>NC_091990.1:3321852-3621852 GCF_044704955.1 Pristiophorus japonicus | reverse complement strand
GAATGCGAGCACTTGAGGTGTTTGTCTGCTCCTGCTGTCGACAGCCACTTCTAGGTTAGAATTTTAATGAAACGATACCTCTATATGTGCAAATTAATTTTCACAAGAGTGCATGTAAACTCCCGAGTCACATCTGCTGTTTAGAGTATGGGCAGGCAATGGCATCTTTCGCTGCTTTGAAGTAACTATGTAAAAACGTTTTTAAAACAACCTTTCTTTTTTCAATCAATCTCCAACTGCAAAAAGTCAAAATATTGGCAGGGAATTGCAGAGTGCCTAGCTGGTTGGAGACATGGCCACCAGTGATGGGACGATGGGAGTGGAGGCTGCATCAAAGTCCAGAGTTGAAGGAATGTAGATGCAATGTATTTACTTCATGGGCTCTTTGCTTAAGAATTCCAAGCAACACATTGCTATTAAGAACTAGTTGGTTTATTAACAAAGGTTTAACAATCACACAACACATTACCAGTTCATCCACTAGGCCCACAACTGCATACCTCATCGTGGATGACCTAGACCCAACTGGCTGGGGTTTTATTGAGTTCCGTGAACATCACATGACTGGCTAAGCCACTCCCAACTCAACAGCTCGACAACTATTTTGTAGACAACATTAATCAAGTGCCCCCTGATTAAAGCGGGGCACACTCCAGATACTTTCAAATAAGTGCTCCCTTGTTTTTTTTTGAGGGCACTAAAAACATAAATTATACAAATGCACTCTGGCTAAAAGGTGTGTGTGGGTTGTGGGGGGGGCGGCACTAAAATCGACAAACTTAAACAAATTAAACTTTAGACATGGTTCAAAATAAAATTTGGTTGCCGGGGGTGATGATGCACTCCAGTCCCTCCGGCGGCCACCTCTCGCGGAAGGCCGCGAGCGTACCGGTGGACACCGCGTGCTCCATCTCTAGGGACACTCTGGCTCGGATGTAACCGCAGAAGAGAGGCAGGCAGTCGGACTGAACGACCCCCTCGACCGCCCGCTGCCTGGACCGGCTGATGGCCCCGTTGGCCAGGCCCAGGAGCAGTTCCACGAGGAGGCCTTCCGACCTGCCTGCTCCCCTCCGCACAGGGTGCCCAAAGATCAGGAGCGTGGGACTGAAGTGCAGCCAGAATTTGAGGAGCAGCCCCTTTAAATAATGGAACAGAGGCTGCAACCTCTCACACTCCATAAAAACATGGAACACGGACTCTTCCAGACCGCAGAAATTGCAGGCGGCCTGGGAGCCCGTGAACCGACTTAAAAATTTATTGCACGGGACTGCTCCGTGCACCACCCTCCAGGCCAAGTCCCCGATAAATAGTGGGAGGACTCCCGCGTAGAGTACACTCCATCGGGGACCCCCGCCTCCTCCGGACGGCAAGATGGTACGCCATGGCGTATCTGGACGGCAGACGAGGATGGCAATGTGGAGAATGTGCAAAAGCAGCCCGTACAGGAATCCCGTAGAACTGAAAGGCATGGAGGGGATTTCCCCGAGGATACCCAAGTTGTGAGGCGCAGGCTCCCAAAGGAGGTTTCAGGGCTTGGCGCCGATGAGGAATTCCGTCCGGACGGTGGTCAGTCAGTTCGGACGGGATCTCCCCATGTGCTTGAGCCTCCTTGACACACCTAACGGAGTCAGGGCCCAGCGCTGTTTTTAGCGACTCGATGGCATCGGCCGCCTGCCACCTAAAACCTCGGTCGTGGAGGTACGGATTCCCGAGCAGCGGCTCCTGCAGGACGCCCCCCAAGCTCACAAACAGGAGCTACGTGTCGTAGTTGAGACCGTGCTGCTGGTGGAAAAAATACGTCGCCTGCGCACGCCACCTAGGAGGGGGCTCGACGTAAAGATATCTCTGCAGGGTCTGAAGACGGAAAGTCGCTAGCTGGGAGCTGATGCACACCAACGACCGACCGCCCTCCCTGTGCGGGAGACTCAAGACCGCGGCAGAGACCCAGTGCTTCCTGTTGTTCCAGAAGTGGTCCACCAGCTTCTTCTGTATTTTGGCGACAAACGCCGGGGGAGGGGTCAAAGTGACCAGCCGGTACCACAGCATAGCGGCCACCAGCTGGTTTATGACTAGCGCTCGACCCCTGTAGGACAGCACTCGGAGCAGTCCTGTCCAGCGCCCTAGGCGAGCGGCGACCTTGGCCTCCAGCTCCTGCCAGTTCGCCGGCCAGGCTTCCTCGTCGGGGCTAAGGTAGACTCCCAGATAGAGGAGATGGGTCGTGCTCCAGGCAAAAGGCCTGAGCTCCACCGGCAGGGAGTCCACCCGCCACTGACCCACCAGGAGTCCGGAACATTTCTCCCACTCCCAGTTGATCCTGGCGGAGGATGCGGCCGAGTAAATCTCCTGGCACTCACGCATCCTCTGCAGGTCAATGGGATCCTCTACCGCGAGGAGCACGTCATCGGTGTAAGCCGAGAGGACGCCCTCCACGCCCGGCCCTTGCAGAGCCAGTCCCGTCAACCTCCTCCGCAAGAGGCGCAGGAAAGGCTCCATGCAGACGGCATATAACTGGCCGGACATGGGGCATCCCTGGCGCACCCCTCTCCCAAAGCGAAGGGGTGCCGTCAAAGTCCCGTTAACCTTAATCAGACACTCCGCGGTGGCTCAACAGCTCTACAACTATTTTAGTTGTAACCAAATAAATCAAGTGCCCCCTGATTAAAGGGGGGAACACATCAAACATTTTCAAACAAGTGCCTCCTTGTTTTTTTTGAGGGCACTGAAACACAAATTATACAAGTGGCTAAAAGGGTACGGAGGGAGGGGGGACACTAGAAACATAGAAACATAGAAACATAGAAAATAGGTGCAGGAGTAGGCCATTCTGCCCTTCGAGCCTGCACCGCCATTCAATGAGTTCATGGCTGAACATACAACTTCAGGACCCCATTCCTGCTTTCTCGCCATACCCCTTGATCCCCCTAGTAGTAAGGACTACATCTAACTCCTTTTTGAATATATTTAGTGAATTGGCCTCAACAACTTTCTGTGGTAGAGAATTCCACAGGTTCACCACTCTCTGGGTGAAGAAGTTTCTCCTCATCTCAGTCCTAAATGGCTTACCCCTTATCCTTAGACTGTGACCCCTGGTTCTGGACTTCCCCAACATTGGGAACATTCTTTCTGCATCGAACCTGTCTAAACCCGTCAGAATTTTAAACGTTTCTATGAGGTCCCCTCTCATTCTTCTGAACTCCAGTGAATACAAGCCCAGTTGATCCAGTCTTTCTTGATAGGTCAGTCCCGCCATCCCGGGAATCAGTCTGGTGAATCTTCGCTGCACTCCCTCAATAGCAAGAATGTCCTTCCTCAAGTTAGGAGACCAAAACTGTACACAATACTCCAGGTGTGGCCTCACCAAGGCCCTGTACAACTGTAGCAACACCTCCCTGCCCCTGTACTCAAATCCCCTCGCTATGAAGGCCAACATGCCATTTGCTTTCTTAACCGCCTGCTGTACCTGCATGCCAACCTTCAATGACTGATGTACCATGACACCAAGGTCTCGTTGCACCTCCCCTTTTCCTAATCTGTCACCATTCAGATAATAGTCTGTCTCTCTGTTTTTACCACCAAAGTGAATAACCAGCAATTAAGCAAATTAAACTTTAAACTATAATAATCAAATTAAAATTTGGTTGCCGGGGGTGATGATGCACTCCAGTTCCTCCGGCGCCCACCTCTCGTGGAAGGCCGCGAGCATACCGGTGGACACCGCGTGCTCCATCTCCAGGGACACCCTGGCTCGGATGTAACCGCGGAAGAGAGGCAGGCAGTTGGGCTGAACGAACCTCTCAACCGCCCGCTGCCTGGACCGGCTGATGGCCCCCTTGGCCAGGCCCAGGAGCAGTCCTATGAGGAGGCCCTCGGACCTACCTGCTCCCCTCCGCACAGGGTGCCCAAAGATCAGGAATGTGGGACTGAAGTGCAACTAGAGTTTGAGGAGCAGCCCATTCAAATAATGGAACAGGGGCTGCAACCTCGCACACTCAACGTAAACATGGAACACGGACTCCTCCAGACCGCAGAAATTGCAGGCGGCCTGGGAGTCCATGAACCGACTTAAAAATTTATTGCATGGGACTGCTCCATGCACCACCCTCCAGACCAAGTCCCCGATAAATAGTGGGAGGACTCCCGCGTAGAGTGCCCTCCATCGGGGACCCCCGTCTCCTCCGGACGGCAAGATGGTACGCCATGGCGTGTCCGGACGGCAGACGAGGATGGCAAGGTGGAGAGTGTGCAGGAGCAGCCCGTACAGGAAACCCCTCCGCGCAGAACTGAAAAGCACGGAGGGGATTTCCCCGAGGCGGCTCAAGTTGTGAGGCGCCGGCTCCCAAGGGAGGTTTCGGGGCTTGGCGCTGATGAGGAATTCCGTCCGGACGGGGGTCAGTTCTGACGGGATCTCCTCACGTGCTCGAGCCTCCTCGACGCACCTAACGGAGTCAGGGCCCAGAGCTGTTTTTAGCGACTCGATGGCATCGGCCGCGCGGCGGACGTCGGCCCAGTTTAGGCGCCGTGCCAGCGTGTCTGACGCCATCCAGCCCGCTCCTCCGCCATCGAGCAGGTCCCTGACCCTGGTCACCTCACCAGCCACAGCCCTCTCGTCCGACTGCCAACTAAAACCTCGGTCGTGGAGGTACGGATTCCTGAGCAGCGGCTCCTGCAGGACGGCCGCCACTCCAGCCGGTGGAGAGCTGCGTTTGGCGGCGACTCTGTTCCAGACCCTCATGAGTTCCTGGTAAAAGACAGGCAGCCCCCGCATGGTGGTCCTGACACCCCCCAGGCTCACAAACAGGAGCTGCGTGTCATAATTGAGGCTGTACTGCTGGTGGAAGAAATACATCGCCAGCGCACGCTACCGAGGAGGGGGCTCGACGTAAAGGAATCTCTGCAGAGTCTGAAGACGGAAAGTCGCGAGCTGGGCGCTGACGCACACCAACGCCTGACCGCCCTCCCTAAGCGGGAGACTCAAGACCGCGGCAGAGCCCCAGTGCTTCCTGTTGTTCCAGAAGAAGTCCATCAACTTCTTCTGTATTTTGGCGACAAACGCAGGGGGAGGGGTCAAAGGGACCAGTCCTGTCCAGTGCCCTAGGCGAGCGGCGACCTTGGCCTCCAGCTCTTGCCAGTTCGCCGGCCAGGCTTCCTCGTCGGGGCTAAGGTATGTTTCTACCTTTTAATAAGTTCAGTCTGAAAAATATTTCATAGAAACATAGAAACATAGAAAATAGGTGCAGGAGCAGGCCATTCAGCCCTTCTAGCCTGCACCGCCATTCAATGAGTTCATGGCTGAACATGAAACTTCAGTACCCGCTTCCTGCTTTCTCGCCATACCCCTTGATCCCCCGAGTAGTAAGGACTTCATCTAACTCCCTTTTGAATATATTTAGTGAATTGGCCTCAACTACTTTCTGTGGTAGACAATTCCACAGGTTCACCACTCTCTGGGTGAAGAAGTTTCTCCTCATCTCTGTCCTAAATGGCTTACCCCTTATCCTTAGACTGTGACCCCTGGTTCTGGACTTCCCCAACATTGGGAACATTCTTCCTGCATCTAACCTGTCTAAACCCATCAGAATTTTAAACGTTTCCATGAGGTCCCCTCTCATTCTTCTGAACTCCAGTGAATACAAGCCCAGTTGATCCAGTCTTTCTTGATAGGTCAGTCCCGCCATCCCGGGAATCAGTCTGGTGAATCTTCGCTGCACTCCCTCAATAGCAAGAATGTCCTTCTTCAAGTTAGGAGACCAAAACTGTACACAATACTCCAGGTGTGGCCTCACCAAGGCCCTGTACAATTGTAGCAACACCCCCCTGCCCCTGTATTCAAATCCCCTCGCTATGAAGGCCAACATGCCATTTGCTTTCTTAACCGCCTGCTGTACCTGCATGCTAACCTTCAATGACTGATGTACCATATACTGAAATCTTGTCACCTCTGAACGAAGTTATCTAATACCAGTTGCTGTTTGAAAAGAAAGACTTGCATTTATATAGCACCTTTCACAACCATACGTCTCAAAGCGCTTTACAGCCAATTAAGTATTTTTAAAATTGTAGTCACTGTTGTAATGTGGTAAACGCGGCAGACAATTTGCACACAGCAAACTCTTTTAACCTGTTTTTTTTTTGATTGGGGGATAAATATTGGCCAGGACACCAGGGCTATCTCCCCTGCTCTTCTTTGAAATAGTGCCAGGAGATCTTTTATGTCCACCTGAAAGAGCAGACAGGGCCTCGGTTTAACATCTCATCCGAAAGACAGCACCTCTGACAGTGCCGCACTCCGTCAGCACTGCACTGGGAGTGTCAGTCTAGATTTTTGTCCTCAAGTCCCTGGAGTGGGACTTGAACCCACAACCTTCTGACTCAGAGGCGAGAGTGCCCCATGGAAAATAATGATTGGGAAGTGTAATGTCTGTAAGCTTGTAATGTTTGTAGCTCCACATTGTGGATGTGGACGCATTGTGTACTGCAACTACAGAGTTAATAATTAAACAGAAGCAGCAGTTCCGGAGGCTTCTGAGAGAGCTGCCTGTCATGTTCGAAAGCTGTGTATGCTGTGCTCTGTGAATAAAGCACATTTGGCAGCGAGATGGGATTTTTTTCAGATGATTTAAAGCTGAAATTTTGTTGGTGAAGGATTCAGCCAGCCAACAGAGAGACTTTGGGAGCTTCTCTGTCTTTGGAAAAAGCTACAAAATCCGAGGTAAAATACAGCACACCGTGTGAACAGCTAGAAATTAAAATGGCAGGTGTATTGGGACATTTGGGTGAACATAGACATGACCGGGAACGTATTAAAGCGTATGTGGATTGGCTAGAAATGTATTTCACTGCAAATAACATAATCGAAGTTCCAGAGAATGCAGTCCAGAATCAGGCGATATTGGAACGGAAGCGAGCTATCTTCTTATTGGAGGCAGGTCCGGCATTATACAAAACCCTTGTAAATCTGCTTGTGCCTGACGAGCCAAAGGACATAACGCTTAAAGAGATTTTAATGAAACTGGAGCAGCACTATAACCCCAAACCGTTAGAAATTGCTGAAAGCTATCCTTTCGGGATACAGAATCAAAAGTCTGATAAAATATCAGTGAGCATATTGCAGCATTAAAAAAGCTATCGATGAACTGTTATTTCGGAAACTTTCAAAACCGAACATTACGGGATCGTTTTGTTTGTGGGGTGAAAAATGATGCGATCAGAAGGAAGTTATTGACGACGGATGACTTGACTTTTGAGATTGCTTGTCAGACAGCGAGGTCGATGGGCATGGCCGAACAATATTCCCGAGAATTTCATAACAATTACGGTCATCAGTCAACCGAGGTAAATCACCTGCAGGTTCAAAGTAAAAGGCGGTGGGGGCCCAAAGTCTCAGAAACTGGAAATTCTAACAGAGCATCGAAGTCATGCTATAGGTGCCTGGGACAACACATTGCTCAAAGTTGTCCATATGTGAAGGCAGAGTGTTTCTTCTGCAGAAAGACTGGGCATCTTGCGAAGGCATGCTGACTGGAGGGTAAACCAGCTTTCAAAACTATGAATCCAGTGTTCAAAGCTATGAGTAGAAATCCTTAGAGACTACATAGCATGGTATTAAAAGAGATGGGGGAAGTTATAGCAGATGCATTCGTTATAATCTACCAAAATTCTCTGGACTCTGGGGAGGTACCATCGGATTGGAAAGCAGCTAATGTAATGCCTCTGTTTAAAAAAGGGGGCAGACAAAAGGCAGGTAACTATAGGCTGGTTAGTTTAATATCTGTAGTGGGGAAAATGCTTGAAGCTATCATTAAGGAAGAAATAGCGGGACATCTAGATAGGAATAGTGCAATCAAGCAGACGCAACATGGATTCATGAAGGGGAAATCATGTTTAACAAATTTACTGGAATTCTTTGAGGATATAACGAGCATGGTGGATAGAGGTGTACCGATGGATGTGGTGTGTTTAGATTTCCAAAAGGCATTCGATAGGGTGCCACACAAAAGGTGACTGCAGAAGATAAAGGTACGCGGAGTCAGAGGAAATGTATTAGCATGGATCGAGAATTGGCTGGCTAACAGAAAGCAGAGAGTCGGGATAAATGGGTCCTCTTCGGGTTGGAAATCGGTGGTTAGTGGTGTGCCACAGGGATCGGTGCTGGGACCACAACTGTTTACAATATACATAGATGACCTGGAAGAGGGGACAGAGTGTAGTGTAACAAAATTTGCAGATGACACAAAGATTAGTGGGAAAGCAGGTTATGTAGAGGACACAGAGAGGCTGCAAAGAGATTTAGATAGGTTAAGCGATGGGCTAAGGTTTGGCAGATGGAATACAATGTCGGAAAATGTAAGGTCATCCACCTTGGAAAAAAAACAGTAAAAGGGAATATTATTTGAATGGGGAGAAATTACAACATGCTGCGGTGCAGAGGGACCTGGGGGTCCTTGTGCATGAAACTCTTTTTGGATCCTTGTGCATGAATCCCAAAAAGTTAGTTTGCAGGTGCAGCAGGTAATCAGGAAAGCGAATGGAATGTTGGCCTTCATTGCGAGAGGGATGGAGTACAAAAGCAGGGAGGTCCTGCTGCAACTGTACAGGGTATTGGTGAGGCCGCACCTGGAGTACTGCGTGCAGTTTTGGTCACCTTACTTCAGGAAGGATATACTAGCTTTGGAGGGGGTACAGAGACAATTCACTAGGCTGATTCTGGAGATGAGGGGGTTACCTTATGATGATAGATTGAGTAGACTGGGTCTTTACTCGTTGGAGTTCAGAAGGATGAGGGGTGATCTTATAGAAACATTTAAAATAATGAAAGGGATAGACAAGATAGAGGCAGAGAGGTTGTTTCCACTGGTCGGGGAGACTAGAACTAGGGGGCACAGCCTCAAAATACGGGGGAGCCAATTTAAAACCGAGTTGAGAAGGAATTTCTTCTGCCAGAGGGTTGTGAATCTGTGGAATTCTCTGCCCAAGGAAGCAGTTGAGGCTATCTCATTGAATGTATTCAAATCACAGATAGATAGATTTTTAACCAATAAGTAATTAAGGGTTATGGGGAGCGGGCGGGTAAGTGGAGCTGAGTCCATGGCCAGATCAGCCATGATCTTGTTGAGTGGCAGAGCAGGCTCGAGGGGCTAGATGGCCTACTCCTGTTCCTATTTCTTCTGTTCTTATGTTCTTATGAACAACAGGACGAAGGGATGTTAGAGTTACACGTCATCAGGAGCACGAGGTTAACGGACAGCGATTCGTAAAGTATCAAAATCCACATAGATGTTGTGGGGCTCAAGATGCCAATGGAAATCGACACGGGTGCATCCGTGAGTGTTGTACCGGAGTCGCTGTACCTCGACAAATTGCGGGATTTCCCATTGGAGAAAGCCAAGATAGAGCTGCAAGGCTACTCGGGAGAGAAAATTCCTGTCGTAGGTCGTATCACCGTACCGATGAAATATAAAGATCAATTTCAGAACTTGCCTCTAATAGTAGTGAAAGGAGACAAGTCTGCCTTACTAGGAAGAAATTGGTTGAAATCACTGAAGTTGGATTGGAGTGAGATTTTCCGTGTGGAAGCGAGATTTTCATCAACAGATGAGATTATCAAGAAGTATCCGAAGGTGTTCTGAGAATCGGGCAGTCCGATCCAAGGCTTCAAGGCGAGTGTCAGGGTACAGAAGGACGCTAGATCAGTTTACTACAAGCCACGCTCCATACCATATGCACTCAAGGAGAAAGTTGAGCAAGAACTCAAAACACTAGAGACTGAGAACATTATTTTTAAGATAGATCGATGTAATTGGGCTACACCCATTGTTGTTGTACCTAAGTCCGTTGGTAAGGGAAGATTGTGTGGTGATTATAAAAGTAACCGTAGAACCAGGTTCTAGAGGGTAATGTCCCCAATACATTGACGAATATAGAAGATTTGTTCACAACACTAACAGGTGGTCAGATTTTCTCAAAACTGGATCTTACGAATGCCTACTTATAGCTTGAACTAAATGAGGAGTCCATGTCATGTTTGACTATAAATACTCATTTAGGCCTGTATCAATATAATAGGCTACCGTTTGGAGTGTCTTCTGCCCCTGCCATATTCCAAGGGGTGATGAACCAGATTTTGCAAGGTATTGAAGGGGTAGTATGTTATTTGGATGACATACTAATTTCAACACCAAATAGGCAAATTCATAATAACATATTGAATGAAGTCCTCAAACGGCTAGAGAAGCACAGAGTACGAGTGTCTGCTCGTAAGTGTGAGTTATTTAAAAACTTAGTGGAGTACTTAGGGTACAGAGTAGACAAAGATGGTTTACATCCAACCATGGAAAAATTGGATGCAATTAGAAATGCACCCGCTCCCAGGAATGTCACTGAACTTCGTTCATTCTTGGGTCTTTTGAACTATTATGGGAAGTTCCTACCAAATTTGGCTACAGTATTATATCCACTGAATGAACTTTTGAAAAAACAGGTCCATTGGAAGTGGTCAAAAGAATGCGATACAGCATTCAAGGAGTGTAAAAGCAAATTGGTAGAGAGCACCATGTTAGTTCACTATGATATATCTAAGGAGATTAAGCTAGCATGTGACGCCTCTCTGTATGGAGTTGGGGCAGTAATCTCTCATGTATTAAATAGTGGGGAGGAGAGGAGAGTGCTTCATGCACTCTCAGTGCCAGTGAGAGTAATTATGCACAAATTGAAAGGGAAGCTTTGGCATTAATTTTTGGGGTCAAGAAGTTCCACAAATACTTGTATGGTCGTAAGTTTAACATTGTTATGGACCATAAGCCCCTAACAGCAATCCTCCATCCAAAGTCCCCAGTTCCAACATTAGCTGCAGCCCGAATGCAGAGATGGGCTTTGATTTTGTCAGCATATACATATGATATTGATACAGATGATCAGCTGATCACAATAATGCTGATGCAATGTCTAGATTGCCTTCCCCATCACAACTTACACCCAATAGGGAAGAAGTGTTTTATTTTTCATACATTGATGAACTGCCAGTCACAGCTGAAGAGATTGGTAGAGCAACCAAACGTGACCCAGTGATGTCAAAGGTGTATGAGTATATTGCAAATGGATGGCCAAACCAGGTAACAGACAAAGATACACATCCATTCTTCATTCATAGGAATGAATTATCAGTCGATAAAGATTGTATTATGTGGGGTGCAAGAGTGGTTATACCAAATAAATTCAGATCCAAATTATTAGGAGACCTCCATGATCAGCACCTGGGAATGTGCTTGACTAAGAGTTTTGCACGCAGTTATTTATGGTGGCCAGGTCTTGATAAAGGTATAGAGTACATCGTGAGTCAGTGTACGACATGTCAATCGGTAAGCAACCACCACCACCAGTACCATTACAGCCATGGAAATGGCCTCCCAGGGTGGGGCAAAGGCTACATATTGATTTTGCTGAGTTAGAAGGAAAACAATTGTTCATTGTGATTGATAGACATTCGAAGTGGGTTGAGGTGTTTCCAATGTGGAAAATAACAAGTAAAACATTAGGCATTTTGCAAAAAAAAAAATTTTCATTTGGCCTCCCAGCCGAAATTGTTTCGGATAATGGACCACAATTTCGGTCAGAAGAATTTGCACAGTTCACAAGAAAAAATGGTGTGAAACATACCAAGGTTCCACTGTACCACTCTGCTTCGAATGGTGCAGCAGAGCGCACTGTACAAATTGTAAAACGTGCCCTCATAAAACAAATGTTAGATCCAAATCCAAGGAAACGACAGTTGCCATTGGATCACAAATTGGCGAATTTTTTTGATTACATATCGAAATATTCCTCATACAACTATTGGTAGAACACCAGCAGAATTGTTTCTCAAACGACAGCCACGAACCTGATTCTCGTTGTTAAAGCCAAATTTGGCACAGTCCGTAGAAGAGACACAATTAAGACAGAAAGAGAATCATGATAGAGGTAGAGTAAAAGAGAGAAGTGTGAAATTAAACCAGAAGGTGAGAGTGAAGAACCATCACCATAAATGGTTAAAGTGGTTACCAGGAAGAGTGGTGAAGATATGTGGTCTTTGCACATATTTGGTAAAGATGTTTGATAATGGACAGGTTAGGTTTGTTCATATTGATCATATTTTACCTACAGACATGGAAGGAGTTGAAGGTGGGAATGATTCAATTATTTCTGACTCATCAGATAGTTTTGATATACCAGTAGCAAATCCTAAATCCAATGTACTGGAAACAAATCCAGGAGAGAATCAGAATGAAAGTCTGAGTCCGAGTCAGGAAAACAAAGAGCCTGAAGTTAGAGTGAGTTCAAATGAAAATCAAGGAAATTCCATGGAGGAAAACGTTCCTCAGGATGAGTCTCAAATGAGTTTAAATTTGACACCATGTTTGGAAGGTTCTGTTCGAGAGCGAAGGTATCCTCTTCGAAACAGAAAACAAGTGGTAAGGTTAAATTTGTAAATATGGAAAAAAATAAGTCCAAATCCTGTGTTATGTATAAACATGAAAGTTATGTATGATGTTTGTTGTAATAACTTCTTCATTAAGGAGGGAGAAGTGTAATGTCTGTAAGCTTGTACTGTTTGTAGCTCCACAGTGTGGATGTGGACATATTGTGTACTGCAACTACAGAGTTAATAATTAAACAGAAGCAGCAGTTCCAGAGGCTTCCGAGAGAGCTGTCGGCTTTGTTAGAAAGCTGTGTGCACTGTGCTCTGTGAATATATCACAGGAAGGTGTCTCAATATTGAAATGCATTTAAGGAATTTGGCTGCCATGATAAACCTTAAGGGTGAAAGCCAAGGGATTTGTACCCAACCTTAGCATAACTTTCTCAAAGATTTGTCCCTATGTACAGAACTTTTCAGAGTTTCCCACTGAGTTTGAACCTATTTTCTCACTGCCACCCATTGTGACTGAAACGTCTTTCCACAAACTATACGTGGGGGACCAGGGCTACAATGTGGTCACTGATGGAAGACATTGGTCTTGCTCCTCGAGCCTGCTCCACCATTCAATAAGATCACGGCTGATTTTCTACCTCAACTCCATTTTCTTTCCTGCTCCCCATAACGTTTGACTCCCCTATAGTTCAAAAATCTGTCTATCTCTACCTTAAATATATTCAATGATCCAGCCTCCACAGCTCTCTGGGGCAGAAACCCTCCGAGAGAAGAAATTCCTCTTCATCTCCATTTTAAATGGGCGACCTCTTATTCTGAAACTATGCCCCTTAGTTCGAGATACCCCCACGAGGGGAAACATCCTCTCTGCATCTACCCTGTCAAGCCCTGTAACAGTTGTATCTCATTATTCTAAACTGTGGGGAATATAGACCTAGTCTACTCCATTTACTGAGTCATAAAGCAATCTGTATTCAGAAGCAGAACCCTCTATATGTTAATTGAGTTTTTCTTTGCTTGATATAGTTGAACAGCTTGGTCAAATGTTACGCTTTTATGGCAGCTACTTAAAATAAAGAGCAACCAGTAAAGATTATCAGCAGCGCAATCATCATTACAGCTTAATAAATGAGTTACCAGCCTTCCAGGTAGAATGAACCTTTCAGGAAGTCTATTTGAGCTTCTGAGAGAGTTAGCCAAGAATTTTATATTTGCAGTTTCCTGCGTCCAGCAGAAAGAGGCAAATAGATCGGCATTTAGGTCGGGATGTTGATGTAGAAGGTGATCATTTTATCTTTTTGAAAGGTGAGCACAAAGAATAATAAAGTCTTGCATTTATGTAGCGCCTTTCATGAGCTCAGAATGTCCCAAAGCGCCAATGATGTAATTTTTGGAGTGTAGTCACTGTTGTAATGTGGGAAACGCGGCAACCAATTTGCGCACAGCAAGCTCCCACACACAGCAATGTGATAATGAGCAGATAATCTGTTTTTTAGTGATGTTGATCGAGGGGTAAATATTGGCCCAGGACACCGGGGATAACTCCCCTGCTCTTCATCAAAATAGTGCCGTGGGATCTTTTACGTTCGCCTGAGAGAGCAGACAGAGCCTCGGTTTAACGTCTCATCCAAAAGGCAGCACGTCTGACAGTGCAGCACTCCCTCAGCACTGCACTGGGAGTATCAGCCTGGATTTATGTGCTCACATTCCTGGAGTGGGACTATGAACCCACAACCTTCTGAGCCGAAAGGTGAAAGTGCTACCCACTGAGCCACAGCTGACACTATTGTAGAGCAATAGAATGATGTAGGAACAGCCAGGCCTTAATGATCGGAAAATGCTGCTCGTTTCCAGGCCTGAATTCGTGATATGCGCATCTGTCAAGTGCCAGGCGTGAAAATTTGTCAAATCTGCTGTACAATATTTTAAGGGGGCACCATTGGCTGCTGAGCAAAGGCATCCCCGGCGTAGTACTGAACCCCACAATCGCCAAGGTTCTCGGTTCAAAGCCTGCACCAGCTGAATAATGCACAACAGTGATGTTGCTACACAATTGGTAACAAAAGTTAGAAATGAACATGTTGTGACTTTGAGATGCTATTGACAATTATTTTAGGGAGCATCTTTAGTATTCCCAATTTCCACATACGCCTCTCATACACCTACTCGCTCTTCCTCGAAGGAGGTTTGGCATCAGAAAGTAAGTGGGCATGTAGCAATCTGAAAGAAAGGTGAAAAGGTTGTATTTCTGCTTAGAATGATTATTGACCAATGCCTGGCACACTCGGCTGAATTTTTCAGTTGCATGAATAGCAAAGAGACCCACCAATGTGCAATGTATCTTGTTTTAAATCATTTATACTTGAAGGCTGCTTTACATTTAGAAGCTCGCGGTTCAGTGTTGTTGCTGTTTATGTTACTGTTTCCAACGATGCAAATTTGTAAAACAAAAGGAGGGACTTGCATTTATATAGCGCCTTTCACGGACTCAGGACGTCCCAAAGCACTTTACAGCCAATTAAGTACTTTTTACAGTGTAGTCACTGTTGTAATGTGGGAACGCAGCAGCCAATTTGTGCACAGCAAGCTCCCACACACAGCAATGTGATAATGACCAGATAATCTGTAGATCTTAGGCTCTGGCTAGTTTTACTTATGCTGCAATATCAAGAAAGAAAGACTTGCATTTATATAGCGCCTTTCACAACCAACCGATGGTCAAAGCACTTTACAGCCAATGAATGGCCAGATAATCTGTTTTAGTGATGTTGATTGAAGGATAAATATTGGCCCCAGGACACCAGGGAGAACTCCCCTGCTCTTCTTCAAAATAGTGCCATGGGATCTTTTGCATCCACCTGAGAGAGCAGACGGGGCCTCGGTTTAACGTCTCATCCGAAAGGCAGCACCTCCAACAGTACAGCACTCCCTCAGCACTGCACTGGGAGTGTCAGCCTAGATTTCTGTGCTCAAGTCACTGGAGTGGGACTTGAACCCACAACCCTCTGACTCAGAGGCGAGGGTGCTACCCCGTTTAAAAAATATATATTAATAGTTATTGAACATTAAGAACATTTACAACATGGTGATCATTCCATTGTATCATACAAATCCATTCCGCCCCTCTGCACAGCCGTTCCTCCAACACATATTAACATCGAAACCTGAAGTTTAATTTGTCTCCAGTAACATTTAATAATCTATTGTACTTTACAAATTGATCATAAAATACTATCTTTAAATTATTTTCTGAATAAAACATCCACAGAGCCTTATAGTGATCTTGTAGTTTATTCTCCTTCCCTTAAAAAACAGAGCATTCATTCTTTGCATAATCACAAATCGAGGCAAACTGAACATTACATTAACTGCCGCTCCGCTAGACTCGGGCAGACTCTCCTGCAATCCCCATCTCAAAATGGAGTTCCATGGGATTCCCATTCTTGCTCTTCAGTCCTCACCCAGCAAGAAAGCCTCACACAACTGTCGAACATAGTATATAAAAATTATTTTATTGCAGACATGACACCAGCAAATGGGACAGCCTAAACCACGTCCCACACACCGGGCAAGTTGCCCCCTCTCCTTGCCCAATCTTACATAAAACCATCACGGTAAAAATCCAGTTATCAGCCAATTAGAAATCCAATTCAATCCACTCTGGACATTTAAAATTTGCCCACACGCCCTTCCAAATCCTGTTGAAGTCCAGCTGTGGGTATATATCCTGCTTGCCGTGTAGGAGTTCCGAGTAGAGCGCTGTAAGGGGTTTTCACAGGGTTGTTGTTGTGCCTTGGGTGTCTCTCGCTGGGCTTCTGCCCTCACAGCTTATGCCTGGCCTGTGAGGTACCCTGAGTGCTGCAAGAGCACCCCTGGAGAGACTGTGTCCACAGCTTATGAAGGGGGTTTTGAGACTCGTGCGTCCCCACAGCTTATGACTAGCCTGTGAGGCACCTGTGAGTGTCAAACACTCCTAACCCCTTTCTTCCCGAGCCTGTGGCACACAGTTGAGTGTTTTCGAGGCTCTCCTGGCTTCCCTTACACTGTTCTGACACAAGACTCACGATCGGGAGATGTAATACAACAGAACTAAAACGAAGCAATTCCAAGAGGAACTGTAAGCTTCCAATTTATTTGACAAGGTGTATCTCAACAAACAGCAATACACCAACAAAACAATCCCACTAAACGGACACAACGAAAATTTTTACACAAGTATGAGCAGTACAATGCCCAACCTCCCACCTTTCCTGAGCTAACTGAGTTGGGAGTTCTGGGGACCAGAGGTAATACTCACTACTGTGCCTTTTGCAGTCTGGTGGTTTGTTTCTTCTGTCTTCGGACACTGGTCTTCCTTCTGTGTCGAGAGGCTTGCTGGTTGCTGGATCACAAGAGCAGAGCACACACACACACACTGGGTCAGAACGCCCTTCTTATGGCCAGATATCCAGTCCGCCTCTCGTGCTGAAATCGATCCTTCCCATTGGTGGGCTTTATGATTTTGAAAAATGCAGCAGTGTTAGATTTTGCGGGTTTTTTTCCACTCACCATTCAGATGTTAACCTACTCAAGGGTTGAGTAGGTGTTGATTGGGTTGGCAGGGTGTGGGGCCTCCTGTAGCCATTGTGTAGACCCTTGGTTTGTTTTGGGTTCCCTCATTTTCTGAAGGTCTGCGTAATTTCCCGATAATGGTGTAAACATGGGGAAGACAATAGCCTGATAATGGTGATGAGTCAGTCCCACAGTTTTCGAGCAAGTGCTCTCCCATTGGCTTAAGCCCCTTGCTTTGGGCTAACTCTGTCCAACCATTGGCCATCCGGTATCCTCCCTCATCTGGCTAATAGAAAGCAGAGAGTCGGGATAAATGGGTCCTTTTCGGGTTGGAAATCGATGGTAAGTGGTATGCCACAGGGATCGGTGCTGGGACCACAACTGTTTACAATATACATAGATGACCTGGAAGAGGGGACAGAGTGTAGTGTAACAAAATTTGCAGATGACACAAAGATTAGTGGGAAAGTGGGTTGTGTAGAGGACACAGAGAGGCTGCAAAGAGATTTGGATAGGTTAAGCGAATGGGCTAAGGTTTGGCAGATGGAATACAATGTCGGAAAATGTGAGGTCATCCACCTTGGAAAAAAAAACAGTAAAAGGGAATATTATTTGAATAGGGAGAAATTACAACATGCTGCGGTGCAGAGTGACCTGGGGGTCCTTGTGCATGAATCCCAAAAAGTTATTTTGCAGGTGCAGCAGGTAATCAGGAAGGCGAATGGAATGTAGGCCTTCATTGCGAGAGGGATGGAGTACAAAAGCAGGGAGGTCCTGCTGCAACTGTACAGGGTATTGGTGAGGCCGCACCTGGAGTACTGCGTGCAGTTTTGGTCACCTTACTAAAGGAAGGATATACTAGCCTTGGAGGGGGTACAGAGATGATTCACTCGGCTGATTCCGGAGATGAGGGGGTTACCTTATGATGATAGATTGAGTAGACTGGGTCTTTACTTGTTGGAGTTCAGAAGGATGAGGGGTGATCTTATAGAAACATTTAAAATAATGAAAGGGATAGACAAGATAGAGGCAGAGATTGTTTCCACTGGTCGGGGAGACCAGAACTAGGGGGCACAGCCTCAAAATACGGGGGAGCCAATTTAAAACCAAGTTGAGCAGAAATTTCTTCTCCCAGAGGGTTGTGAATCTGTGGAATTCTCTGCCCAAGGAAGCAGTTGAGGCTAGCTCATTGAATGTATTCAAATCACAGATAGATTTTTAACCAATAAGGGAATTAAGGGTTATGGGGAGAGGGCGGGTAAATGGAGCTGAGTCCACGGCAAGATCAGCCATGATCTTTTTGAGTGGCGGAGCAGGCTCGAGGGGCTAGATGGCCTATTCCTGTTCCTAATTCTTATGTTCTTATGTTCATATGTAATCACTGCTCTGCCAAGGCCACATCGTCTCGCTCGCAACCCAGCCTGGATCTGGGTTCTCTGTTGCTTCCGGGACACTGGCCTTCTGTTATTTTGCAGCACAGACAGATCCCACAGCCCTTTTCCTTCTGGGTAAAATGAGGGGTTTTTGTCCTCCCCTACATAATCCCCCATCTCACCACTCGAGTGTGTCAAAGTTCAGGGTGGTGAGAAAACCCTTGGTCTCCCAAATTGCTCAACTTTCCCCAGTTTAACTCTAAACTGATCCCGTCGATATGTATATTGTAATTCCTGTTAACGCGGTGCAAAACACAGAATCCAACAGGTTGCAATATACAACAGCAACGTACATATATGTACTTAAGGTTACAGTAGTAATTGTATATTGAGTCTCATTTCAGTCTTAAACGCAAAACAAACAAACCTGCCATGTAAGCTCCCCAGGGGCCATGTATGAAAACGCGGTCATCCCTGGAAATAACAAAACCACCTAAGTGTTGCGGTCAAGCTTTGTTTACATGCCTTGAGTGTTTAGCAACAGCTCTCCTGTCTGTGTAGTAGTCTGAGGAACTGCTTTCTTTTCCTTTTTCTCCTGAGCTTACAGCTTGTAACGAGCAGATAAGCTACAATCAGGAGTTGGCCGATTACTAAGGCATGCGATCCCACCCAAATCCATGCAGGTATGTCTGCCCGTATTCCCAAATCCCACCATGCTGGGGGTTTAATCTGGGTAATCTCCCCTGCTAGAACTTCAGTTTTCTGCTTCATGGTGTAAAAATGTTTTTGAGACAAATCCACTGCCTGGAGGAGGGCTGTAAGTTTCTCAGGTAGTGGGGCAATGGGATAGCCAAACTGGGCGACATATTGATGTAGGTGGCTGAGGTTGTTTTGTACCGTGAGGTGAATCGTGGAAGGTTCAGGGATGGGTGTGATTCTGGTGTGTGCCACTTGAACCTCTGCCCTGGGTTTAAAGCAAAAGATGCTGTACAGTATTGGACACCAGCTTCCCGGTCCGTGTTCATACCATTGGGCACTTGTGGTGATACAATATGTCCCACCGCCTACATATGCTACCTGTGGAGGCATGTGGTTAGGGGCCATTACCTCCATTGTGCAATTGATAGGCTCTGCCCCAGCAGTGCTGAACCCACATTGTGGCCTTGCAAAAGCGTTCAAGTGCTGGGGGCACAGGATTACCTGTGCTCCCCTGCTCCGACAACCCGAGAGGTCTGTACCTGTCACAGTGTGCTCCCACATTGTGACATAAGGTGGGACCTCTTGGAATCGAACATGCACCCCTCCACGAATGACTCCCACATTCTCCACTCGGTACAAGGGTGCTGGTCGTGGGAACGCCCCCATCACGGGCATCCTGACCACCACACCCATGGTGGTATGGTTTGACTTTCCACAGTCCACCGGTACCGGGTAGGCTTCCGACGCTACACGAAGTTGGCAAGGACTCAAAACATTATCAGAAGGGTGCAGTGCTGCTAAGTGCTGGTTGCTGATCCAGGAGGGGACCTGTCCCTGTCTCAGATCCTCGAGGTTACTCCGTCCCTCTCCCAGCAACCAGGCCCCATAGAGCACGCACACCTCATTTTGGGCGGCTTGATCGGAGGCGTTTCTATCCTCCCGAATCAAGGCGTTTATAGCCCTGGCCTGTGCCTCCAATTGAGAGATAATCTCCTTTAAGTGAACTGTCATTGCCACCTCTTGGTGGAGCGCGGATCCCACGACGGTATTCTCATCCCCCAGGACTTTGTGCAGCTGATTCTTTAACCCATTTATCTGGAGGGCCAGCTGCATGTTATCCAAACTGTTTATGGCGGACGCCCCGGTGTTAAACCCCGTAAGAATGTCATTTAAAGTGCTACACCTCTGCCTGCCCGGTTCAGCCCTATCCCACTGTTTATACAAGTCTGTCACACTGACATCCCCGAAGTCCAGTTCATAGAACTTCCGGAACATCTCCCGCAGCAGAGCCTGGTCTAACAGCTCGGTTTCCCGGGGACACCACGTAGGTAGGCGGACTTCTGTCAGATTTAGCACCACTGATACCACCGCGTAGTGTACCCCCTGATAAAATAGTTTCTCGGTAGGGACCAACACTAAACCATTCCCCGGCCCCCTGGTTGTTGTCGGGCACTCGTGTGGGACGGTGGGCTTGGCCGTGGGTGGGGGCTTCCTTTCCCGAACTACAAGTTCGGTGGCGTTTACTGGTACCCGGGGATTGGGGGTCACACACGCCTCCCCGCTGCGATCCCATACCATCCCATCCCCGACATCCTGCCCCCACCTATAGAAAGCAATGGAGACCCCCTCTGAACACATGCGAGTGGATCCCCACATACACAAATAAATTCCTTGGTCGTACGCCCACCATTTCTCCCAGCACACCGTGACCCCGCCAGATGACCCCATGATGGTTCGGTAGGTATCATTATCCAGACGTTCCCAGTCCGAGTGTTGGTCTCCCATGTCCCTCTTGAGCTTTCTGAGCCACCACCACCGTCCCAGAGGTATGTCCCCTTGGCAAGTTAGGCATACCTTTCTGCCTTCTGTCACTCTCACTCTGGAAGTGGCCACAGTGATCTCCGGGCAGGGGATGGAGGCCTCTCCGTAGGTAAAGTCCTTATGGTTGGAGTACTTGGTGGAGTTCGATCCCAACCACCCAGGCCATCTCCCCTTGTGGGAGTAGGTGACCCGGCCATCCGCCACCGGAGTCCCTTCTCCTGTGGTCACTGTCGGCGCTCTGCCCCCGGAGCATCCGAAAACCAGGGAGTCCTCGGTGTCCCCTCGGTGCCCGGTGCAGATCCTTAGCGATACCAGCATCACTAACGTCCAGTAGGGAGGTGTTGACATCTGAAAGGCAAGAAGAACATGGCCTTGCCTTGAGAGACCTCTCCAGGCTCGGCCCACGTAACATGTTCCGAACATAAAATGCTGTACCCAACCGTCACTGCCTTATCTAAACACATATACTCACAACACAAAGTAACAAAACAGGAAGGGAAAATATATACACCACCACCCGTCCCCGGGTGGCCAGGCTACATCCTGTCACTGTACAGGCGTCGTCGACCACTTGGCTGACCGTACCCTGGGGACCAGGATGTCCTCCGCTGAGGGGCTCGTATAGTCCCCCTTAATGAGTCTTGTGCTGCCCTCCAAGGCCCTCCCAAGCCCCGGATAATCGGTGGGAGACCCTTGCTAGCGCGACAGAGCACCCTCCCTGTTGTCTTTCGCCTTCTCGGTCTGGGGCGGGGAGCTAAGTAAACAGGGGACCACGGCGCCCTGGGCTGTGACACTCTGTTACTCCTCCTTACTGTCGGTGCAGAGTCCCACGTTATGGGCTGCAATGCTATCTCCTCCACCTCTTGGGCTAGCCCCAGCTGATCCACCATGGGAGGTTCAGCTTCCCCTTGGACCTTGCTAATGGTAGAGCCTTTCTCCCTACTTCTGTTAGTGTGCTGGGAACCTCTACCCAGTGGTGGGATAGCCTTACAGGAGCAGTGAACCAGCCCCGGCTGTAGAGCTTCGGGGCCCGCTGCCTCCTCCGGAGCCTCCAAATCCACCGGGGCCTGTTCCTCCCCCAGTGCCTGATTCCCTTCCCTTGCTCGTCCCCTCTGTTTTTTACCTCTTTTGGGGTCAAACAGTTTACACTGATTAATGTGATACCACTTCACCCGGCGAGGCAGTCGAACCGCATAGACCATAGGGCTGGCCTTGTCGACTATGCTGTATGGTCCCATATACAGTGGTTCAAATACCCCGACCCAGGCGGAGCTTCTCACCATCACCTGGTCGCCCACCTCCCAATCATGGTGACTGCGGGGTTCCAGCAGCAGCCGATTGGCACGGTGCTGTTTACCCATGTTGTTGGCCGCCTGCCAGTGAATCTGTTGAAGCTGTTCAAACAGATTCCTGACAAACCGGTCCCGGTTCACCTCTCGGAGCTGCCCTTCGGTGAGGACCGGCACCAACACATGCACTGGGGTTCTCATGATCCGGCCCGTCATCAGCTCATGGGGTGAGTACCCTGTGCTCTTTGACTGACTGGCCCGGATTCCCATGAGGACCAACGGTAAGACCTCCACCCACTTGTTCGGTGAGTCTCCCGTCTCCTTGCGCAGCCTTTCCTTTAGGGTCCGGTTCAGGCGTTCTACGGGGCCTGAGGACTGAGGGTTGTAGGCGACATGCCATTTGGCTCTTATCCCCAGCACCTTTAGGGTGGCCTGCATCATCTGGCCGGTGAAGTGGCTTCCCCGGTCGGACTCCACGATTTGAGGTAGACCCCACCGAGAGAACACCTCCCTCACCAGGATTTTTGCAGCATTCACCTCGGTAGCTGTTCGGCAAGGGAAGGCTTCCACCCACTTGGAAAACACATCCACCAGGACGAGGCAGTATTTATAACCTCCCTGGGCGGCCAGTAGGGGTCCGATGTAGTCGATCTGGATCGACTGCTATGGTCCCTCTACCCGCCTGACGTGTCCCATAGACACCTTCCTTTTCTGAGGGTCTCGGTTGTTTGCAGAGTAAACCAGACAGCCCGCACAGAAGTCGCGGACGTCTTCCCGGAGGTCTGGCCACCACCCTGCCTTTTCTACCCGTTGCCAGGTAGATTCTGGCCCAGGGTGTCCCGCACCTGGACCCTCATGGGCCAGCTGAAGGAATTGCCTCCAGTGTTGTGGCGGCACTACCCATTTGTCCCCTTTAAACAACATGCCTTCCCGCACAGCAATATGGGCCCTCCGCCTTTCCCCCCTTTCTGATAGCAGCCAAGGCAGCCTTCAGGATCGGATCCTGCATCTGGACTACTTTAAGGTCCGGGGCCACAGACGCCCCTATGCTCCCTTGTGTCCCTGGCTTGCTTCTTGCTGCTGCTATCCTGCCTGCCTCGTATGGGTCCCATGGGCGACCTGTACGAGCACCTTCCCTTGCCAGCAGGTCTGCCTGCTGGTTACCTTCCCCCCGTGGCTCAGTTTTGGAGTGGGCCTTTACCTTATGGATATATACATCCCCGGTTTCTCCCACTGCAGCCACGATCGTTTCTAGCAGGGGTTTGGTCACAAGGGGCTTCCCATCCGCAGAGGTGTACCCCCGGCGTGACCAAATCGCCAGATACTCTGTACACGAATTGCAAGTGAACATGCTGTCCGAGCAAATCGTGTATGGGGTAGGGAATTCCTCGGGGTGTGTGATTACATACATCACCGTTGAGAGTTCCGCCTGCTGGCCGCCCAGGGTGCATGGGAGTTTAAGAGCCAAGGCAATTCCTGCCTTGGGATCCCAAACTCCGCAGCCCGTGAGTCTTGTACCCGCGGACACTGAACTGGAGCCATCAACGTAGATCTCGCGGCCTGTGGGGTGTATCCCTGCCCGAAATCCAAAGTTAATGTCCCATACCCCCTTCACAGAGCATCTATGCGGCTGCCCTGGATAGATTAAATTTGCTGCGAGCCTGGGCTCGCAGAGGCCCTTGACCTTTAATACTATTTGGGAGAGGAGGAGGATCCAGCGAGTGATCCTAGCACTGCTCACTGTCCCGTCCTTAATCCTCCCGTCCAACAGCATCTGCGTCGGGGTATGATGGGTGAGGAGTGTAATGGGGGATATTCCGGTAAAGATCTGAGCTCTCTTTACTGCCCAGTGTGTGGCAAGCAAGTGCCTCTCACAATTGGAGTATCCCTTTTCTACCTCCGTGAGGACCCTGGAGGAGTACACCACTGGTCTCGGCTGACTGTTTCGCCCCTGGAGCAACACTGCACTTAAGCTGTCACCACTGGCTGCCACCTCCAGGAAGAATTCCTCCCCCCCATCAATTGCCCCGAGGGCTGGTGCTACCTGCAGGTCTCTCTTAAGACGGACAAATGCTGCCTCACAGCCCTCGTCCCATTCCCACTCGACCCCCTTATGTAGGAGTCTGAGCAGAGGGGCGGCAGTGGCTGCATAGTCCTCGATGAAGTCCCTACAGTAGCCAGTGATTCCCAGGAAAGACCTTACCCCCGACACATCCCTAGGGACAGGGAGTTCCTGCACTGCCTTTCTTCTAGCCTCATCAATGGTCCTTTCTCCTGCCCTTATCGTCAGGCCCAGGAATTTTACCTCTCCGAGACCTATCTGGGCTTTCTTGGGGTTAACTTTAAAATCCCCTTCCTTCAGTAAGACCAGCAGTTCGGCCAGCAGTGGACCGTGTTCCTCACTGCTGTCTGTGAACAACAACAGGTCGCCCACATACTGGACCAGCTGGTGTGGCTGGCTGAAGCCTTTTAAGCAGTTCGCCATGCATTGGTGAAAGGTGCTGGGACTATTATGAAAGCCCTGTGGGAGGCAGCTCCATGTATACTGCTGTTCCCGGAAGGTGAAGGCAAACTTGTACTGGTCTTCCCTCCGTACAGGGATAGACCAGAACCCGTTGGATATGTCCAACACTGTGAACGTGGTTGTGGATGCAGGGATTTCCCCTATCAGATCCGCAACCGCCGCTACTGTGGGGGCACAAGCTGGGATGTTTTTATTGAGCACCCTATAATCCACCGTAGCCCTCCGTGCCAAACCGGCCAAAGCGGGGAGTTGACATGGGTGGCTATGGGTCTCAAAACACCCTGCTCGACAAGCGAGCTTAAAGCTGTCTCCAAGTCTGCTTCTGCCTCTCGGGGAAAGCCATACAGCTTTTGCGGGCGGGACATGGGATCCCCATCTATTCTAACCTCCACTCCTGTGACTCTCCCACAGTCGTGTCTATGGGTGGCAAATGCTGCAAGATTTGCTTGTACATAGGCCCGGTACTCGGCCGGGGTGTTACAGACCAGAACCTCCAGGTTGTAACCCCCTTTTGGCTTCACTGTACACAGAGTCCCTTTTCCCCGTTTCTCATCAATAACCATGACTTCTCCCTCTGCTCCCGTGCCCACTGTGCCCCATAGACAGTGATTCCTCAAGTCTACTAGGATCTGGCGAGCGATGATAAAATCAGCCCCCAAGATCCCTTTTCCCACCTGCTCCCAGTTCATCAGGACACACTTCCATTGTGTTTGGAGTGCTCCTAAACGAACTGTGAGCGGGACTGAGAAAAACCCAGCCTTCTCATTTCCTGTGAACCCAACGAGTTGATACGGCACCCCGTTTGATAGAGGTGAGGTTGTGGGGTCCTCCGAATGGACTATCGTGCTGGAAGCACCAGTGTCCAAAAGGTAAGTACCCAATACACCCTCAACCTCCATCTTGACCCAGGGTCGTCCCCAGGGGTCGTATTCTAGTGGACACAGGTATGCAGGCTGGGTCTGGGCTAGTCACGGCCTCTGTACTGGCAGGGTTGTTGGTGCTTCCCTGCCTGTTGCCGTGGCTACCTTCCCAGTCCCCTCCAGCACTGTCCTCACTGCAGCTACTATCTGGTCAAGGGATAGTGAGGAGCTCGCTCCACTTCCCCCACTCTGGGCGGCTCCTGAAGAACTTCTCCCCCCATATCTCTTTACTGGGCTCCTGCAATCCCTTTTAAAATGCCCAGCTTTCCCGCATCCGTAGCACACTCCCTCCTTATCAGACGAGCGGCCACCCTCCTGGTGCCATTCCCTTTTGGGAATCGAGTTGGGTTTTACTTCATTTACCCGACCTTTGGAGGTTTTCCCCTCCTCCCCTCCTCCATTCCGTTGGACCAGTGCCAGTTGCCTGACCACTGCTTCCTCGGTGAGGTTGGGGTCCCGGGAATCGAACCACAGTTCTGCCCTGACCTTGAGCCGGGGCAAGCAGTTTGCCACCAGCATCCTCAGCCAGCGGCCAGTCTGTACCGCGGAAAGATTCGCCCGGTCGAGGAGCTCCCCACAGGCTGCATGGTATACCACCCACAGCCTGTCCGCAAACGCCTGCGGGGTTTCCCCTGCGAGCTGCCTTGTCCTTTCGACCCGTTCGAAAGGACTGCCGTCATCGAAGCCCATAGCCTCGAGGACGGCCCTCTGGACCTCAGTAAATGTACGCTGTCCCCTCCGGCATTCTGCCGGTAGGGCCTGGTACAATTTGCTGTCCAGAGAGAAGAGCAGCAGCTTGGCTGTCTCTTCCTCGTCACACCCATTAATTTCTCCTGCCTGCATCACCTCCATGAAGTGGATAGACGGGTCCCCGCTGCGAGTGAGTTTGGCCAAATGGGCCACCATGGCCCTGAGTGATTGAACTCCATGGGGAATAATAAAGTCTCTCTCCAGCGCTCCCTGACCTTGGCCACCTCCCTGTGGAGGACCGTACTTGCGCTGCCTGACCGGGCACATCCGCCCTGGTTCAGGATCTTTCTGCGCTGGTCCTCTACCTCCGGCTGTCCCACCATACCCGGTGCAGCAGACAGTGCCTGGTCTCCTGATCCCGCCCTTAACTGACCCTCGGCTGGAGCCTCACATCCCTGCTGCCGAGCGGGACACATTGGTCCTGCCCCCAGCCCTGGGTATGCTACTACCTGCGTGCCCCACTCCTCCTGGTACCCCACCGGACAAACCACCGGTGCCTCAGGAGGTGGTCGGGCGCCTCTTGCCTTTGGATTCTCCTCTACCCCCCAATACTCTCCTTTGTCCCCTGTGGACCCTCCGGGTCCTATCAGGGCGACCATCCCCTTTGCCTGGGATAGAGCGTGGGTGAGAGTTTTAATCCTCTCCTGGCAGGGACCGTGATCTGCAAACTCACTGCTACTGGCCACTTTATAGGCTGCACATCTTTTAATTTATTCTCTAATTCCCTAATTTTCTGGGCGAACTGAGAGTTCTGTTCCCGGAAGGACCCCCTCACTACCCTTGGCCTCAGTGACCTGACACTGAAGATAGATCCCGGCTATTTCGGAAGGTCTCCTCCAACTGTCTCTTCCTTTACTGCTCCTCAGCTAATTCGGCCAGCAGGTTGTCCCCAACCACAGCCCGGATAGCAGAGAGCTCCTCTGATTTCTGAAGACTCTGTTCCAAGTCCTTCACCCGCTGGTCGAGCTTTCGGACTTGGCGGGTGAGGCAGATAAGCCAGATGGCCTTTTCCACCCTGTGGTTGTGGTCCTTCCCTGCTGTCCACTGAGCAGCAGCATCCACTGGGCGCTCTGCCCGAGTGAGGGCTTGTACCCAAGGTTTGGTGAGGTTCACCTTGCCAAAAATGTATGAGGAAATTCTCTCCCCCATTTTAGTTTCCTCTCTTATCGCCTCATCTGTTATATTAACATCTCCTGTTTGCTTATGTCCTGCCGTGGTCACGTTCTGGAAGGGGTTCTCGGGGAGTGTTGTTGTGCCTTGGGTGTCTCTCTCTGGGCTTTTGCCCTCACAGCTTATGCCTGGCCTGTGAGGTACCCTGAGTGCTGCAAGAGCACCCCTGGAGAGACTGTGTCCACAGCTTATGAAGGGGGCTTTGAGACTCATGCATCCCCACAGCTTATGACTAGCCTGTGAGGCACCTGTGAGTGTCAAACACTCCTAACCCCTTTCTTCCCTAGTCTGTGGCACACAGTTGGCTTCCCTTACACTGTTCTGACACAAGACTCACGATCAGGAGATGTAATACAACAGAACTGAGACGAGGCGATTCCAAGAGGAACTTCAAGCTTCCAATTTATTTGACAAGGTGTATCTCAACAAACAGCAATACCCCATCAAAACAATCCCCCTAAATCCCACTAAATGGACACAATGAAAATTTTTACACAAGTATGAGCAGTACAATGCCCAACCTCCCACCTTTCCTGAGCTAACTGAGTTGGGAGTTCTTGGGACCAAAGGTAGTACTCACTACTATGAGTTTTGCAGTCTGGTGGTTTGTTTCTTCTGTCTTCGGACACTGGACTTCCTTCTGTGTCGAGAGGCTTGCTGGTTGCTGGATCACAAGAGCAGAGCACACACACACACTGGGTCAGAACCTCCTTCTTATGGCCAGATATCCAGTCCGCCTCTCGTGCTGAAATCGATCCTTCCCATTGATGGGCTTTGCGATTTTGAAAAATGCAGCAGTGTTAGGTTTTGTGTTTTTTTTTCCACTGACCATTCAGATGTTAACCTACTCAAGGGTTGAGTAGGTGTTGATTGGGTTGGCAGGGTGTGGGGCCTCCTGTAGCCATTGTGTAGGCCCTTGGTTTGTTTTGGGTTCCCTAGTTTTCTGAAGGTCTGCATAATTTCCCGATAATGGTGTAAACATGGGGAAGACAATAGCCTGATAATGGTGATGAGTCAGTCCCAGAGTTTTCGAGCAAGTGCTCTCCCATTGGCTTGAAGCCCCTTGCTTTGGGCTAACTCTGTCCCACCATTGGCCATCCGGTGTCCTCCCTCATCCAATCACTGCTCTGCCCAGGCCACATCGTCTCGGTCGCAACCCATGCCTGGATCTGGGTTCTCTGGTCCTTCCAGGTCACTGGCCTTCTGTTTTATTGCAGCACAGACAGATCCCACAGCTCCTTTTCTTCTGGGTAAAATGAGGGGTTTTTGTCCTCCCCTACAGCGCTTGCTTTGGGAGTCTGGTGTTGGGCATGTGGACAATGTGCCCGCCCAACGGAGCTGGTCGAGTGTGGGCAGTCGGCCTGATCAAAAACATAATGTTGGTGCGTCTGTCCTCCCAGGGGATTTGTAGGATCTTGTGGAGACAGCGTTGATGGTATTTCTCCAGTGATTTGAGGTGTCTGCCATATATGGTCCATGTCACTGAGCCATACAGGAGGGCGGGTATTACTACAGCCCTGTAGCTTGGTGCCAGATTTGAGGTCCTGGTCTTTTAACACTCTCTTCCTCTGGCGACCGAAGGCTGTCGCACTGCAGGTGGTGTTAGACCTCGGCGTCGATGTCTGCCCTTGCTGATAGTAGGCTCCCGAAGTATGGAAAGAATGCCCGACGCAAGACTCCCAAAGCAAGCGCTCTACTTGGAACTCCTACATGGCAAGCGAGCCCCAGGTGGGCAGAGGAAACATTTCAAGGACACCCTCAAAACCTCCTTGATAAAATGCAACATCCCCACCGACACCTGGGAGTCCCTGGCCAAAGACTGCCCTAAGTGGGGGAAGAGCATCCGGGAGGGCGCTGAGCACCTTGAGTCCCGTCACCGAGAGCATGCAGAGACCAAGCGCAGGCAGCGGAAGGAGCGTGCAGCCTCACCTCCACCACTGACCCTTGCTCCCCGTGTCCTCTCTCTCTCTGGAACAATGGCGCGTTTCCACCCATCTTGCTCCCTTTTGTCTTCTTTGTCTCCCCCGCTCCCGTTCTGCTGCCCCTTTAAGGCTCCTGCCTCTTGCACCCTCTCCTGGTCTTGCCACCTCCTTCTCCCCGAGATGTACAACTCCCCGCCTCTATTTGAAGTACGTACACTTACCCCGCACCCCACACCCGCCTCTGCTCCCCCCACAGACACCTGAAGGTGAGACATATTATGGCTCGACTCTGTCCCTGACCCGTGGTGCCCTCCACTGACTTTGTCCTTTTCCACCATACTTGGTGTGTTTTCCACCGTCTCCATCCTGTTTCCTGCTCCGCAATTTTCTGCCTCTCCTTGCGCTCCTTCCTCATTCCGTTCGGCGGCTGTGTCCTCCGCCTGCTCCACTCCTCCGGCCGCTCCACTCACACCTCCTGCTCCTTCTCCCATCTCCTCATCACTCAAGGGGCTTCCTTCTGCCTCACACTCACAGCGGGTGGGGCCTTTGTGACACACCCCACAGCTCTCTGCCTTGCAGTTCCGAGCGATGTGTCCAGACTTGCCACAGTTATAACAGCACAGGTCTGGACAGCTTCTGACTAAATGGTCGTGTCCAAGACAGTAATAGCAAACCTTCACCTGGTTATCATGCAGAACCCGGAAGTACTGCACTCCTTCCATTGGCTCGAATTTCATGCTGTAGGGTAATGACTTCACCCCCTCTGGGAACCGCACTGTTACATAACGGGTTCCATCGGCGACCCGTGTTCCAGGATAGTATCTCCTCTTTATCACTGAGCAAAGTTTAATGTCCCCCGACTCCAACTTTTTTATCAGCACATCGTCCTCAACATAAACCGGCAGGTTTAAGAATGAAACTACCGCCTCTTCGGAACACAACAAAGTTACATCCAATTATTTCTCACCAACCTTCAGGCTCAGTAAAAGTCTTACCACCTCCTCTCGCCCACTGACCGTCACTTCGAACCCAACATTGGGCTTTGGTTGGCAGACAAAGCAACTTCCCTCCTCACAGTCCTCGTGTACTGCCTGGATAATATCCCAAGCTCGCATCTCCTTATCCCGGCAGTGAACCACCACCGTGTTTTCTTTCCCAAACCTCCTGGGGTCCCGGTCCAAATCTTTGGGCCTTTTATTCTCCCTTCCCCCAACATTCTCTCCTCTGATTAAATTCACACTGGGAGCATTGTTCTCTGTGGGGCTCCAGACCCCTCAGCAGCATCTGGCTGATGTTTATGGGCCAAAAAGGCCCTAGTATTAGAAAAAAAACAACCCAAAAATCCTTCACCAACTTTTTACAAACTCACTCCAGCTCCAGCAGTAATCAGCAGCACCTGCTCACTCCTAGCTCCTCCCACCGAGAGAGTGCTCACTCCTAGCCCCTCCCACCAAGAGAGTGCTCACTCCTAGCCCCTCCCACCGAGAGAGTGCTCACTCCCAGCTCCTCCCACCGAGAGAGTGCTCACTCCTAGCCCCTCCCACCGAGAGAGTGCTCACTCCTAGCTCCACCCACCGAGAGAGTGCTCACTCCTAGCCCCGCCCACTGAGAGAGTGCTCACTCCTAGCCCCTCCCACCGAGAGAGTGCTCACTCCTAGCTCCTCCCACCGAGAGAGTGCTCACTCCTAGCCCCGCCCACTGAGAGAGTGCTCACTCCTAGCCCCTCCCACCGAGAAAGTGCTCACTCCTACCTCCTCCCACCGAGAGAGTGCTCACTCCTAGCCCCTCCCACTGAGAGAGTGCTCACTCCTAGCCCCTCCCACCCTTTAGCCCCTCCCACCAAGAGAGTGCTCACTCCTAGCCCCTCCCACTGAGGGAGTGCTCACCCCTGGCCCCTCCCAGCAAGGGAGTGCTCGCCCCTGGCCCCTCCCACCCAGAGAGTGCTCACTTCTCGCCCCTCCCACCGAGAGAGTGCTCACCCCTGGCCCCTCCCACCCAGAGAGTGCTCACTCTTAGCCCCTCCCACCAAGGGAGTGCTCACTCCTGGCCCCTCCCACTGAGGGAGTGCTCACTCCTGGCCCCTCCCACCCAGAGAGTGCTGCCCTCTGAACCACAACTAACACTGCTCACTAAGTGAACAACATTGATCATTCGGCCTCTGAACACTTCTGATGTGTTTTGTGGCAATACTATCAGAGCTTGTTTTGATATTCATTCGCTGGCGAGGATGGCATGTATTGCCCAGCCCTAGTTGCTCTCGAGAAGGTGGTGGCGAAATAAAAAATCACGGTGATGTAAAGCAGGCCGCAGCATCGCTAACACAAAGTCAAGATCTACTCCCTGGCATCCACTTCACGTCTGAATCACGTTAAGGCCCTAAACATGATTCAAATTAACTGAATGGCTTGCTAGTCAGTTAAGAGTCAACCACAATGATGTGGGTCTGGAGTCACGTGTATTGACCAGACCGGGTAACGACAATACGTTAGTTTCATAGGGCTCAATTTTGCCCAAAGCCGTTTTTTGTGTATTGCCAGAGTTACGCTCGTTTTTCTAGGCCACAACTGCTTCAAAACCACACGTGCCAAATCTCCCCGCTCTATGTTTTTAAATTGGAGCCGCGCAGCCTGTCCTGTGGCCTCGGGGGGTGGAGCCTAATGTCTGCGCTAAAAAAACGATGCTGCCCCTCCTGCGCATGCGCAAAAAAAAAGGATATTTTTGACGTGATTGCCATGGGCGCGCGTGCCCAGTACAGCTCCCGGTCTGCAATCCGCCATTTTAAAAGAGTGTGTGTGAGAACTTTAATTCTCAGTGGAAAAATCGGAGCTGCAATACAAGATGCAACAAGGCTCAAGGACCAAGAATTTGTCACAGGATGAAGGGGAGGCCCTGGTTACTGTGATTGAGGCCAGATGGCACGAGCTGGACACCAGCAGAGGTCACATAAAAGTTCTACCCCAAAAAAATGAAGAAACGCTGGAACTAAGTTGCAGAAGATTACTGTGTAATGGTGACCACCCCGAGGTCTGGGGGCCAGTGTAAAAAGAAGTGGCAGGACCTTGGTCAAGTAGTTCGTGTAAGTAATATTTTCATTTATTCACTGGAGTTGCAATTGTAAATGTGACCATCTGTACGTCCCACCCAGCAGAAAGACACTCTCTCTAAAAAGTTATATTTTCATCTTTGTAGAGGAAGATGGCACTCAACAAAAGGGAAAGAACTCGAACAGGAGGAGGCCCGGCAAATCTACACCCACTGACACACTTGGAAGAGAGGGTCGCTGCTTTGATGGGTCCTGCCTGGAGAAAAGCAACCACCACTGCACAAGCTGGGCCCACACTCGAGGGAGAGGGTAAGTCCTGCAAATTCCACAGTCTGGCTTTGCTAAATGTTAAGTACTGCGCGGGCTAGCCAAGCTTCGGTTCATGGGGATGTCTCCATCAGCTACGCTACGGTTAATGCAATGTGCTATCATTCATCGTGGTCCTTCAAATGATCCTGCTGCCTGCACTGTGGGGCCCCACCATCCAAGGCTGTGAGTCCCAATGGGATGTAGCGAGCCACACCCAGGATGAGGAGGGGAAGGAGAGCTCGACAGCGCTCTCCTGAGGTACAGGATCTAACAGATGTGGTTCAGATGATGGCAATGAGCGTGGACAGCATTGACCTTACCCGATTAGTCCTGGACACCATCAGTGGGATGGGTGATGAGGTATCGGGACTGTTGGGAGAAGTAACAACACTCTCATGAGAAATGGGAACACTGTCCGGGAATATGAGGGAGGGAATATCTCAGTCAGCAGAAGCTATGTCGGTGAACATGAGGGAGGGAATGTTGGGGGTAGTTGAGACACTGTCAGGGCACATGAGGGAGGGAATGTCAGAGTTAGTTGCTGCAATAAGGGAACACAATCCCAGACCCTGCGCCGATTGACAGAATTAACTGCCACTCCCACTCCAATCCCCCCACCCCATCAAGAGGTGTGCATCACCCGAGATGCTTGAAAGACTAAGCTCGGTACCAACCCGAGAAACACTGTGCCACCGCCTGCGGGCAGGGGTGGAGTCACCAAGACCAAGCGCAGCGGGTGGTCTTAGAATAAGGTGGAGGAGAGATGGGTGCAGCCTTTCTTTGCTGCTGCTGTTGTTGTTATTGTTGTAACTATTCTCAAATTAAAAGTTTTTTGTAAGTTATGTAAATTTATATTAAAAGTTAGTAAGTGATCTTAAAGTTTTTAAGTGATCTTAGAGTTTGTAAGTGATCTTAAGTGGAAACTTTAAAGTTTGATACAAGAATATTTTTATTAAAGTTAAGTTAAGCACAAACAAATGTTTGTTAAACTTTTGAATAAAATATATTTTAAATGGTATCTGAATCATTTCCATTATTTGTTTGATTATTAACACAACTTTTTGAAGTAAAGAAGAATCAATTTCATTATTTGTTCCATTAACACAACACAACATTACGGAACAGATCCAAACAGTAAACATGGTCCATGTGGAATAGTTGCCGCTGAGCCTTCAGGCAGTAAAGTGTTCACGGATGAACTGCTGGCGCAAGGCTCGAGCAATCGTTAAAGGGGCACGACGGCCCGCCCTCCTCCGCCATCGTGCTCCGGGTTCAGGTAGTTGCATGGCTTCCTCGTTCTCCTCCTCATCATCAGCCTCTCTCACCTCAGGTGGGTCTTCTACTACCAGCTGCTGCTGCCTCATGATGGCTAAGTTATGCAGCATGCAGCACACAACAGCGAACTGACCGACAATCTCAGGGGAGTATAGCAAGTAGCCTCCGGAATGGTCCAGGCATCGGAAACGCTGTTTCAAGATGCCAATGGTCCTCTCTATTATGCTGCGTATCGCAATGTGTGACATGTTGTATTCCCGGTCAGTTTCTGTCCGGGTTACACGTAGGGGACATCATGAGCCAGGTGGCGAGGCCGTACCCTTTGTCTCCCAGCAGCCAGCTCTGCCCTTCTGGCTGCTGCTGAAACATGGCAGATATAGCATTCTTGCGTAGGATGAATGCATCATGGGTGCTCCCAGGGTATCTTGCATCCACTGACATGATGCGATGCATGTCGTCACACACGAGCTGCACATTAATGGAGTGGATGCCTTTTCTGTTCCTGTACACCTCGAAATCCTCTAAAGGTGCTCGCAAAGCGATGTGGGTACAATCAATGCAGCCCTGTACCTTTGGGAAGCCAGCAATCCTGGAGAAGCCCACAGCCCTTTCACGCATTGCCTGGGCAGTCATTGGGAACTTTATGTAATCATTCCTCCGGGCATATAGTGCAGCAGTCACCTGCTGAATGCAGACATGTGTTGCATTTTGAAAAATGGTGCACACATCCCCAGTTGTGGCCTGGAATGATCCAGATGCATAGAATGAAAGTGCAGCTGTAACCTTCACTTCAACTGACAAAGCAGTCTTTCTGATACTTCTACTTTTGCAGGTCTGCTTTTACTAACTCTCAGATCTCAGTTACAACTTTGCGAAAACGCAGCCTTCTGACACAGTCCGCATCACTCAGGTGCAGGTATGAACGCCTGTCTCGATATACCCAATGTGGGTAAGGCCTCCTGCCCATCACCCTACGGGCTCTGAGGTTCCTCATGCGATGACGTTGAATCATAGAAACATAGAAACATAGAAAATAGGTGCAGGAGTAGGCCATTCGGCCCTTCTAGCCTGCACCGCCATTCAATGAGTTCATGGCTGAACATTCAACTTCAGTACCCCATTCCTGCTTTCTCGCCATACCCCTTGATCCCCCTAGCAGTAAGGACCTCATCTAACTCCTTTTTGAATATATTTAGTGAATTGGCCTCAACAACTTTCTGTGGTAGAGAATTCCACAGGTTCACCACTCTCTGGGTGAAGAAGTTCCTCCGCATCTCGGTCCTAAATGGCTTACCCCTTATCCTTAGACTGTGACCCCTGGTTCTGGACTTCCCCAACATTGGGAACATTCTTCCTGCATCTAACCTGTCTAACCCCGTCAGAATTTTATATGTTTCTATGAGGTCCCCTCTCATTCTTCTGAACTCCAGTGAATACAAGCCCAGTTGATCCAGTCTTTCTTGATAGGTCAGTCCCGCCATCCCGGGAATCAGTCTGGTGAACCTTCGCTGCACTCCCTCAATAGCAAGAATGTCCTTCCTCAGGTTAGGAGACCAAAACTGTACACAATACTCCAGGTGTGGCCTCACCAATGCCCTGTACAACTGTAGCAACACCTCCCTGCCCCTGTACTCAAATCCCCTTGCTATGAAGGCCAACATGCCATTTGCTTTCTTAACCGCCTGCTGCACCTGCATGCCAACCTTCAATGACTGATGTACCATGACACCCAGGTCTCTTTGCACCTCCCCTTTTCCTAATCTGTCACCATTCAGATAATAGTCTGTCTCTCTGTTTTTACCACCAAAGTGGATAACCTCACATTTATCCACATTATACTTCATCTGCCATGCATTTGCCCACTCACCTAACCTATCCAAGTCGCTCTGCAGCCTCACAGCATCCTCCTCGCAGCTCACACTGCCACCCAACTTAGTGTCATCCGCAAATTTGGAGATACTACATTTAATCCCCTCATCTAAATCATTAATGTACAGTGTAAACAGCTGGGGCCCCAGCACAGAACCTTGCGGTACCCCACTAGTCACCGCCTGCCATTCTGAAAAGTACCCATTTACTCCTACTCTTTGCTTCCTGTCTGACAACCAGTTCTCAATCCATGTCAGTACACTACCCCCAATCCCATGTGCTCTAACTTTGCACATCAATCTCTTGTGTGGGACCTTGTCGAACGCCTTCTGAAAGTCCAAATATACCACATCAACTGGTTCTCCCTTATCCACTCTACTGGAAACATCCTCAAAAAATTCCAGAAGATTTGTCAAGCATGATTTCCCTTTCACAAATCCATGCTGACTTGGACCTATCATGTCACCTCTTTCCAAATGCACTGCTATGACATCCTTAATAATTGATTCCATCATTTTACCCACTACCGATGTCAGGCTGACCGGTCTATAATTCCCTGTTTTCTCTCTCCCTCCTTTTTTAAAAAGTGGGGTTACATTGGCTACCCTCCACTCCATAGGAACTGATCCAGAGTCAATGGAATGTTGGAAAATGACTGTCAACGCATCCACTATTCCCAAAGCCACCTCCTTAAGTACTCTGGGATGCAGTCCATCAGGCCCTGGGGATTTATCGGCCTTCAATCCCATCAATTTCCCCAACACAATTTCCCGGCTAATAAGGATTTCCCTCAGTTCCTCCTCCTTACTAGACCCCCCGACCCCTTTTATAACCGGAAGGTTGTTCGTGTCCTCCTTCGTGAATACCGAACCAAAGTACTTGTTCAATTGGTCCGCCATTTCTTTGTTCCCCGTTATGACTTCCCCTGATTCTGACTGCAGGGGACCTACATTTGTCTTTACTAACCTTTTTCTCTTTACATATCAATCGTCTCTTCCCCAGCACCATCAAGCAGAAGGCTGGCACAAGGCATGGCATTGTCAGTATTGCCCCCATAATTAAATTGTACCTTTGCAAGAAGCTCAAAATGGCAGTCAGGCAGGACAAGGTTCTTTGTTCTCTCTCCCCACATGTATGGACCACACCGAGGTCTGAACAGGCGCAGTGATGGGAACCCCCGACTCACCCGGGCTTGATTTGATGCGTGGTGCAGGCTTGTGATGCCTTCCGTATGCGTTCCACAGTCTCCCCAACTCCCCCTGGGCTTGTTTTGCAGCCGAGCCCCGATCCTGTATCCGGGCGCGAGCCTGATTCTGCCGGCCGGCGCTCCGACCCTCCAGCCCCATTTGCAGACGTTCCGTGGTGACATGTCAGTTGAAACAAAATGAAAACTAACAGAATTCCATCAAACTTCCATTTACTGCGTTATCAGGTAAAAAAGTTAATCTTTATTATGTATATTTAAGTGTTCTTGACTCCCTCCAAAACTTCGCTGAGAAACAATGGCGTCTTTCTGCGCCCATTTTTCAATGTGCGCTGGTTTTCCTTAACTCAGCAGAAGGTTTTTCGGGAGTGAGCCCATACGCCGCCCTAGGAGACATTTTTTGGGGGCAAACTTAAATAATTAACAAAAACTGGCGCAGACATCAGGTTACGCTCCCACGTCACAAATAAAAATTAACATTAAAAAATTGTAACTGAGTTATGCTGGCGCACATTCCTTGGGGAAACTTTAATTTTTTAACTTAGACCAAAAAAACGGTGCAAATCACTGGGGACAATTGAGCCATCACTGATACTAACTTTATTAAATTGAGTGAATTTAAATTCCCCAGCTGCCACGGTGGAGGTTTCAACTCCTGTCCCTGGATAATTAATCCAGGCCTCTGGATTAATTGTCTAGTAACATAACCACTATGCTACAGTATAATAACAACAATAACAACAACAACTTGTATTTATATAGCGCCTTTAACGTAGTGAAACGTCCCAAGGCGCTTCACAGGAATGTTATGAGATAAAGAATTTGACACCGAACCATCTAAGTAGAAATTCGGGGAGGCTTGATCAAAGAGGTAGGTTTTAAGGAGCGTCTTGAAGGAGGAAAGAGAGGTAGAGAGGCGGAGAGGTTTAAGAACATAAGAATATAAGAAATAGGAGCAGGAGTCGGCCATACGGCCCCTCGAGCCTGCTCCGCCATTCAATAAGATCATGGCTGATCCGATCATGGACTCAGCTCCACTTCCCCGCCCGCTCCCCATAACCCCTGATTATCATTTAAGAAACTGTCTATTTCTGTCTTAAATTTATTCAATGTCCCAGCATCCACAGCTCTCTGAGGCAGCGAATTCCACAGATTTACAACCCTCTGAGAGAAGAAATTCCTCCTCATCTCAGTTTTAAATGGGCGGCCCCTTATTCTAAGATCATGCCCTCTAGTTCTAGTCTCCCCCATCAGTGGAAACATCCTCTCTGCATCCACCTTGTCAAGCCCCCTCATAATCTTATCCGTTTAGGGAGGGAGTTCCAGAGCTTGGGGCCCAGGCAACAGAAGGCACGGCCACCAGTGGTTGAGCGATTATAATCACCGATTACAAATACCACCAATTGCAGCGTAGTGCCGGGAGAAGGTGCTTCCATTGTACAGGGAATCGAGGGTAGATTGTACAGTGCTGTGAGCCAGGACAGCAGGTGCTCAATGTGTGCAGCAGAGTCACAAGTTTGGGAGAACAAGCCCTGTACCCATTTCCCACTGGCCTGCAGTCTGCTGCATCACAGGAGCTTGGAGTAAATCGTGACTTTGTAAAACGGGGGATAGTGAGTTGGCACCCGGTTTTACATTTCTCCCAAAATAAAAATCAGGTTAATGTAAAACAGTCTGCAGCCCCGCTAACGCTAAGACAAGATCTACTCCTTGGCATCCATTGCACGTCTGAATCACATTAAGGCCCGAAATATGATTCAAATTAAAGGGAAGGGCGCAGTGCCTGCTGCCGGCGTTTGATTTTAATCGTTCTCCGACTCCGAAGTTGGCCCGACAATGGCGGCCACGGGTTCGGCCGGGCCGCCAACAGGCAGCACCCCCGACCCCCGCACCCCCTCTTGGGTACCAGGCCGCTGGCCCGGCCGAAATCCTCCCTGGTGGCCCAGTGGGCCCCACTAAACTTTGTGCAGAGCTCACAGTGGCCCGCCCCTTTAACTGGGGGGGGAGGGGATGTTGTGACGTGTCAGTGCGACGCAGCATGTCCGTCATAAGCGGTGGCACGCTGACCGCCCGCCTTCCGCCCCAAACACCGCCCCGAGAAAAAAACAACTTTTAAGACCTCAATTCCGCTCGACTCTCCGCCCATGGATCGGAGCGGAAAAAACCCATTTATTCATCATCATCAGAGGCAGTCCCTCGGGATCGAGGAAAACTTGCTTCCACTCCAAAAGTGAGTTCTCAGGTGACTGAACAGTCCAATATGGGAATTACAGTCTCTGTCACAGGTGGGACAGACAGTGGTTGAAGGAAAGGGTGGGTGGGGAGTCTGGTTTGCCGCACGCTCCTTCCGCTGCCTGCACTTGGTTTCTGCATGCTCTCGGCGACAAGCCTCGAGGTGCTCAGCGCCCTCCCGGATGCTCTTCCTCCAGTTAGGGCGGTCTTGGGCCAGGGACTCCCAGGTGTCGGTGGGGATATTGCACTTTATCAGGGAGGCTTTGATGGTGTCCTCGAAACGTTTCCTCTGCCCACCAGGGGCTCGCTTGCCGTGAAGGAATTCCGAGTAGAGCGCTTGCTTTGGGAGTCTTGTGTCAGGCATGCGGACAATGTGGCCCGCCCAATGGCGCTGGTCGAGTGTGGTCAGTGCTTCGATGCTGGGGATGTTGGCCTGATCAAGGACATTAACGTTGGTGCATCTGTCCTCCCAGTGGATTTGCAGGATCTTATGGATGCATCGTTGGTGATATTTCTCCAGCGATTTGAGGTGTCTACTGTATATGGTCCACATCTCTGAGCCATACAGGAGGGCGGGTATCACTGCAGCCCTGTAGACCTTGGTGCCAGATTTGCGATCCTGGTCTTCAATCACTCTCTTCCTCAGATGACTGAAGGCTGTGCTGGTGCACTGGAGGTGGTGTTGAACCTCGTTGTCTGCCCTTGCTGATAATAGGCTCCTGAGGTGTGGAAAGTGGTCCATGTTGTCCAGGGACACACACGACGTGGATCTTGATGACTGGGGGCAGGGCTGTGTGGTGGTAGGTGTACCCCACTTCGATCGGGGGGCAATTTCGGCCAAACTCGGCCTTGCCCAACCACTATTTTTTGATTTATTTAATCTTATTTTCTCTTTTTGAAAAAGTACAAACTATACCAGTGTAAAATGCAACTGTCAAATGTTTCATATAAATACTTGGAATTGGGCTCCAAGGAGTTTAATGCTTGTCTTGATCAACATTTAGGAGTGAAATCTGGCAGCACTTTTCCACTGTAGTGGAAATCGGGAACTCATTTCAATGGATGTTTGTTCGGGAACGGTATCAATGGACATGGATTAAAGCTGGGTAAATGGAGATGAGGTACAGATCAGGTCTGAGTAATATCAGTAATGGTGACCATGATACTGCAGGATTGTCGTAAAAATCCATCGGGTTCATTAATGTCCTTTAGGGAAGGAAATCTGCCGTCCTTACCCGGTCTGGCCGATATGTGACTCCAGACCCACAGCAATGGGGGTGACTCTTAACTGCCCTCTGATAATGGCCCAGCGAGACACTCGGTTGTATTTAAGAAGGCCGCTCACTGTCACCTTATCAAAGGGCAATTAGGGATGGGCAATAAATGCTGGTCTTGACGGCAACGCCCACATCTCGTGAATGAATAAACACAGGAACAGGTTTGAGGGGCTGAATGGCCTACCCTTGTTCCTATATTAGGGTCCTCTGACCATTGGTGGCAGGGTCGGGAACCAGAGGACACAGATTTAAGGCGATTGGCAGAAGAACCAAAGGCGACATGAGGAAAAACTTTTTTACGCAGCGAGTGGTGAGGATCTGGAATGCGCTGCCTGAGAGGGTGGTGGAGGCAGACGGGGAAAGGGCGGGGCAGTGAGACTCTCTCGCAGAGAGCCGGCACGGGCTCGAGGGGCTGAATGGCCTCCTTCTGTGCTGTAACCGTTCTGTGATTCTATGAATGTGTAGGACATTGATTGATTTGGACTCAGCAGTCTGTATCGAACAACCTCATGAATTAAAATAATGTTGCTTACCGTGTTTAGAAAGTATAGGAATAGTTGTCAATAGCATTGATTTGACAATGTATTTTTAGATGATAAACAGTAATTTCTTGTACAGAAAAGGTCCAATCAGATCCATTCACTGCACTAAAATAAAACTTCTTTTCATTTGCATTGATACGCACTGGTCCACTCGAATCAAGTGCTTGTCCTCATTGAAACGTGATGTACAATTAATGAACAGAATATGCTCCTTTATTCATCATGCCTCTGCTAAATTTAACAATAGCCACATCTGGAGTTTTGTTGCATCACCACGTCACCATAGCAACATGGTCCAGGATGTTCAGCGAGCACAGGAGATGTTGCAATTAAAGTCGGATCTTTTCCGTCATGCTTTTTCTGAGTGGCAGTAAGTCTCGCTATCTGCATGAATTCACTTTTACAATTTCCTCATTATGCCATTGTTAAATTCCCACCATTGTTTAGAATTATTTTGTTTGTCTTACAACAAACTTCAAGACCGTGAAGGTTCGCGGAGAACCCCATTTGTCACAATATTGAACTGGATTTTTGGCTGATTTGCGCCCCATTTAGTGTTTGGGCAGGGCGCAAAAATGATACTTTTTGGCTGTGAAACGAGGCACACAAGATTTTGCACCTGGGGTGGAACCTTCGCCAATGGTTTTGCGGCTGTTTTGACCGTTGGTATGACGTAAATCGTCGTATATCGCTGCGCTAACGCCCCGGGTGGAACTTGTGAACATTTCGCTCAATTTAGCGTCCGCCCGAGAACCCGCCCAGAAAAACCAGATGGACGCAGGGCGCACCAGGGTTAAGGGCGCCATTTGAACGCGAAGGATAAAGTCATAGTTGTGAGTGATTACAAGGATTGAGAGAAGATCGCTGTGTTACTGCATACTTTGATTGTGAAGTTTATGTGAGTTTCCAGTTTGTTTTATAAAGGACATTTAAGGATATTTTAAAAGATGGGGCCATGCTAGGTCGGGAGCCGTTCATCCTGGCTGCTATTGCCATACAGCTTAAAGTTGGAAGAAGGTTTATTGTTGGTCATTTGCACTGTAAGTCAAAGAGCTCACAGACGTATGGGGAGGAGAACTTACCCCCCACGGGTTTACAGGGAACATCGCTCATACCTGCAGCTCTCTGAGGCACAGTGCGTTCGAAGGCTGCACTTCCAAAAAGAGGTGGTCACAGAGATATGCCAGCTCATACAGGCAGACCTACAGCCTACCAGCGGCAACAGGACTGCACTGCCCGTCAAGGTGAAGGTGACTGCGGCACTTGCCTTCTATGCCTCCGGCTCCTTTCAGGCATCAGCGGGGGACATATGCTCCATCTCGCCGCACGCTACACATTGCTGCATTCAGCAAGTGACTACTGCACTGTACGCATGCAGGATGGACTTTATAAAGTTCCCAATGACCAAGGAGGCACAAAATGAGAGGGCGAGAGGTTTTGTATGAATTGCTGGCTTCCCCAAGGTTCAGGCTGCTATTGACTGTACGCACATCGCCCTGCGAGCACCTTTAGAGGATCCAGAGGTTTACGGAAACCGAAAGGGATTCCACTCCCTGAACGTACAGATTGTCTGCGACCATACACAGTGCATCATGGCAGTCAATGCCCAATATCCAGGGAGCATCCATGAAGTTTTCATCTTGCGTGAGAGCAGTGTCTCAGGCCTATTCCAGCGTAAACCACAAGGCCAGAGCTGGATGCTGGGGGACAAAGATTACGGCCTGGCCACCTGGCTCATGACCTTCCTCCGGAACCATCAGACAGACGCCAAGCATCGCTATAATACCAGCCATATAGCCACACGCAACATCATCGAGCAGACAACTGGAGTGCTGAAGCAGCGCTTCCGAAGCCTGGACCACTCTGGAGGCAGCCTGCAATACTCCCCTCAGCAGGTCTCGGAGTTCACTGTGGTGGGCTGCATGCTACACAACTTCGCCATCATGAGGGGACAGGAATTGTCAAAGGGGATTGCAGGACCACCTCAGGAGGGGAGGGAGGGGGGAGAGGAGGAGGAGCCTGGCGAGGAACCCATGCTACCATGCCCACCACAACCACAGGGGAGGCCTCGTGGAACCTTCGCCGCTGCAAAAGCCTTATGTTGGCAGCTCCTAATTGAACGCTTTGCTTGAAGAGTGAACGGCAGGTTTGACCGTTGCCTGCCCACTCTATCCCACCATGTTGACTATTCCCCCTCTTATTCTGCAAATGAGACACTGCACAAGAATGGTTAGGGTGAACAAAATAATTTATTAAATATTGTAAGATTCTAAACTTTGTAACCTTTACTGTGAGACTTAAATAAAATAAAATATAATGAACTGCATCCAGCAGTGTGATAATTCAACAACATTATCAACAAACAACATAATCCAGTGTGATACCTTAACATAATCTGTAACATAATAATATTGTAACATAAAACATACAATGCATCGAGCATCAGCAACATAATGCAGCAACATTATGTCCTGCCCCGTTATTTTTTCCCTCCTTCTTTTACCCCCCTTCCCCTTATCACCCTCCCTTGCCTGCTGCCCCTACCCAAAGTGGCACCAAGATGGCGTGCAGCAAGGCTGCCAGAGTGCTGCTGTGTTAGGGGAAGAGACAATGGAGACGCCTTCTGGGAACGCACTGGAAGGTCTGGCTTCTGACTGGCGAGCCTCTTCATCGGCGTGATTTGGGTATGACAGTGGGGAACACAGATTGCATGGCCACAGGCACGGACTGCATCACCTGCCCATGTCCCGAGCTTGTGCACGGTTGCGCCCTGCGTTAGCTTTCGCGACTGGAGACCAGACCACAAGCACGGGACATAAAAAAACCAAACAGTGTGTGGTGCAAGGCCGGAGTTAACGCCAACGCTCCTCATGAGCTTTTATTCAGCAAACGTTCCTCGCTCTGGCACTAACTTTAACCCGGCATGAAACATAGAAACATAGAAACATAGAAAATAGGTGCAGGAGTAGGCCATTCGGCCCTTCTAGCCTGCACCGCCATTCAATGAGTTCATGGCTGAACATTCAACTTCAGTACCCCATTCCTGCTTTCTCACCATACCCCTTGATCCCCCTAGCAGTAAGGACCTCATCTAACTCCTTTTTGAATATATTTAGTGAATTGGCCTCAACTACTTTCTGTGGTAGAGAATTCCACAGGTTCACCACTCTCTGGGTGAAGAAGTTCCTCCGCATCTCGGTCCTAAATGGCTTACCCCTTATCCTTAGACTGTGACCCCTGGTTCTGGACTTCCCCAACATTGGGAACATTCTTCCTGCATCTAACCTGTCTAACCCCGTCAGAATTTTATATGTTTCTATGAGGTCCCCTCTCATTCTTCTGAACTCCAGTGAATACAAGCCCAGTTGATCCAGTCTTTCTTGATAGGTCAGTCCCGCCATCCCGGGAATCAGTCTGGTGAACCTTTGCTGCACTCCCTCAATAGCAAGAATGTCCTTCCTCAGGTTAGGAGACCAAAACTGTACACAATACTCCAGATGTGGCCTCACCAATGCCCTGTACAACTGTAGCAACACCTCCCTGACCCTGTACTCAAATCCCCTTGCTATGAAGGCCAACATGCCATTTGCTTTCTTAACCGCCTGCTGCACCTGCATGCCAACCTTCAATGACTGATGTACCATGACACCCAGGTCTCTTTGCACCTCCCCTTTTCCTAATCTGTCACCATTCAGATAATAGTCTGTCTCTCTGTTTTTACCACCAAAGTGGATAACCTCACATTTATCCACATTATACTTCATCTGCCATGCATTTGCCCACTCACCTAACCTATCCAAGTCGCTCTGCAGCCTCACAGCATCCTCCTCGCAGCTCACACTGCCACCCAACTTAGTGTCATCCGCAAATTTGGAGATACTACATTTAATCCCCTCATCTAAATCATTAATGTACAGTGTAAACAGCTGGGGCCCCAGCACAGAACCTTGCGGTACCCCACTAGTCACTGCCTGCCATTCTGAAAAGTACCCATTTACTCCTACTCTTTGCTTCCTGTCTGACAACCAGTTCTCAATCCATGTCAGTACACTACCCCCAATCCCATGTGCTCTAACTTTGCACATCAATCTCTTGTGTGGGACCTTGTCGAACGCCTTCTGAAAGTCCAAATATACCACATCAACTGGTTCTCTCTTATCCACTCTACTGGAAACATCCTCAAAAAATTCCAGAAGATTTGTCAAGCATGATTTCCCTTTCACAAATCCATGCTGACTTGGACCTATCATGTCACCTCTTTCCAAATGCACTGCTATGACATCCTTAATAATTGATTCCATCATTTTACCCACTACCGATGTCAGGCTGACCGGTCTATAATTCCCTGTTTTCTCTCTCCCTCCTTTTTTAAAAAGTGGGGTTACATTGGCTACCCTCCACTCCATAGGAACTGATCCAGAGTCAATGGAATGTTGGAAAATGACTGTCAACGCATCCACTATTTCCAAGGCCACCTCCTTAAGTACTCTGGGATGCAGTCCATCAGGCCCTGGGGATTTATCGGCCTTCAATCCCATCAATTTCCCCAACACAATTTCCCGGCTAATAAGGATTTCCCTCAGTTCCTCCTCCTTACTAGACCCCCCGACCCCTTTTATAACCGGAAGGTTGTTCGTGTCCTCCTTCGTGAATACCGAACCAAAGTACTTGTTCAATTGGTCCGCCATTTCTTTGTTCCCCGTTATGACTTCCCCTGATTCTGACTGCAGGGGACCTACATTTGTCTTTACTAACCTTTTTCTCTTTACATATCTATAGAAACTTTTGCAATCCGTCTTAATGTTCCCTGCAAGCTTCTTCTCATACTCCATTTTCCCTGCCCTAATCAAACCCTTTGTCCTCCTCTGCTGAGTTCTAAATTTCTCCCAGTCCCCAGGTTCGCTGCTATTTCTAGCCAATTTGTATGCCACTTCCTTGGCTTTAATACTATCCCTGATTTCCCTTGATAGCCACGGTTGAGCCACCTTCCCTTTTTTATTTCTATGCCAGACAGGAATGTACAATTGTTGTAGTTCATCCATGCGGTCTCTAAATGTCTGCCATTGCCCATCCACAGTCAACCCCTTAAGTATCATTCGCCAATCCATCTCAGCCAATTCACGCCTCATACCTTCAAAGTTAGCCTTCTTTAAGTTCTGGACCATGGTCTCTGAATTAACTGTTTCATTCTCCATCCTAATGCAGAATTCCACCATATTATGGTCACTCTTCCCCAAGGGGCCTCGCACAACGAGATTGCTAATTAATCCTTTCTCATTACATAACACCCAGTCTAAGATGGCCTCCCCCCTAGTTGGTTCCTCGACATATTGGTCTAAAAAACCATCCCTTATGCACTCCAGAAAATCCTCCTCCACCGTATTGCTTCCAGTTTGGTTAGCCCAATCTATGTGCATATTAAAGTCACCCATTATAACTGCTGCACCTTTATTGCACGCACCCCTAATTTCCTGTTTGATGCCCTCCCCAACATCACTACTACTGTTTGGAGGTCTGTACACAACTCCCACTAACCTCAACCTCTGTCGTCGAGCTACAGAATGTGGACGACGCCTGTGTCTGCGCACATAGAGAGGCTGAACTCCAGGACATAGTCGATGTCATGTATGTACTTTTGGGATCACTAGCCACTAGATGGTGTCACTGTTGGAGGCCATTGGGCTGCACCCACGTGAGTGCAGCCCAAGTATAAAAGGCCAGCCATTTTGTATATTAGTCACTTTGGGTCTTAATAAAGCAGAGCCAAGGTCATACCTCTTGGAGTTAAACAGTACTCAGTCTAACAGTTATTGCATACACAACAGTCAATGTATTTACTGAGGAGTACGAAAGCATGGGTCTTATGCTAAACATCCATAAGACAAAGGTCCTCCACCAGCCTGTCCTCGCCGCACAGCACTGCCCCCCAGTCATCAAGATCCACGGCGCGACCCTGGACACCGTGGACCATTTCCCATATCTCGGGAGCCTCTTATCAACAAGAGCAGACATTGATGACGAGATTCAATACCGCATCCAGTGCGCTAGCACAGCCTTTGGCCGCCTGAGGAAAAGAGTGTTCGAAGACCAGGCCCTCAAATCTGCCACCAAGCTCATGGTCTACAGGGCTGTAGTAATTCCCGCCCTCCTGTATGGTTCAGAGACATGGACCATGTACAGTAGACACCTGAAGTCGCTGGAGAAATACCACCAGCGATGTCACCGCAAGATCCTACAAAACCCCTGGGAGGACAGACGCACCAACATTAATGTCCTCAACCAGGCCAACATCCCCAGCATTGAATCACTGACCACACTCGATCAGCTCCACTGGGCAGGCCACATTGTCCGCATGCCAGAACGAGACTCCCAAAGCAAGTGCTCTACTCGGAACTCCTTCACGGCAAACGAGCCAAAGGTGGGCAGTGGAAATGTTTCAAGGACACCCTCAAAGCCTCCCTGATAAAGTGCAACATCCCCACCGACACCTGGGAGTCCCTGGCCAAAGACTGCCCTAAGTGGAGGAAGTGCATCCGGGAGGGCGCTGAGCACCTCGAGTCGCGTCGCCGAGAGCATGCAGAAACCAAGCGCAGGCAGCGGAAGGAGCGTGCGGCTAACCAGACTCCCCACCCACCCTTTCCTTCAACCACTGTCTGTCCCACCTGTGACAGGGATTGTGGTTCTCGTATTGGACTGTTCAGCTACCTAAGGACTCATTTTAAGAATGGAAGCAAGTCTTCCTCGATTCTGAGGGACTGCCTGTGATGATGATGATGATGCTAAATTTTTGGCTCCGGCGCGAATTGTGCCTGAAAATGGGCGAAAAGGCAAAAAGCCGAAAATCCAGTTCAATTTTTCTTCTGACCCAAGAACGCCGACCTCTTCCCGTTTTATTCAGTCTCAGCTGCATGAGAGATCCAGTGTTATTATACAGGATGCTGCTGTGCTACCTGCTCACTGCTGCCTCTGCATTACAGAAGTTTACAATCACTTGCCCGGAATTTGTGGTCAGCAGCAATGCGATGGCATTGACCGCGAAGAAAGCTGCTCACAGGTCTCGCTATCTCTGTGGCGGAAACTTTGGGTTTCTCGATGTGTCATTGATTCTAGCGCTGTGAATAGGGGGTTCCCGGTGCAGAGCGGGAGTAACGTCACCAAGCTGTCTCAATTTAGACTGACACTCCCAGTGCAGTGCTGAGGGAGTGCTGCACTGTCAAAGGTGCCGTCTTTCGGATGAGACGTTAAATCGAGGTCCCGTCTGCTCTCTCAGGTGGACGTAAACGGTCTCACGGTGCTACTTTGAAGAAGAGCAGGGGAGTTATCCCCGGTGTCCTGGCCAATATTTCATCATCATAGGCAGTCCCTCGGAATGGAGGAAGACTTGCTTCCACTCTAAAAGTGAGCCCTCAGGTGACGGAACAGTCCAATACGGGAATTACAGTCTCTGTCACAGGTGGGACAGACAGTGGTTGAAGGAAAGGGTGGGTGGGGAGTCTGGTTTGCCGCACGCTCCTTCCGCTGCCTGCGCTTGTTTTCTGCATGCTCTCGGCGACGAGACTCGAGGTCCAAAGACCGTCCTAAGTGGAGGAAGACCATCCGGGAGGGTGCTGAGCACCTCGAGTCTCGTCGCCAATATTTATCCCTCAATCAACACAACAAGAAACATTATCACATTTTGTGGGAGCTTGCTGTGCGCACATTGGTTGCTGTGTTTCCCACATTATAACAGTGACTACATTCCAAAAGTACTTCATCTGATGGTTGTGAAAAGTGCTATATAAATGCAAGACTTTCGTCCTTTTAAGCAGCCAATCACATTGAAGAATTCTTGCAGACAGCTAGCTGTTTTTTAAAAATTAAAATTTTTTAATCATAATGGAGAAATTTGACACTCCATGAATATAACTAATGTGGTCCTAACACAGATGAGACTGCACACAGGGAGATTAAAGTAACAGTGACCTCAGTCTTTATTAAGACACTCCAGAGTGAGTAGCAGGCTTTAGGGGCCCCTAAGTGCTTGGGAGCACTTATATACAGTGCTCCCAAGGGATGCTGGGATCCTTTGGGACTTCAGGGGATGCGCTCCCTGGTGGCGGAATACGGGAGTGCATGTTTTACAGATACACAACAACAACAATGAGTTTTTCAGGGCCAGAACGTTTGTTTAGCAGTCAGTACCTTTTAAAGCCCCAGTTACACCTAGTCCCACAGGGCTTAACATTTAATGGGGTCTTTAACAGTGAGCTGACCGTGGAAACGTTCACGTTTTCATCAGTTCCACAGATATCACAGATTTCACAGCGCAGCCGGTGTCGGAGTGGTGAATGACTAACACCGGGTTTCCACGTCGAGATGCGTACAAATCCCACCACGGCAGCTGGGGAATTAAAATTCAGTTCATTAATTAAGTCTGGAACAAAAAGCTAGTGTCTGCAATGGTGACCATGAAACTACTGGATTGTCATGCAAACCCCTCTAATTCATAGTGCCCTTTAGGGAAGGAAATCTGCCACCCTTACCCGGTCTGGCCTACACGTGACTCCAGACCCACAGCAACATGGTTGACTCTGAAATGGCCCAACGAAACACTCAGTTATACTAAATTGCTACAAAGAACAGCGGTTCAAGAAGGCGGCTCACCACCACCTTCTCAAGGGGCAATTAGGGATGGGCAATAAATGCCGGCCTTGCCAGTGACGCCCACATCCCAGGGACGAATAAAAAAAAAAATTGACATTTCTCTTTCATGTTGTCATGAAACAATCAGAAAATATTTCTTCCATTATGGGAGTTACTTTTTCTGCCTTGTTCCATGGCGATTTAGCAATCAGGCCCTAATCACTACTCATCCTCGCTGTGTTCTGCCATCTCCAGTCACCACCACATGTTTTGCCTACGATCCATTCTTTCTTGCTCATCACAACAGACATAGGGTTACATTTTTTTACTGCTAAATATTTCTGCAGGCTACGGAGAATATACATCCCAGATGGCTTTCCTGTGTGTGGATCAATTGTTTGGATTTAAAAATGTCTTAACAGGTGATAGAGCGTATATTCTAATAACAGGGTAGATGCAGGGAGGATGTTTCCCCCCGGGCTGGAGAGTCTAGAACCAGGGGTCACAGTATCAGGATAAGGGGTCGGCCATTTAGGACTGAGATGAGGAGGAATTTCTTCACTCAGAGGGTGGTGAATCTTTGGAATTCTCTGCCCCAGAGGGCTGTGGAGGCTCAGTCTTTGAGTATATTCAAGGCTGAGATTGATAGATTTTTGGCTATTAAGAGAATCGAGGGATATGGAGACAGTGCAGGAAAGTGGAGTTGAGGTTGAAGGTCAGCCGTGATCTTATTAAATGGCGGAGCAGGCTCGAGGGGCCGAATGGCCGACTCCTGCCCCTAATTCTTATGTTCTTATAAGTTGAACTACATTGACAAGGATTCTCTATTTGACTCCTAAGGATCACTGCAGTTATGTTAATATTGGACAGGCAGATGCATACTCCAGTTCATAAAGGACATGAGGTCTGCTTATAATACTAATGAAGGATAAACCTTTGGATTCACTGCTTATGAAGTCTATCAAGGTATTACTGCATTTAACATATAGCAAATGAAGTGTAATTCTCTGTTGCTCTCTTGTTCATTTTAATTGAATGGGCCCCAGGAGTTTAAATCTAATACACATTATAAAATCTTACCTCAAATATCAGACTTTATATTTGTAATGTATGCCCCTGTGAGGATGCTCACTGGTTTGTAGAGCTGTTGAGTTGGGAGTGGCTTAGCCAGTCACGTGATGTTCACAAGACTCAATAAAACCCCAGCCAGTTGGGTTCGGGGATCCACGATGGGGCAGGTGGTTGTGAGCCTGGTGGATGAACTGGTAATGTGTAGTGTGATTGTTAAACCTTTTGCTAATAAATCAACTAGTTCTTAATAACAATGTGTTGCTGTGAATTCTTAAGCAAAAAACCCATGAAGCAAATACATTACAATAATGGAATGAGACAGCACCAATTATGATCCAACATTTCATACATAGTACAAACTATGTTTCGTACAAACATAGATTATTTGGTGTAAATTGTCCAATAGATATTCACAATGAATCAATTCGCTCAGAAAGGTGATCACCCTCACATAGCAGGATTGCAGTGACAGATAGTAAAGGTAGTCTTCACGTAATTTGAGTAAACAAGAGACAGAGGTTATGATGCCCTGATGTTATCCAACTTTTCAAAATCTATAATTGGTAGTAATATCTTAAACAGAGCTAAAATATTGAAATGCTTCTGACCTTGGTCGATTCAGGCATTAAAGGCTGTTCATTGGGTAAGGGAGCTGCACTTAGGGAATTTAATATGGAAATTAGTGAGTTATCAACCTTCGTGACAGCAACTCAACAAATTATATTTTATCTTCATGCTTGATAAATCATTCAAGCTAAATGTGTCCTCGCTTCTATGTTTCTTATGTGAGTTGGAGTAACTGGATGCAGAAAATGGAAGAAATGTAATTAATGGTTACCATAGTAACAAAGATATTTATGATCTTATGATAATTTATGAAAAGCACATCTTTATCTCCTTCATTGATTAGTCGGTTTTGTGTATTTTTGATTTGTCCTCTCCGACACGTGGTACATAAGAACATAAGAACTAGGAGCAGGAGTAGGTCATTCATCCCCATGAGCCTGCTCCGCCATTCAATACGATCACGGCTGATCTTCGACCTCAACTCCACTTTCCCGCCCGATCCCCATATCCCTCGATTCCCCGAGACTCCAAAAATCTATCAATCTCAGCCTTGAGTATGCTCAACGACTGAGCGAATACGCCTTGTTATTCTGCATTGCACTAGTAGAAGGTGGAACTGACAAATTAGTCATAGTTGGTCATCAAACACAAAGTCAGAATCCAAAGTGGTTCACGTAGGTGCTGCGGAAGAATTTGGAAAGACCTAGATGCCAAAAATATGAAATAATTATTTAGCTTCAGTGTTTACCAGGGAGACAGAACATTGGATTAGTAATAAGATAATTGCATTAAAAATAAAGAGGAGATCTATTAAATAAACTAATCAAACTCAGAGGACACATATTTAATAATTCGTTAGAAAACGGTGTAGTGCCAAATGACTGGCGGATAATGCTCACCCTGACTCTCTCCCCCTCTCCCCCTCTCCCTCTGACTCTCTCCCCCTCTCCCCCTCTCCCTCTGACTCTCTCCCCCTCTCCCCCTCTCCCTCTGACGCACTCTCTCTCTCGCCCCCTCTCCTTTCTCTGCCCCACTCTCTCTCTTGCCCCCTCTCCTTTCTCTGCCCCACTCTCTCTCTCTCCACCTCTCCCTCTTTCTCTCCCCCCCCCTCTCTCTCTCTCTCTCCCCTCTCCTCTCTCTGCCCCACTCTCTCCCCCTCTCTCTCTGTCTCTCTCTCTCCCTCTCCCCCTCCTCTCTCTCTCCCTCTCTCTGTATCTGCCCACTTTCTCTCTCTCTCTGCCCCACTCTCTCTCTCTGCCCTACTCTATCTCTTTCTCCCCCCCACTTTCTCTCTCTCGACCCCCCACTTTCTCTCTCTCCCCCACTCTCTCTTTCTCTCCCTCTCTCCCTCTCTCTCCCCCTCTCTCTCCCCCCTCTCTCTCCCCCTCTCTCTCTCGCTCTGTCCCCCTCTTTCCCTCTCTCTCCCCCCCCTCTCCCCCCTCTCTCTCCCCCCCTTTCTCTCCCCCTCTCTCATTCCCCTCTATCTCTGCCCCACTCTCTATGCCCCACTCTCTCTCTACGCCACTCTCTCTCTCTCTCCCCACACTCTCTCCCTCCCACTCTCTCTCACTCTGACTCTTTCTCTCTGCTCCACTCTCTCTCTCCCTCCCCACTCTCTCTTGCTCTGACTCTCTCTCTCTCTCTGCCCCACTCTCTATCTCGCTTTCCCGTCTCTATCCTATATTCTCACTCTCTCCCTTTATCTGCCCTCCTCTCTCTACCACCCTCTCTTTCTCTCCCACCACCAATTTTCTCTCTCTCTCAGAAGGCCGTGAAAATGTTCATGTCGATAATCACAGCGATATTCTAGGTAAAAGTGCTGGAGGCTCCTTTAGTGTAGTCATTGATTTTGCACAGATAACCCAAAGCCCCAGTAGCAGGCTCAGGCTCTAGCAGCAGGTCCAGGCTCAGCAATGTGGCTCGGCCCCACTTCTGGCTCCCTCGTATATCGCACGGCGCTTGTGCGACCAGATCGAGCGCGTGCGCACATGCGCAGAACGACACAAAAATATTCATGCGGATAATCACTTTGTTTTTTTATCCATTCACAGGATGTGAGCATCGCTGGCATGGCCAGCATTTATTGCCCATTCCTAATGGCCCTTAAGAAACTATTAGAAACATAGATAAATAGAAATTTACAGCGCAGAAGGAGGCCATTCCGGCCCATCGTGTCCGCGCCGGCCGACAAAGAGCCGCACGGCCCTCGGTCAGGAACCCTGAAGGTTACATATAAACCTATGAACAATGAACAATGGCGGAAAGGCAAAGAACACCCGGCCCAACCAGTCCGCCCCGCACAACTGCGACACCCCTTACACTGAAACATTCTACACTCCACCCCAACCGGAGCCATGTGATCTCCTGGGAGAGGCAAAAAACAGATAAAAACCCAGGCCAATTTAGGGGGAAAAAAATCTGGGAAAATTCCTCTCCAACCCATCCAGGCGATCGACACTAGTCCAGGAGAGCACCCTGGCCGTATTCGATTCCCTGCAATACTTACCATTATATCTGCTCCGTCCAACAAAAGGTCATCTAGTCTAATCCCAATTACCAGCTCTAGGTCCGTAACCCTGCAGGTTATTGCACTTTAAGTGACCATCCAACCATCTCTTAAAAGTGGTGAGGGTTTCTGCATCCACCACTCTTCCAGGCAGCGAGTTCCAGATCCCCACAACCCTCTGCGTAAAGAAGCCCCCCCCTCAAATCCCCTTTAAACCTTCCACCAACCACCTTAATACTATGCCCCCTTGTAATAGACCCCTCCACCAATGGGAATATTATATCAGGCGCGTGATTTGCAGCTGAGCTGGATCATGGAATCGCCCAATGTCAAGCTCCCACCTTGGGTCTCTGCATGGTGAGTTTTCCCCTTTTTAATGCAAGGGACTGAGGCCACTTATGGTGCCCCAATGCCATTTTGCCTGAGATAAGAATATAAGAACATAAGAAATAGGAGCAGGAGTAGGCCACCTGGCCCCTCGAGCCTGCTCCATCATTCAATAAGATCATGGCTGATCTGATCATGGACTCAGCTTCACTTCCCCGCCCGCTCCCCATAACCCTTTACTCCCTTGTCGCTCAAAAATCTATCTCCACCTTAAATATATTCAATGACCCAGCCTCCACAGCTCTCTGGGGCAGAGAATTCCACAGATTTACAACCCCCTGAGAAAAGAAGTTCTTCCTCATCTCAGTTTTAAATGGGCGGCCCCTTATTCTGAGACTATGCCCCTTAGTTTTAGTTTCCCCTATGAGTGGAAATATCCTCTCTGCATCTACCCTGTCGAGCCCCCTCATTATCTTATATGTTTCAATAAGATCGCCTCTCATTCTTCTAAACTCCAATGAGTATAGGCCCAACCTACTCAACCTATCTTCAGAAGTCAACCCCCTCATCTCTGGAATCAACCTAGTGAGCCTTCTCTGAACAGACTCCAAAGCAAGTATATCCTTTCTTAAATACAGAGACCAAAACTGTACGCAGTACTCCAGGTGTGGCCTCACCAATACCCTGTACAGTTGTAGCAGGACTTCTCTGCTTTTATACTCTATCCCCTTTGCAATAAAAGCCAACATTCCATTTGCCTTCCTGATCACTTGCTGTATCTGCATACTAACTTTTTGTGTTTCATACACAAGGATCTCCAGGTCCCTCTGTACTGCAGCACTTTGCAATTTTTCTCCATTTAAATTATAATTTGCTTTTCTATTTTTTCTGCCAAAGTGGATAACCTCACATTTTCCCACATTATACTCCATCTGTCAAATTTTTGCCCACTCACTTAGCCTGTCTATATCCCTTTGCAGATTTGTTGTGTCCTCCTCACAATTTGCTTTCCCACCCATCTTTGTATCATCAGCAAACTTGGCTACATTACACTCAGTCCCTTCATCCAAGTCGTTAATATAGATTGTAAATAGTTGAGGCCCCAGCACCGATCCCTGCGGCACCCCACTAGTTACTGTTTGCCAACCGGAAAATTACCCATTTATCCCGACTCTCTGTTCTCTGTTAGTTAGCCAATCCTCAATCCATGCTAATATAATACCCATTACCACGTGAGCTTTTATCTTGTACAGTAACCTTTTATGTGGCACTTTATCAAATGCTTCCTGGAAATCCAAATACACCACATCCACTGCTTCCCCCTTATCCACCCTGCTTGTTACATCCTCAAAGAACTCCAGCAAATTTGTCAAACATGATTTCCCTTTCATAAAACCATGCTAAGCATCAGGGACTGAGATCATCCTGGTCAATAAAGTTCATATTCAGTGGGTAACAATTTTTTCAAATTTGTTCATGGGATGTGGGCGTCGCTGGCAAGGCCGGCATTTATTGCCCATCCCTAATTGCCCCTTGAGAAGGTGGTGGTGAGCCGCCTTCTTGAACCGCTGCAGTCCATGTGGTGAAGGTGCTCCCACAATGCTGTTAGGGAGGGAGTTCCAGGATTGTGACCCAGCGACGATGAAGGAACGGCCGATATATTTCCAATATGCGGTGTGCTTCCTGCAAGAAACCCACACCGTTCCGGGAGACGAAGCCACGTGGCTCCTGGAATGGCAAAGAGAGATCCACATGAGCCACCTCACCGCCACTTCTAGTGGGGTGGCCATCTTGCTGGGCCCGCATTTTCAGCCGGAGATCTTGGGGGTCGAGGAGCCCGTGCCAGGCCGCTTGCTGCACGTAACGGTTCGCCTGGGGGACGTGCCGCTCCATCTCGTGAACGTGTACGCCCCTCAGCCCGGCCCACAGCAAACGCGCTTCTTCTTGGCTCCGTCGACGTCGGCGACTGCATTGTCCTCGGGGGGGATTTTAACTGCACCCTCGAGGCGAGGGACCGCTCCGCTGCCCCGCAGAGCATGACGGCGATGGAGAAGTTGAGGGACCTGGTCGGGTCCTTCGACTTGGTGGACATCTGGCGAAATCTCCACCCCGACTCCAGCGCCTTTACTTGGGTGAGGCCTGGAGTCGGATGGTCCAGAGTCGACCGCCTTTACGTGTCTCGGGCGTACGTTTCCTGCGTCCCGGCGGCCTCCATGCGGCCGGTGCCGTGTTCGGACCACCACCTGGTGTGGGCGGAGCTCGCTTCGCTCCGCGCGAGGACGGGGTCCGCGTACTGGCACTTTAACAACCGGCTGCTGGAGGACGTGCGGTTCCAGGACTCGTTCCGTCATTTCTGGGCCGACTGGAGAAGGAAGCAGGGGGGCTTCCCCTCCTTGAGGCTATCGTGGGACGTGGGCAAGGCTCACGTCCGTGTCTTCTGTCAAGAGTACGCGAGGGGGTCGACCAAGAGGCGGGCGGCCAGGGTCGGGCGCATAGAAAAAGAGGTGTTCGACCTGGAATCCCGTCTCGGTCAAGTCGTCGAGGACCCGGCCCTGCGGATGGTGTACGAAGTGAAGAAGGCCGCGCTGAAGGGCCTGCAGTTTGTCGGGTCCCGAGGTGCGTTCGTGAGATCGCGGATCCGGTTCCTGCGGGATCTGGACCGCGGCTCCCCCTTGTACTACTCGCTGGAAAAAAGAGAGGGTGTCCGTAAGCAGCTCTTGACGCTGCTGGCCGATGATGGGTCTCTCGTCTTGGATCCGGAGGGTATCAGCCGTCCGGAGGAGGCGGGGGTCCCCGATGGAGTGTACTCTACGCGGGAGTCCTCCCACTATTTATCGGGGACTTGGCCTGGAGGGTGGTGCACGGAGCAGTCCCGTGCAATAAATTTTTAAGTCGGTTCACGGGCTCCCAGGCCGCCTGCAATTTCTGCGGTCTGGAAGAGTCCGTGTTCCATGTTTTTATGGAGTGTGAGAGGTTGCAGCCCCTGTTCCATTATTTAAAGGGGCTGCTCCTCAAATCCTGGCTGCACTTCAGTCCCACATTCCTGATCTTTGGGCACTCGGTGCGGAGGGGAGCGGGCAGGTCGGAAGGCCTCCTCGTGGAACTGCTCCTGGGCCTGGCCAACGGGGCCATCAGCCGGTCCAGGCAGCGGGCGGTCGAGGGGGTCGTTCAGCCCGACTGCCTGCCTCTCTTCTGTGGTTACATCCGAGCCAGGGTGTCCCTGGAGATGGAGCACGCGGTGTCCACCGGTACGCTCGCGGCCTTCCGCGAGAGGTGGGCGCCAGAGGGACTGGAGTGCATCATCACCCCCGGCAACCAAATTTTATTTTGAACCATGTCTAAAGTTTAATTTGTTTAAGTTTGTCGATTTTAGTGCCCCCTCCCCAACCCACACACACCTTTTAGCCAGAGTGCATTTGTATAATTTATGTTTTTAGTGCCCTCAAAAAAAAACAAGGGAGCACTTGTTTGAAAGTATCTGGAGTGTGCCCCGCTTTAATCAGGGGGCACTTGATTAATGTTGTCTACAAAATAGTTGTCGAGCTGTTGAGTTGGGAGTGGCTTAGCCAGTCATGTGATGTTCACAGAACTCAATAAAACCCCAGCCAGTTGGGTCTAGGTCATCCACGATGAGGTATGCAGTTGTGGGCCTAGTGGATGAACTGGTAATGTGTTGTGTGATTGTTAAACCTTTGTTAATAAACCAACTAGTGCTTAATAGCAATGTGTTGCTTGGAATTCTTAAGCAAAGAGCCCATGAAGTAAATACATTACATCTACATTCCTTCAACTCTGGACTTTGATGCAGCTTCCACTCCCATCGTCCCATCACTGGTGGCCATGTCTCCAACCAGCTAGGCCCTGCACTCTGCAATTCCCTGCGGCTCCCACTTCTACTACTCGCTGGAAAAAAGACAGGGTGTCCGTAAGCAGCTCTTGACGCTGCTGGCCGACGACGGCTCTCTCGTCTCGGATCCGGAGGGTGTCAGCCGTCCGGAGGAGGCGGGGGTCCCTGATGGAGTGCACTCTACGCGGGAGTCCTCCCACTATTTATCGGGGACTTGGCCTGGAGGGTGGTGCACGGAGCAGTCCTGTGGAATAAATGTTTAAGTCGGTTCACGGGCTCCCAGGCCGCCTGCAATTTCTGCGGTCTGGAGGAGTCCGTGTTCCATGTTTTTATGGAGTGTGGGAGGTTGCAGCCCCTGTTCCATTATTTGAAGGGGCTGCTCCTCAATTTCTGGTTGCACTTCAGTCCCACACTCCTGATGTTTGGGCACCCTATGCGGAGGGGAGTGGGTAGGTCCGAGGGCCTCCTCGTGGGACTGCTCCTGGGCCTGGCCAAGGGTGTCATCAGCAGGTCCAGGCAGCGGGCGGTCGAGGGGATCATTCAGCCTGACTGCCTGCCTCTCTTCCGCGCCTACATCCGAGCCGGGGTGTCCCTGGAGATGGAGCATGCGGTGTCCACCGGTACGCTCGCGGCCTTCCGCAAGAGGTGGGCACCGGAGGGACTGGAGTGCATCATCATCCCTAGCAACCAAATTTTAATTTGATTTTATATGTTTTAAAGTTTAATTTGTTTTAATTGCCGGTTTTAGTGTCCCTTTCCCCTTTTTATAGGGGGCACTTGTAAAATATATGGTTTTAATGCCCCCCAAAAAATCACACAAAAACCCCCCCCAAAAAAAAAAACATTTTAAAAAATAAAGGGGCAGTTAAAATTGTCTGGAGTGTCCCCCAGATCGGGGGGGGGGCACTTGATCTAATGTTTATTTTGTTCCCCCCCAAAAGAGTTGTAGAACTGTTGAGTTGGGAGAGGCTTAGCCAGTCACGTGATGTTCACAAGACTCAATAAAACCCCAGCCAGTTGGGTTCAGGGCATCCACGATGGGGCAGGTGGTTGTGAACCTGGTGGATGAACTGGTAATGTGTAGTGTGGTTGTTAAACCTTTGCTAATCAACCAACTCATTCTTAATAGCAATGTGTTGCTATGAATTCTTATGCAAAGAACCCCTGAAGCAAATTCATTAAACTCACCACTCTACCAACCGATCCATCTCACCAAGCACATGAAGATCTTCATTAATGTGCATAACCAAAGGCAGCAGACTAAGTCCAATGCCTTGTTGGATAGTCAGTTTTCATTGTTCCGGCTGTTTGAAGCTGTTACCATAATAACTCACTTCCCTCCCAATGAAATATCAACTTCCCTTTAAGTGAGAAAGTCTATTATGAAGTGTTGAGTCTGAGGTGATAATGGCCAGCTGTACTGAATAAATCCTGGGGCCGTAGTCTGAGACATTTATAGAGCTGCAGACGACATTTTGTGTGAGGATTTAATGATATTGTGAAAATTGAGGAGAGGATCCACTTAACCCAGTGATTGGTGGTGTGAAAAGTCAGTATTTACTTCAGTCAAAGAGCACATGCATTTCAGTAATGGCTCCGCTCAAATATAGCTCTATTACAACCATATGGGAAGGCCAATCAGTCTGAAAACTGCTCGGAAACAAGACATTTATCAATAGGCACGCATTATGTGGCAACCAGTCACAACCTAGAATCCCCAGCATCGAAGCATTGACCACACTCGATCAGCTCCGATGGACAGGCCACATTGTCTACATGCCCGACATGGCAGGCGAGCTCCAGGTGGGCAGAGAAAACGCTTCAAGGACACCCTCAACGCCTCCTTGAAAAAGTGCAACATCCTCACCGACACCTGGGAATCCCCGGCCCAAGACCGCCCAAAGTGGAGGAGAAGCATCTGGGAAGGCGCTGAACACCTCGAGTCCCTTCGCCGGGAGCACGCAGAAGCCAAGCGCAAACAGCGGAAGGAGCGCACGGCAACCCAAGCCCCCCACCCACCCGTCCCTCCAACCACCGTCTGCCCCACCTGTGACAGAGACTGTAGGTCTCGCATTGGACTCATCAGTCACCTGAGAACTGGTGTTAGTGTGGGAGCAAGTTATCCTCGACTCCGGGGGACTGCCTGAGAAGAAGACTTATAGCAAGACCCATGTCATATTACACTTCAATAATCACTCCCATCACATTGAGGTAACACACATATTTCTTTAGGGGATTAAAAAGTAATGTGGGAGATAATATTTATCTCTCAAGCAACATCACTGAAGCAGATTATCCGGTTATTATCACATTGCTGTTTGTGGGAGCTTGCTGTGCTAAAATTGGCTGCCACGTTTCCTAATTTACAACAGTGACAATGCTTCAAAATGTACTTCATTGGCTGTAAAGCACTTTACGACGTCTGGTGGTCATGAAAGGTGCTATATAAATGCAAGCCTTTCTTTTTATTAAATATTACTAGCAGTCCATGAACTAGCTCAATTAAGTCTCAAGTTTTGCTATATCACCTATATTTAGCACTCGCTCAGCGTCACATTGGGACTGTCAGCCTAGACTTTTGTGCTTAAGTTTCTGGAGTGGGACTTAAACCCACGACCTTCCGACTCAGAGGCGAGAGAGAGTTGCCCACTGAGCCACAACTGATACTTAGAGGTTAGATTTATACATCCTACCCTACGTAAACTAGAGGTGATCCAACACTCGGCTGACCATGTCCTAACTCGCACCGAGTCCCGCTCACCCATCACCCCCTGTGCTCGCTGACCTACATTGGCTCCTGATTAAGCAACGCCTCGATTTTTCAAAATTCTCATCCTTATTTTCAAATCCCTTCATGGTCTCATCCCTCCCTATCTCTGTAATCTCCTCCAGCCTCACAACCCGCCCGAGATGTCTGCGCTCCTCTAATTCTGCCCTCCTGACCATCCCTGATTATAATCGCTCCACCATCGGTGGCCGTGCCTTCTGTTGCCTGGGCCCCAAGCTCTGGAACTCCCTCCCTAAACCTCTCCGCCTCTCTACCTCTCTCTCCTCCTTAAAACCTACCTCTTTGACCAAGTTTTGGTCACCTGCGATAATTTTTATTTATGGGGCTTGGTGTCAAATTTTTATCGCACCTGTGAAGCGACCTTGGGATGTTCCACTATGTTAAAAGTGCTATATAAATACAAGTTGTTGTTGTTATAGATTTGAATAAAAAGACCCAGAAGTAAGAATATAGTATAGGACCCCCTGTATCACCGCATTGCCCGAACGATTGTGCTTTACAGGATTGGTTTAGGCGGTGGGTTTCTGGTTATTGAGTACGACTCTGTAGCAAATAATCTGTTCTGGGTTCGCACATGACATCACTTTAATACAAAAGCAACGTTCAGGATTTTATTTACATGTGGTTAACCATTGTATTAAATACCAATTGAACGAGGTTGCAGTACAGACAACACAGTGTTGTTCATATGGCAAACGAGGGATATAGGGATCGGGCGGGGAAGTGGAGTTGAGGTTGATGATCAGCCGTGATCTTATTAAATGGCGGAGCAGGCTCAAGGGGTCATGTGGCCCTACTGCTGCTCCTAATTCTTACATTCTTATGGTTACTTACGCATATTTTTTCAAACATAAGAACAGAAGAAATAGGAGCAGGAGTCGGCCATTCGGCCCCTCGAGCCTGCTCCGCCATTCAATATCACGGCTGATCTTAGACCTCAACTCCACTTTCCCGCCCGATCCCCATATCCCTCGATTCCCCTCGACTCCAAAAATCTATCGATCTCAGCCTTGAATATACTCAACGATTCAGCATCCACAGCTATTTTTGTTACCCGAAGTGTACCACCTCACATGTACATTGAATTCCATCTTTTATTCCATCGCCTTATCCACAATGCCTTGCAACTTCCTTTGGTCTTCAGAATGATTTACTCTGCCATCTATTGGACACTGTTCCCCCTCTAGCCCGATGTCCAAATCATTAACATACACAGAGAACAGAAGCGGTCCCAGAACGGAACAGTGAAGGGTTAAACTGAAACCCTCCAGAGGGGCCTGAGAACCCTCACTCTAAAACTAATAAAACTGAGAGATTCTGCATCTAATAATCCCTGTTTTATGAATCAAAGTTCTGAGTTGTGCTGTCTAAGCATAATCTGAACACTGGGGGGCGGTGTATAATTATAAACCAGGTTGGAACCGAATAAAGAGACTAAAAAGGGGTATACTGTACACCCAGATAACCGCTCACAATGAGGAATTTGTAGCTTCCTGCTGCCTCACCACCATTCCCCGACCGAGCCATCCCAGGCTTCCCACATCCGTAGCCTTTGGAGAGACAACCCGTAAGCATTTTAGAGAGTTATGCACAGGGGCGCCTAAATCTCTTTGTTCACCACAGCTCCTAATCTCTCGCTGTTAAGAAAATATTCCGGTTTGTCTTTCTCGGATCCAGAATGGACACTTTCCCACATTGAATTCCACCTGCCACAGTTTTGCTCACTCACTTAGCCTGGCCATCTCCCTTTATAACCTCCTGCTCCGATCCACACAACATACTGTGACTCCCAACTTAGTGTCATCTGCACACGTGGATATACAACTCTTCGCTCCTACGAGCGCTTCGGATGTCCACATAAATGCAAGTCTTTTCTTTCTATTCCTTCATCCAAGTCATCGATATATTTAAAACACTAGTTAGGCCACAGCTGGAGTCCTGCGTGCAGGTCTGGTCACCACATTACAGGAAAGATGTGATTGCACTAGAGAGGGGACAGAGGAGATTTACAAGGATGTTGCCTGGACTGGAGAATATTAGCTATGAAGAAAGATTGGATAGGCTGGGGTTGTTTTCATTGGAACAGAGGAGGCTGAGGCGACACCTTATTGAGGTGTATAAAATTATGAGGGGTCTAGATGGAGTGGATAGGAAGGACCTATTTACCTTAGCAGAGGGGTCAACAACCAGGGGGCATAGATTTAAAGTAATTGGTAGAAGGTTTAGAGGGGATTTGAGGAGAATTTCTTCACCCAGAGGGTGGTGGGGGTCTGGAACTCACGGCCTGAAAGGGTGGTAGAGGCAGAAACCCTCACCACATTTAAAAAGTACCTGGATGTGCACCTTAAGTGCCGTAACCTACAGGGCTAACGACCGAGAGCTGGAAAGTGGGATTAGGCTGGGTAGCTTTTTGTCAGCCAGCGCGGACACGATGGGCCGAAATGGCCTCCTTCCGTGCTGTAAATTTCTATGATTGTATGATTCTATGATATGATGAAAAGTTGAGGTGGTAGTACAGATTGTGTATTCATTGGGAATGGCAGTTGTCACACCTCTCCAATCAGAGAACATTTCCTTTATCCACACCCTCTACCTTCCAACCAATTACCTAACCATGAGGCAAAGTTTCTCCAATTCCAATTGTTGTTGGAGTTATCCTAATTTTAATTTAATATTTTTTGTGTCCTCCAGGCCACACACAATATATTTTCTTGCATCCGGTAATTTTATTAAGAGCATAAGAACATGAGAAATAGGAGCAGGAGTCAGCCATTTGGCCCCTTGAGTCTGCTCCGCCATTTAGTACAATCGTGGCTGATCTGATCATGGACTCAGCTCCACTTCCCTGCCCACTCCCCATAACCCTTTACTCCCTTATTGCTCAAAAATCTGTCTATCTCCACCTTAAATATAGTCTCCACAGCTCTCTGGGGTAGAAAATTCCATCAATTTACTACCTTCTGAGAGAAGAAATTTCTCCTCATCTCTGTTCTTAAAGTGTGCCCCCTAGTTCTAGATTCCCCCACGAGGGGAAACATCCTCTCTACCTCTACCTTGTCGAGCCCACTCAGTATCTTAGAATCATAGAATCATAGAGATTTACAGCATGGAAAGAGGCCATTTGGCCCATCATGTCCGCGCCGGCCGACCAAGAGCTACCCAGCCTAATCCCACTTTCCAGCTCTCGGTCCGTAGCCCTGTAGGTTACGGCACTTCAGGTGCACATCCAAGTACTTTTTCAATGTGGTGAGGGTTTCTGCCTCTACCACCCTTTCAGGCAGTGAGTTCCAGACCCCCTCACTCTCTGGGTGAGAACATTTCCCCTATTATCTCCTCTAAACCTCCCCCCAATTACTTTAAATCTATGCCCCCTGGTTGTTGACCTCTCTGTCAAGGGAACCAGGTCCTTTCTATCCACTCTATCCAGGCCGCTCATAATTTTATACACCTCAATCAGGTCTCCCCTCAGCCTCCTCTGTTCCAAAGAAAACAATCCCAGCCTATCCAATCTTTCCTCATAGCCAAAATTCTCCTGTCCAGGCAACATTCTTATATGAAACAAACGTACATCATCATGCTGTATTTCCCACTTTATCTGTGCTTTGTCTTAGCAAAACAGGAAATGATGTCATTGGCTGGACAAGAGGGTGGACAGGTGGCCCGTTCCCAGGCCTCGCTCAGCATTGTTCATCAGTTGGCAGTAGGTGGGTGTGCAGATAGCTGCACACAGTCACTCATCCTCCCATTCTCTGTGCTTCACTGGGTGTGTGCGGCGTTTCTGGCCTCTGTTCAATATCTTCCCCAACAGCGTAGCGAAGATTATGAGCCTGCCATGTGGAGAATCAATAAACGTCAGCCAGTATCCCACCACCTGTTGTATGGATAGCATGTCGAAGATTTGCCAACATCTAATCCCTTTCCACCTCGCTGCAGCACAGGACATCCGCTGGATTATCATTGCAAATACAAAAGTGAAAAACCCCTTGGCCCTTATTTGAATAACCATTGTGGCATCACAGAGTGTCGGTGCAGTAACAACACTACAACCTGGGTGAAAGCAACTACGGCAAGGGACTGTGCACTGCGGTGACTGAGAAGCACTGCCCTCTCCACACTGGGACCTGGGCTGACATCCAGCTCATGCTGTGGGATGAGAGGCTGCACATTCTGTTGCCTACCTGTGAGGGTTCCATGGAGAATATATTTGGCTGTTCCCGACTTAGCTGCTGGTGTGAAGTTGCCTGTGATGCCGCACTAACTTGGCACGAGAACTGTCAATCCTCTGCAGAGAAGACAGAAGGGCATTTGGTATCAGAAATAAGAAAATTCATTGTGGTATAGAAAAGGGGAGGGGCGATATTCTGAGGTTGTAGTCAAAGAGCGTTGCTGATGTACATACACGGAACCTACGTCTCTTTGCACTTAGCTTTTCACCATCTGATCAATCCTTTTCAGGTCCAACGTGGATGACCACGCACTGGCCTGTATGAATTTTAAAAAATTATTCATTCATGGGTCGTGCGCGTTGCCGGCAAGGCCGGCCATTATTGCCCATCCCCAATTGCCCTCCAGAAGGTGGTGGTGCTGCAGTGATGAAGGAACTCCCACAATGCTGACTTTGTCGTGGCAGTTTGATACAACTGAGTGACTCGCTGGGCCATTTCAGAGGGCACCCATTGCTGTGGGTCCGGAATCACATATTGGCCAGACCGGGTAAGGGCGGCAGATTTCTTTCCCTAAAGAGCATTAGTGAACCAGATGGGTTTTTATGACAATCCGGTAAACATAGAAACATAGAAAATAGGTGCAGGAGTAGGCCATTCGGCCCTTCGAGCCTGCACCACCATTCAATAAGATCATGGCTGATCATTCACCTCAGTACCCCTTTCCTGCTTTCTCTCCATACCCCTTAATCCCTTTAGCCATAAGGGCCATATCTAACTCCCTGTTGAATACATCCAATGAACTGGCATCAACAACTCTCTGCGGTAGGGAATTCCACAGGTTAACAACTCTCTGAGTGAAGAAGTTTCTGCTCTTCTCAGTCCTAAATGGCTTACCCCTTATCCTTAGACTAAGTCCACTGGTTCTGGACTTCTCCAACATCGGGAACATTCTTCCTGCATCTAACCTGTCCAGTCCCGTCAGAATTTTACAGGTTTCTTTGAGATTACCTCTCATCCTTCTAAACTCCAGTGTATAAAGGCCCAGTCGATCCAATCTCTCCTCATATGTCAGTCCAGCCAGCCCTGGAATCAGTCTGGTGAACCTTCGCTGCACTCCCTCAATAGCAAGAACGTCCTTCCTCAGATTAGGAGACCAAAACTGAACACAATATTCCAGGTGAGGCCTCACTAAGGCCCTGTGCAACTGCAGTAAGACCTCCCTGCTCCTATATTCAAATCCCCTAGCTATGAAGGGCAACATAGCATTTGCCTTCTTCACCATCTGCTGTACCTGCATGCCAACTTTCAATGACTGATGTACCATGACACCCAGGTCTCGTTGCACCTCCCCTTTTCCTAATCTGCCGCCATTCAGATAATATTCTGCCTTCGTGTTTTTGCCACCAAAGTGGATAACCTCACATTTATCCACATTATACTGCATCTGCCATGCATTTGCCCACTCACCTATCCTGTCCAAGTCACCCTGCAGCCTCTTAGCATCCTCCTCACAGCTCACACTGCCACCCAGCTTAGTGTCATCTGCAAACTTGGAGATATTACACGCAATTCCTTCATCTAAATCATTAATGTATATTGTAAATAGCTGGGGTCCCAGCACTGAGCCCTGTGGCACTCCACTAGTCAATGCCTGCCATTCTGTAAAGGACCCATTTATCCCGACTCTCTGCTTCCTGTCTGCCAACCAGTTCACTATCCACGTCAGTACATTACCCCCAATACCATGTGCTTTAATTTTGTGCACCAATTTCTTGTGTGGGACCTTGTCAAAAGCCTTTTGAAAGTCCAAATACACCACATCCACTGGCTTTCCCTTGTCCACTCTACTAGTTACATCCTCAAAAAATTCCAAAAGATTTGTCAAGCATGATTTCCCTTTCATAAATCTATGCTGACTTGGACCAATCCTGTCACTGCTTTCCAAATGCGCTGCTATTTCATCTTTAATAATTGATTCCAACATTTTCCCCATTACTGATGTCAGGCTAACCGGTCTATAAATACCCGCTTTCTCTCTCCCTCTTTTCTTAAAAAATGGTGTTACATTAACTACCCTCCAGTCCATAGGAACTGATCCAGAGTCGTTGGAAAATGATCATCAATGCATTCACTATTTCTATGGCCACTTCCTTAAGTACTCTGGGATGCAGACTATCAGGCCCCGGGGATTTATTGGCCCATCAGTTTCCCTAAAACAATTTCCTGCCTAATAAGGATTTCCTTCAGTTCCTCCTTCTCACTGGACCCTTGGTCCCTTCGTATTTCCAGAAGGTTATTTGTGTTTTCCTTCGTAAAACAGAACCAAAGTATTTATTTAACTGGTCCGCCATTTCTTTGTTCCCCATTATAAATTCACCTGATTCTGACTGCAAGGGACCTATGTTTGTTTTCACTAATCTTTTTCTCTTCACATATCTATAGAAGCTTTTGCAGTCAGTTTTTATGTTCCAGCAAGCTTCCTCGCATACTCTATTTTCCCCCTCCTAATTAAACCCTTTGTCCTCCTCTGCTGAATTATAAAATTTTCCCAGTCTTCAGGTTTGCTGCTTTTTCTGGCCAATTTATATGCCTCTTCCTTGGATTTAACACTATCCATAATTTCCCTTGTTAGCCACGGTTGAGTCACCTTCCCAGTTTTATTTTTACTCCAGACAGGGATGTACAATTGTTGAAGTTCATCCATGTGATCTTTAAATGTTTGCCATTGCCTATCCACCGTCAACCCTTTAAGTATCATTTGCCAGTCTATTCTAGCCAATTCATGTCTCATACCATCGAAGTTACCTTTCCTTAAGTTCAGGACCCTAGTCTCTGAATTAACTGTATCACTCTCCATCTTAATAAAGAATTCTACCATATTATGGTCACTCTTCCCCAGGAGGCCTCGCACAACAAGATTGCTAATTAGTCCTTTCTCATTATACATCACCCAGTCTAGCCCTCTAATTGGTTCCTCGAAATATTGGTCTAGAAAACTATTCCCAATACACTCCAGGAAATCCTCCTCCACTGTATTGCTACCAGTTTGGTTTGCCCAATTAATCTGTAGATTAAAGTCACCCATGATAACTGCTGTATCTTTATTACACGCAGCCCTAATTTCTTGTTTGATGCTGTCCCCAACCTCACTACTACTGTTTGGTGGTGGTCTTCCCAATATTTAGAATCATTAGAATCAGAGAATGGTTCGAGCACAGAGGAAGGCCATTGAGCCCGTGCCGAAGTTAGAGAAAATTTCTGCTCACCCAGTACTGGATGTTGGACAAGCATTCTGATAGATGAGAGGCAGTGAAGGAGTCGGGAGAGGTGCAGGTGAGGTGGAACTAGGTGCCATCAGCACACATGGGGAACTTGATGCGTTTTTGGGTGTGTCACGTATGTACTTTTGGGATCACTAGCCACTAGATGGCATCACTATTGGAGGCCATTGGGCTGCACGCACATGTGCACAGTCCAAGAGTAAAAGGCCAGCCATTTTGTATATTAGTCATTTGGACCTTCATAAAGCAGAGCCAAGGTCATACCTCTTGGATTTAAACAGTAATCAGTCTAACAGTTATTGCATATACAACCGGGTGATGTCGCCGAGGGGCAGCATATAGATGAGAAATAGAGAGGGCCAAGGATAGATCCTCGGGGGACTCCATAGGTAACGGTGTGGGAGCGGGATGAGAAGCCAATGCAAGTGATTCTCTGGCTATGACTGAATAGAAAAGAATGGAACCAGCGTGTAAAACAGGCGGCCGATGTGCTTGCCTCAGTTTCCCATTGGGCGAGTGAGGTTCAAATTGCTCCCAGGTCTGTGAGATGCTGGGAGGTTGTGGTAATGTTGAGAAAAGCAGTTTATTTAAGAGTACAGCTTTCCTTCCCTTCTGTACCACTGAAAGGCCATTGCAGATGTACATTAGTGCAAAGGGCAGCGTGACTTAGGTATCAAGTCACAATCTGGGCACTGTAAATCCAAGCAGTGTAAAATCTTGTAAAGACTGCCCATTGAAATGGCCCAGCGAGATGCTCAGTTGTACCAAACTGCTACAAAGAACAACGGCTCAAGAAGGCGGCTCACCAGTACCATCTCAACGGCAGAATCAGACTCAGCAGTGGGCAGTGGTACCCGCTTCATGGTAGAATCACCTGTTAGCACTTTGTATCTAGGCTCACATATCTGGCCTGGACTAATGATCCAGAGACATGAGTTAAAATCCCACCACGGCAGCTGGGGAATTTAATTTATGTTCATTAAATAAATCTGGAATAAAAAGCTAGTATCGGTAATGGTGACCATGAAACTACCAGATTGTCGTAAAAACCCAACTGGTTCACTAATGTCCTTTAGGGAAGGAAATCTGCCGTCCTTACCCGGTCTGGGCCTATATGTGACTCCAGACCCACAGCAATGCGGTTGACTCTTAACTGCCCCTCTCAAATGTCCCATCAAGACACTCAGTTGTACCAAACCACTCAAAGAAGTATACACGGACTGCAACGGTTCAAGGCGGCTCACCACCACCTTCTCGAGGGCAATAAGGGACGGACAATAAATGCCGACCTTGTCAGTGATGCCCACATCCCAGGAACTATTTTGTTTTAAAGGTGGAAAGTGACCATTTGGCCAAGGTACTGGAGGGAAAACACATGGCGCTGCCCTTGGGCAAGAAAAGGAGAGGGAAAATACCTTCTCAGATTCTGTGAATCTTTTCCGTGAACCCAAAAATGAACATGGTGAAAGTTCAGCATGTCAATCCAACATTACATCCATCGTTATTCAAACCTGACGAGTTTTACTCTATAAATCGCTGTCCATCCATTAAGCCTTAAAGTTCATAACATTGTTCTCAGCCCAGCTCTTTATCGAGCTCTTCAATTTTAAGATAATTTAGTAACATGTTATTAACTGCTTTTGGTGGGGGTCTATTCCACATATCTGCAACTCTGGGAAGGAGAACAAAAACTCCTTGTAATCTCTCGGCTTGCCTGAGGCTTGTTCACTTGGTAATCTTCCCACTGGTTCTCTGATCGCAGTCTAAATAATACTGCAATGACACTGCGGCTATTGATCTGAGTGTGGTATCTATATGCAGAGAGCAGAGCCGTGTTATACTGAAGCCTAACGCACATCAACACATATCAACATATAATGACAATGGAGATCTGTGCACATGCATTCTGGTGGATGCACAGAGCTCCACACTTTTGGCAACTATTTCTTCATATTCAGCAAGAGGGGTTGGAGCATCTGCTGTGTGCTAATATTAATAATGACATACACAGATATTACACATTTTACAAATTCCCAGGTCCAATGAAAAGAAAAGTTTGCGTTTCTATAGCGCCTTTCAAAATCTCAGCATGTCCCAAAGCGTTCTGCAGCCAATGAAGTTTGAGGCGTAGTCACTGTTGCAATGGTGAGGGCCTTTTTTTATTTATTCGTTCACAGGATATGGGTATCGCTGGCAAGGCCGGCATTTATTGCCTATTCCTAATTGCCCTCGAGAAGATGGTGACGAGCCGCCTTCTTGAACCGCTGCAGTCCGTGTATACCTCTTTGAGCGGCTTGGTACAACCGAGTGTCTCGCTGGGCCATTTCAGAGGGCAGTTAAGAGTCAATCCCTTTGCTGTGGGTCTGGAGTCACATATCGGCCAGACCGGGTAAGGACGGCAGATTTCCTTCCCTAAAGGGCATTAGTGAACCAGATAGGTTTTTACAATAATCCGGTCGCCATTAATGATGTTAGCTTTTTATTCCAGATTTATTTAATTCACTGAATTTAAATTCCCCAGCTGCCGTGGTGGAATTTGAACTCATGTCCCTGGATCATCAGTCCAGGCCAGATATGTGAGCCTAGATACAGAGTGCTAACGGGCGATTCTACCACTGCTTAGTCTGACTCTGCCCTTGCCTGAGCTTCCCAACACGTTGTGATTGATTCTTAACTGCCCTCTGAAATGGCCCAGCAAGCCACTCAGTTGTCTGCTACAAAAAACTGCAGCTCTCCACCACTTCCTCGAGGGCAATTAGGGATGGGCAATAAATGCCGGCCTTGCCAGCGATACCCATATCCATGAAGGAATATAAAAAAATATCTCTCCCGTCTTTTCCCCATTTTGGGTGCAGGTTGACTTTCTGCTTCACTCACTAACCAAGTAATAACAACAAGCCATATGTCGACCATTGAAAGATATGAATACATGTGGAAAAGAAGTTTCTTCTGGGCCGAAGATTGGGATCAGTGTGCATTCTTGACTTGTAGCGAAGGTTAAAAGGAGATTTGATAGAGGTGTTCAAAATCATGAGTGGTTTTAACATAACGTAAAAATTAGGAGCAGGAGTCGGCCATTTGGCCCCTTGAGACTAAGCAGTGGTAGAATCGCCCGTTAGCACTCTGTATCTAGGCTCACATATCTGGCCTGGACTGATGATCCAGGGACATGAGTTCAAATTCCACCACGGCAGCTGGGGAATTTAAATTCAATGAATTAAATAAATCAGGAATGAAAAGCTAACATCAGTAATGGCGACCGGATTGTTGTAAAAACCCATCTGGTTCACTAATGCCCTTTAGGGAAGGAAATCTGCCGTCCTTACCCGGTCTGGCCGATATGTGATTCAATAAGATCATGGCTGATCTGATCTTGGCCTCAACTCCACTTCCCTGCCCGCTCCCCGTAACCCTTAACACCCCTACCGTTCAAAAATCTGTCTATCTTCACCTTAAATATATTCAATGACCCAGCCCTCTGGGGTAGAGAATTCTACAGATTCATGACCCACTGAGAGAAGAAACTCCTCCTCATCTCTGTTTTAAATGGGTATTCTGAAACTATGCCCCCTAGTTCTAGATTCCCCCATGAGGAGAAACAGCCTCTCTGCATCTACCCTGTCCAGCCCCCTCAGAATCTTATATGAATTCTTAGATGAATAAGGAGAGAATGTTTTCGGAGGCAGAAGTGTCGAAAAGCAATGGACACAGATTTAAGGTGCTAAAGAGTTGGGTGGGCGGGGGGCAGGGATGAGGAAAAACAGTGAAGGGATAAAAATTACAGGGCTATGGAGAAGAGCAGCAGAGCAGGACTAATTGGATAGTGCTTTCAAAGAGTCGGCACAGGCACGATGGGATGGGATGTGTGGACTCCTTCTATGCTGTATCATTCTGTGATTCTATAATTCAATGGGGGAGAAATTCATTATAGCCCAGGAATGTTGGCAAATCGAATGTTGGCCTTTATTGCAAGGGGGATGGAGTATAAAAGCAGAGAAGTCCTGCTACAACTATACAGGGTATTGGTGAGGCCGCACCTGGAGTACTGCGTACAGTTTTGGTCTCCTTATTTAAGGAAGGATATACTTGCTTTGGAGGCTGTTCAGAGAAGGTTCACTCGGTTGATTCCGGGGATGAGGGGGTTGACTGATCAGTAAAGGTTGAGTAGGTTGGGCCTCTACTCATTGAAATTCAGAAGAATGAGAGATGATCTTATCGAAACGTATAAAATAATGAGGGGGCTCGACAAGATGGATGCAGAGAGAATATTTCCACTCATAGGGGAAACTAAAACTAGGGGTCATAGTATTAGAATAATGGACCGCCCATTTAAAACTGAGATGAGCAGGAATTTGTTCTCTCAGAGGGCCGTAAATCTGTGGAATTCTCTGCCCCAGAGAGCTGTGGAGGCTGGGTCATTGAATATATTTAAGGTGGAGATAGACAGATCTTTGAGCGATAAGGGAGTAAAGGGTTATGAGGAGCGGGCAGGGAAGTGGAGCTGAGTCCATGATCAGACCAGCCATGATCTTATTGAATGACGGAGCAGGCTCGAGGGGCCAAATGGCTGACTCCTGCTCCTATTTCTTATGTTCTTATGAATGGGCGGTAACTTTCGAAAAGTTTGAGATTTAGCACCAGGCGCTAATGAATCACGCTGCAGCAAAATTAAGTCTCACAGCTCACAGGAAGGATTGGAGCACTGAATCAAGTGCTAATTGCCCAGCTCAGTGGCCTTACCACTCAAGGAGCTGAGCACTATCAGGTGCAGTCTAATCACAAGGCATCATTGCCACAGGCTCGTTCGCAGTTCTTAAAGGGGAGATTCATTGATGCAGCACTTTATATGTTGTGAGAATAAAAATGTCACTAACTTTTAGTAGCCACAACACTTTGGAAATTACACAACCTTTAAATGACAGAATTCAACTGTTGCACAATGTCAAATTGACAAGGGAAGTGAGAGAACACCAACCTGACAGCTCATTACACATGATCCCTTTAAGTAGCGCCCCTGGAGCCAGCATTCTCCTGCTTAACGCCTCCTCTGCCTGTCGATGTCAGGACGAGGTGCGAAGACAGGGGGCGACAATGTTTTTTTTGCAGATCGGGCACCCAGTGAGCGTTGCACATTCCCTGACGTCACGATCTGACTGGCGCTGAAGTCCCCGGTGCCAAGTTGTAGCGGCGGTGCTACAGGACGGGGGTGTGGATTTGGGCTGCGTTGCTGGATGTGCCTTGATTGTGGCGCGACTGCCTCAGTGCTCCATTAGCACCCCTGCCAGGGGCTAACTGGAGGCGCTAAGGTGCCGAATTTCCCCCCTGGCCCCCTCCCGATGCATTTTACTTGGCTCCTTCTCTGCCGACTCAGGCCCGTGTCTGTGTTTATTCCTGGTTTGCTCATGTCCCTGCTGTCACCATGGTGTCCTCTCACCTTCCGTGTAAAACAAAATTTGGCAGCCTCTGTTGTAGCACTGCATCATAGTAGGAGGGTCAGTGACATCACAACAATCCAGCAGCTGCTGTTGTTCCCCAGAAACGCTCGGAGGCAGGAAAACTGTCTCCACCAAAGTGCAGTCTGAAAGGGCGTATTTTTGGACTATATCATACTGAACCCTCTAATTATGACTGAGGCAAATAAATATTGTCTGTGTTAAAGCAGAGCTCAGTGCTGAGGCTGGAGACAGGGACTGGGAGCACGCTGGCTACCTTTACTAGCTAAACAGAAACTCACTGACCCCTCACAAAATTGCCTAAAGAAAGAGAAAATAACTACATTTCTATAGCACCTTTCACGACCATCAGACGTCCCAAAGCGCTTTACAGCCAATGAAGTACTTTCAGAGTGTAGTCAATGTGGGAAACGCGGCAGCCAATTTGCGCACAGCAAGCTCCCACACATAGCAATGACCAGATAATCTGTTTCTAAATTATGTTGATTGAGGGATAAATATTGGCCCCAGGACACCGGGGATAACTCCCCTGCTCTTCTTCGAAATAGTGCCACGGGATCTTTTACATCCACCTGAGAGAGCAGGTTGGGCCTCGGTTTAACGTCTCATCCAAAAGACGGCACCTCCAACAGTGCAACACTCCCTCAGTACTGCCCCTCCGACAGTGCAGTGCTCCCTCAGTACTGCCCCTCCGACAATGCTGCGCTGCCTTAGTACTGCCCATCCGACAGTGCGGCACTCCCTCAGTACTACCCCTCCTACAGTGCAGCGCTCCCTCAGTACTGCCCCTTCGACAGTGTGGCGCTCCCTCAGTACTGCCCCTCCGACAGTGTGGCGCTCCCTCAGTACTGCCTCTCCGACAGTGCAGCTCTCCCTCAGTACTGCCCCTCCGACAGTGTGGCACTCCCTCAGTACTGCCCCTCCGACAGTGCAGCTCTCCCTCAGTACTGCCCCTCCGACAGTGCAGCGCTCCCTCAGTACTGCCCCTCCGACAGTGCAGCTCTCCCTCAGTACTGCCCCTCCCACAGTGTGGCACTCGCTCAGTACTGCCCCTCCGACAGTGTGGCACTCCCTCAGTACTGCCCCTCCGACAGTGCAGCTCTCCCTCAGTACTGCCCCTCCGACAGTGCAGCGCTCCCTCAGTACTGCCCCTCCGACAGTGCAGCTCTCCCTCAGTACTGCCCCTCCCACAGTGTGGCACTCCCTCAGTACTGCCCCTCCGACAGTGTGGCACTCCCTCAGTACTGCCCCTCCGACAGTGTGGCACTACACTGGAGTTCTGGGTGTCAGTCAGAATGGGTTTGTAATTTCTACTGGTTAATGAAATTGCTGAAAAGTGACTGCCATTATTTTGTTATTAATAAAGATATGCTTGGATCTGGAGCATGCATTATATTGGGATCAAGAATTGTATCAATAGGGATAAATCGGAAGTGATATGGAGCGTTGAAGTTCTGTGCTGGGTTTGCTTAGATTAGGTACGTTTATCAATTGGAAATGATTATATAACCTTGTCTCCTTAATAAGGTTGATTATATTGATAATCAGAGACATTCACAGTAACCCTGTTTGGTTTTCAGGTCATCCAGTATCCACGGGTATAGATCCTCTGTAGACTGTCAGCTGGAGTAGAAACTGGCCAATAAACTTTCATCAAAAATACACTTCATTTTTTTAATATTGACAAACCTAGAGAAGGTTGAAGTGCAAATTACAGGTCCCCACCAAGGCTGATAAAAGTAAGAGTCGACATAATCTGGATTTCTGGCTCCTCTCCGTGTTACGCCCCGGAGCGGGGGCAATGGCGGGGGTGAGGTGTTCTGGGCGGGTGGCCAGCCTCCAGCGCCCCGCGGTGATCCTCGGGTCAGGTTTAGCGGTGACAATGGCGGGGGTGAGGGGTTCTGGGCGGGTGGCCAGCCTCCAGCGCCCCGCGGCGATCCCCGGGTCGGGTTTAGCGGTGACAATGGCGGGGGTGAGGGGTTCTGGGCGGGTGGCCAGCCTCCCGCGCCCCGCGGTGATCCTCGGGTCGGGTTTAGCGGGGGCAATGGCGGGGGTGAGGGGTTCTGGGCGGGGTGGCCAGCCTCCAGCGCCACGCGGTGATCCTCGGGTCGGGTTTAGCGGTGGCGTGGAGCAGCACCGCCCGGAAGAGCTGCGCCCGGTGTGTAACGCCCCCTGGGTCGCGACACCGGCGCGAGTTTGAGCTCCTGCCCGACCCGTCCGCCCCACAGCGCGCCCCGCAGTGACCGCCCGGGAAATCAGGCGGGCCCACCATCCCGACAGCGGGGAGGTGAGTAATGGGCTCCTGAGGTAAGGGCGAGTGTTTTAGCTTTTAATTTGTTTTGGCGATTTGTGTTGTGAGGGCGTGGGCAATGTTTTGGGAATGTTTTTGTGGGTTTTTTGTTAGGTTTCCCCCCACCCCAGGCGTCTCTGGGAGCGCTCCCGGCTCGGTGCTTTAGCTCGGGAGTTTCCCATCCTAATGCCCCGAGAGGGGTACAACGCCTCCCTTAGCGCTGCGCCCCCTGACTCAGGGCCCAGCTGCCCAAACTTACCCACTGAGGCGCTAACTGTTCCCGGGCGCTAACTTTACCACCCCGCCGCCATTATCAGCCGAAAATCCAACCCATAAATCAACTGCGTCTGGTGATATCACCATGTCTGGCGGACGTGCTTTCCTAGCAATCTGCCCCCAACCTGCTTAGAATCACAGAATGGTTACAGCACGGAAGAAGGCCATTCGGCCCAATCTTGCCCGTGCCAGCTCTCAGCCAGTCCCACTCCCCCCGCCCTTTCCCCGTAGCCCGGCAATTTTATTTCCTTTGTATACTTATCCAACTCCCTTTTGAAAGCCGCGATTGAGTCTGCCTCCACCACCCTCTCAGGCAGCGCATTCCAGATCCTAACCACTCGCTGCGTAAAAAATATTTTTCTTATATCGCCTTTGGTCCTTTTGCTAATCACTTTAAATCTGTGTCCTCTGGTTCTCGACCCTTCCACCAATGGGAACAGTTTCTCTCTATCTATTCTGTCCAGACCCCTCATGATTTTGAACACCTCGATCAAATCTCCTCTCAACCTTCTCTGCTCCAAGGAGAACAACCCCAGCTTCTCCAGTCTGTCCCCGTCACTGAAGTCCCTCATCCCTGGAACCATTCTCATAAATCTGTTCTGCGCCCTCTCTAAGGCCTTCACATCCTTCCTAAAGTGTGGTGCCCAGAATTGGGCACAATACTCCAGTGGGGTCAGAACCATTGTTTTATACAGGTCCATCATAATTTCCACACTTTTGTACTCTATACCTCTATTTATAAAGCCCAGGATCCCATAAGCCTTTTTTTTAAACCGCTTTCTCAACCTGCCCTTCTACTTTCAATGATTTGCGCACACAAAGCCCCAGGTCTCTCTGTTTGTGCACCCCCTTCAGGATTGTACCCTTTAGTTTATATTTCCTCTCATTCTTTCTACCAAAATGTATCACTTCACACTTTTCTGAGTTAAACTTCATCTGCCACGTGTCCGCCCATTCCACCAGCCTGTCTCCGTCTTCATAAGAACATAAGAAGTAGGAGCAGGAGTAGGCCATTTGGCCCCTCGAGCCTTTAATAAGATCATGGCTGTTCTGATCATGGACTCAGCTCCACTTCCCTCCCTGCTCCATAAGTAGAAATTAGCGCAGGTGACCAAAAGAGTAGGTTTTAAGGAGGAAAGAGGCAGAGAGGTGGAGAGGTTTAGGGAGGGAGTTTCAGAGCTTGGGGCCCAGGCAACAGAAGGCACGGCCACCGATGGTGGAGCGATTATAATCAGGGATGGTCAAGAGGGCAGAATTAGAGGAGCGCAGATATCTCGGGGGGGTTGTGGGGCTGAAGGAGATTACAGAGATAGGGAGGGGTGAGGTCATGGAGGGGTTTGAAAATAAGGATGAGAATTTTGAAATCGAGGCGTTGCTTAACCAGGAGCCAATGTAGGTCAGCGGGCACAGGGGGTGATGGGTGATGGGTGAGAGGGACTTGGTGCGAGTTAGGACACAGGCAGCCGAGTTTTGGATCAACTCTAGTTTACGCCGGGTAGATTGTGGGAGGCCCAGCCAGGAGTGCGTTGGAATAGTCAAGTCTGGAGGTAACAAAGGCAGGGATGAGGGCTTCAGCAGCGGATGAGCTGAGGCAGGGGTGGAGACGGGCGATGTTACGGAGGTGAAAATAGGCGGTCTTAGTTATGGTGCGGATATGTGGTCGAAAGCTCATTTCAGAGTCAAATATGATCCCAAGGTTGCGAACAGTCTGGAAATCTCAGCGGGTCAGGCAGCATCTGTGGAGAAAAACTGATGTTCTGACGAAGGGGTCGACTCAACGTTAACTCTGTTTTTCTCTCCACAGATGCTGCCTGACCCGTTGAGATTTCCAGCATTCTCAGTTTTTATTCCAGATTCCAACATCCGCAATATTTTGCTTTTGCAAACAGTCTGGTTCAGCCTCAGGCAAGAGTTGGGGAGAGGGAGGGAGTCAGTGGCTCGGGAACGGAGTTTGTGGCGGGGACCGAAAACAATGGCTTCGATCTTCCCAAAATTCAATGGTTCAACAAGGTTTCACAGCTCCCGGTACACCACTTTGGATGAAGCGGAAGTCAAAGGATGAGTTAAATCGTGGCACGGAAAAATAAGCAGAGAAAGAAATGTCAGGAGCTGGAACAAAACGATCGCCTCATAACACACGATAAGGAAATGTAATTCAGGTCCTATTGAATATACAAAAGGAAAGGTTGATTGTGTGAGCTAAGTGAACCAGAAGTGAGCTATCTACCACCAGCATCAAGCAGTCAGTGTCTGCATTCATAGCCGTCTGGCCTTTTTACAGATATCATTGTTGCTGATAACTTTAGTTGAACCAGATGCATCTATTTTGTGGACATATTCCTATCAGCTCAAGTGTGTCGTATTTACTGGTTAAATACTATCTAAGTACCCATCAGTTATTTTAATCTAAACGTAGGATGTGGTCTATTTTATTGAATCTATCCTGTGGCTTTAAAAGAAAGACTTGCCAACCAGTAACTAGTGGGGTGCCGCAGGGATCAGTGCTGGGACCCCAACTATTTACAATCTATATTAACAACTTGGATGAAGGTACTGAGTGTAATGTAGCCAAGTTTGCTGGCGATACAAAGCTGGGAGGAAAAGCTATGTGTGAGGAGGACACAAAAAATCTATAAAAGGACATAGACAGGCTAAGTGAGTGGGCAAAAAATTGGCAGGTACAGTAAAGTCCTGTCCCCTCAGTACAGATTCACACGAGGCATGTAGTGAAGTCAAGGTCACTCTGGACCTGCACCTTTATTTCACAGCTCTGGAATGCTGCACTTGCCTGAGACCTGTCCTTATATACTTGTCTCTTGCAAGTGCACCCCTTGTGGTAAGGTATGCTGGTGGTTACAGGTCATATCTTATTACAGTCATGTATAGCATGTTAGGATACAGTTACATATAATAATGTAAGATACATGACATCACCCTCCCCCAAGATTTTATTGTCTTTATAGGTTCAGTCTCTCAGATGGTCTACGCTCTCGCGTGGAGCATCTGAGTTGTGGTTCAGTTGTTTGCCTTGGTGTCTGTTTTTCTTTGGGTGTGGTTGCTGGTATCTCGTCTGGGCTGTCTGTTTCGATTGGTGTGATTGTTGTTGACTCGCCTGGGCTGTCTGTTGGGATTGCCCTTTCCTCAGGTTGTTCCCTCTGTCTGTCCACCAAGTGTGGTGCGAGTTCCACATTGTAGTCTGCCTCTGGTTCCGCAGTGTTGTTGGTAAATCTGCTTTTGACTTGGTCTACATGCCTCCGGCGGGTTTTGCCATTGTCCATTTGTACTACCAGTAGCCTGTTTCCTTCCTTGCCTGTTACTGTCCCTGCAAGCCATTTGGGACCCCTGCCATAGTTTAGTACAAACACTTTGTCCCCTATCTCATTCCATCTCCCCCTCGAATTTCTGTCATGGTACTCAGTCAGCTTACGGCGCTTTGCCTCAACGATTTTGTGCATGTCTGGGAGGATTAATGAGAGCCTTGTTTTTAAAGTCCTTTTCATTAACAGTTGCGCGGGGAGGATCTCAGTCAATGAGTGCGGACGAGATCGGTATGCCAGCAGCAGTCGCGACAGGCGACCCTGCAGCGTGGGACCTTGGATTTTAAGCATGCCTTGTTTAATGATTTGCACTGCTCTCTCCGCCTGGCCATTGGAGGCCGGCTTGAACGGTGCCGTCTTGACGTGATTTATGCCGTGGTCAATTATAAAGTCTTGGAATTCTGCGCTGGTGAAGCACGGACTATTGTCACTGACCAATATGTCAGGGATTCCGTGCGTTGCAAACATGGTTGCGAGGCTCTCCACAGTGATGGAGGTTGTGCTCGAGTTTAAAATGGTGCATTCGATCCACTTTGAAAATGCATCTACAACTACAAGGAACATTTTGTCCATGAATGGGCCCGCATAGTCTACGTGCACCCGCGACCACGGTTTGGTAGGCCAGGGCCAGGGGCTCAGTGGAGCCTCCCTGGGGGCATTGCTGAGTTGGGCACAAATGGTGCACCTTCGGACGCAGAGCTCTAAGTCCCGTCAATACCAGGCCACCAGACGTGGGACCTGGCTATGGCCTTCATGAGAATGATCCCCGGGTGCTCGTGGTGGAGCTCCCGGACAAATGCCTCTCTGTCTCGCAGAGGCATGACTACTCGGCTGCCCCACATCAGGCAGTCTGCTTGTAGTGATAGCTCATGCATGCGCCTGTGAAAGGGTTTTAATTCCTCGGGGCAGGCATTGCGAGCCTCTGCCCAGTCACCGGTTAGGACACAACTTTTTACTAAGGATAACGTGGGGTCGCTGGCCGTCCAGGCTCTGATTTGGCGAGCCATCATGGGCGAACCTGTGGACTCAAAGGCATTGATTGCCATGACTATCTCACAGTCCTGTTCGTCAGACCCTTCCGTGGTCGCCAGGGGTAGCCTGCTGAGCGCGTCGGCACAGTTGTCTGTGCCTGGTCTATGCCTTATAGTATAGTCGTAGGACGCCAGCATGAATGCCCACCGTTGAATTCGTGCCGAGGCGTTGGCGTTTATTGCCTTGCTCTCGGATAGGAGGGACGTGAGGGGCTTGTGGTCGGTTTCTAACGCGAACTTGGCCCCGAAAAGGTATCGGTGCATCTTTTTGACACCGTACTCGCACGCGAGCGCCTCCTTCTCTACCATTCCGTACCCGCGCTCCGCCCGCGAAAGTGACCTGGAGGCATAAGCTATGGGTTGTAATTTGCCCGCACTATTGACATGTTGCAAAATGCACCCGACCCCATACCCCTGGTGGTAAGGTATGCTGGTGGTTACAGGGCATATCTTATTACGGTCATGTATAGCATGTTAGGATACAGTTACATATAATAATGTAAGATACATGACAGATAGAGTATAATGTTGGAAAGTGTGAGGTCATGCACTTTGGCAGAAAAAAATCAAAGAGCAAGTTATTATTTAAATGGAGAAAGATTGCAAAGTGCTGCAGTACAGCGGGACCTGGGGGTACTTGTGCATGAAACACAAAAGGATAGGATGCAGGTACAGCAAGTGATCAGTTCGGCCAATGGAATCTTGGCTTTATTGCAAAGGGGATGGAGTATAAAAGCAGCAAAGTCTTGTTACAGCTATACAGGGCATTGGTGAGGCCTCACCTGGAATACTGCGTGCCGTTTTGGTTTCCATATTTACGAAAGGATATACTTGCTCTGGAGGCAGTTCAGAGAAGGATCACTCGGTTGATTCCAGGGATGAGGGGGTTGACCTTTGAGGAAAGGTTGAGTAGGTTGGGCCTCTACTCATTAGAATTCAGAAGAATGAGAGGTGATCTTATCGAAATGTATAAGATTATGAGGGGGCTTGACAAGGTGGATGCAGAGAGGATGTTTCCACTGATGGGGGAGACTAGAACTAGAGGGCATGATCATAGAATAAGGGGCCGCCCATTTAAAACTGAGATGAGGAGAAATTTCTTCTCTCAGAGGGTTGTGAATCTGTGGAATTCGCTGCCACAGAGAGCTGTGGAAGCTGGGACATTGAATAAAGTTAAGACAGAAATAGACAGTTTCTTAAACGATAAGGGGATAAGGGGTTATGTGGAGCGCACGGGGAAGTGGAGCTGAGTCCATGATCGGATCAGCCATGATCGTATTAACTGGCGGAGCAGGCTCGAGGGGCCGTATGGCCAACTCCTGCTCCTATTTCTTATGTTCTTATGTTCCTATTTATTCAGCATCTTTCACGACCACCGGATGTCCTAAAGCGCTTTACAGCCAATGAAGTACTTTTGAAGTGTAGTCACTGTTGTAATGTGGGAAACGCGACAGCCAATCTGCGCACAGCAAGCTCCCGCATACAGCAACTTGATAATGACGAGATAATCTGTTTTAGTGATGTTGATTGAGGGATAAATATTGGCCCTAGGACACCGGGGATAACTCCCCTACTCTTCTTCGAAATAGTTCCATGGCATCTTTTCTGTCCACCTGAGAGAGCAGACGGGGCCTCGGTTTAACGTCTCATCCGAAAGACGGCACCTCCGACAGTGCAGCGCCCCATCAGCACTGCACTGGGAGTGTCAGCCAAGATTTATTTTCTGTGCTCACATCCCTGGAGTGGGACTTGAACCCACAACCTTCTGACTCAGAGGCGAGAGTGCTGCCCACTGAGCCACGGCTGACACTAAATCAGCATTGCTGTTAAATAATTATTTCTGCTGATATTAAATATGCTTACGTCCAGTACAATGACGTATTACAAATAAAAGTATTACAAAAGATCATCGCATCAGGCCACAATCGCCATTTCACTCGACTAGCTTGGCAGCTGTTAATGCACTCGCTCTTAAAAATATTATCTCGCCTTGAAGTGACCTGGAGATTGACAGCAGATTTTACACACAGCCTCTCTGCAAACTGTAATCTAAACTTTTTATGATGGAAGGTCATAAACTCGCATCTCCCTGCAGAATCTTTACTGCTTAAATTTCTTGGCTTTCAATCTCTGGAAGTACTGACAATATTTAATATTTAAGACACAAGTTGCTAAGGCCCAGAAGATCTACTGAAATGTAACCTATTAGGTCAGACTGCCCTCATAAATAAGGCTAACTGGTGCAGCACCGTGTCATTTGGTGCATGTTAATACAACAAATAGTATAATTGATAACCCAGGCAAAACAAATATGCGGCTTAAAAGGTTTTTGTTGTAGATGAGCACTTTGCTGGCAGCAAATAGAATTTCCCCAAAATATGTAATTGCCGCTAATTGAAATTGCTTTTTTTTCCCAGCAAGGTTTCCTTCCCTTGTTACTAATTCCTAAATCAATAAATGAAGTGATTGCTCCAGGCCAGTATTGTCTTGGCCTGGGTCTCTTGGCCAGCCTCCCGAGGAATGTTTGAAAAAAATGGCGTTCATCGATATAAATATGGTGGGCTCACTCCAGGTGGAATGTACTTGCTTAAGAATTCATAGCAACACGTTGCTATTAAGAATTAGTTTGGTTTATTGACAAAGGTTTAACAATCACACCACACATTACCAGTTCATCCACTAGGCTCACAACTACGTACATAGAAACATAGAAATTTACAGCACAGAAGGAGGCCATTCGGCCCATCGTGTCCGCGCCGGCCGACAAAGAGCCGCACGGCCCTCGGTCAGCGGCCCTGAAGGTTACATATAAACCTATGAACAATGAACAATGGCGGAAAAGTAAAGAGCACCCAGCCCAACCAGTCCGCCCCGCACAACTGCGACACCCCTTACACCAAAACATTCTACACTCCACCCCAACTGGAACCGTGTGATCTCCTGGAAGAGGCAAAAACCAGATAGAAACCCAGGCCAATTGGAGAAAAAAAAAATTGTGAAAATTCGTCTCCGACCCATCCAGGTGATCGAAACTAGTCCAGGGGATCACCCTGGCCATACTCAATTTGTTGCAGTACTTACCATCGTATCTCATCATGGATGACCTAGACCCAACTGACTGGGGTTTTATTGAGTCTTGTGAACATCACGTGACTGGCTAAGCTACTCACAGAACAACAACTCCACAACTCTTTTGGGGGGGGGAACAAAATAAACATTAGATCAAGTGCCCCCCGCTCTGGGGGACACTCCAGACACTTAACTGCCCCTTTTTCGAATAAATGTTTTTTTGGGGGTTTTTTTTGTGATTTTTTTGGGGGGGCATTAAAACCATATATTTTACAAGTGCCCCCTATAAAAGGGGAGGGGGACACTAAAAATCCAGCAATTAAAGCAAATTAAACTTTAAAACATATAAAATCAAATTAAAATTTGGTTGCCAGGGGTAACGATGCACTCCAGTCCCTCCGGCGCCCACCTCTCACGGAAGGACGCGAGCAACAACAGCTCCACAAACCTGTGAGCATACTCACAGGTGCATACGTTACATGAGGGGCAGGGTAGACGTTGCTATGCCGGTGGAGAGAGAGAGAGAGAGAGAGAGAGAGAGCCCCTTGGAGCCAATGGACCAACCTTCTCAGATACAACAAAGGATAGAGTGTATTTAATTAGATTAACGATTAGACGCATTGTTGGAAAATCCAGGCGCATTGCCATTTGTGCTTGTGGAATAAGGGTGAGATGAAAGAAAGAAAGACTTGCTCATGAGATTGGCAGGAAACTTGCATGTAACGTGACATCAGCAGAATGGGCAAGTGAATGGGCATCATTTCAGGAGCAATTTCCAGGTTGCCAATACAAAGAGTTTCTCCGTAACTCATTCTTGGCCCTTTTAGTAGAATAAATTAAACTGTTTGAAATAAATGGCTTGGCGAAATTTAAGTAGCAGAGGGAGGAATTTCAAATGAAGCTTTCATACTATGCTGTCCCATGATAGGATACAGTAGCATAGTATTTATGTTACTGGTACTAGTGATCCAATCAGCATGGACTAATGAGCTGGAGACATGAGTTCAAATCCCACCACGGCAACTGGGGAAATTAAATTCAATTAATTAAATAAATCTGAAATAAGAAGCCAGTGTCAATGATTGTGAGTGAAATGTATGCACCTGTGAACATGCTCACGGATTTGTAGAGCTGTTGTCTGGAGTGTCCCCCAGATCGGGGGGGCACTTGATCTAATGTTTATTTTGTCCCCCCCCCTCAAAAGAGTTGTAGAGCTGTTGCATTGGGAGTGGCTTAGCCAGTCACGTGATGTTCATAAGACTCAATAAAATCCCAGCCAGTTGGGTCTAGGCCATCCACGATGAGGTATGCAGTTGTGAGCCTGGTGGATGAACCGGTAATGTGTAGTGCGATTGTTAAACCTTTGTTAATAAACCAACTAGTTCTTAATAGCAATGTGTTGCTGTGAATTCTTAAGCAAAGAACCCGTGAAGCAAATACATTACAGTGACAATGTAACTATTGGATTGTCATGAAAACCCATTTGATTCACGAATGGAAGGAAATCTGCTGTCCTTACCCAGTCTGGTCTACTTGTGACTCCAGACACACAGTAATGTGATTGACTATAAAGTGCTCTCTGAAATGGCCAAGCAAGCCACTCAGTTGTATCAAAGGGCATTTAGGGATGGACAATAAATGCTGGCTTTGTCAGTGATGCCTGCATCCCATGACGGATTAAAAAAAACGATGTCATTTCAGTGCCATTTAGAAAAGGCAATTCACACATTTTGAGATTTTATAATTAAGTCATTCGGTAATGGAAGATTAATTGTTCAGACTGCAGACCAAAAGAGCTTGCTGGAGTATGTTCCTACAGTGAACAAAGCGCTTGCTCATAACACAAACTTACTGTGAACAGAATTTGATTTTCTCTTGTTTATAGATGAAATATTCCACGTATTTGTCAAACAGTGAGATAATACTTCGCATTTTGAAGTTGTGGATTTTCTACAGAAACATGTCAATCTGTTTGAATGATTACTTATTATAGTTTTTAACTCAGTGGGGTAGATTTTGATGGTACATGATAGTGCAATGGATGTTTAAAGTGACCCCTTTGTCAGAGAAATGTATTCACTTCATAAATTGATTCCTGAGATGAGAGGACTGTCCTATGAGGAGAGATTGTGTAGATTGGGCCTGTACTCCCTGGAGTTTAGAAAAATGAGAGGTGATCTCATTGAAAATTCCGAGGGGGCTTTACAGGGTAGATGCAGGGAGGATGTTTCCCCCGGGCTGGGGAGTCTAGAACCAGGGGTCACAGTCTCAGGATAAGGGGTCGGCCATTTAAGACTGAGCTGAGGAGGAATTTCTTCACTCAGAGGGTGGTGAATCTTTGAAATTCTCTGCCCCAGAGAGCTGTGGAGGCTCAGTCATTGAGTATATTCAAGGCTGAGATCGATCGATTTTTGGAATCTAGGGGAATCAAGGGATAAGGGGATTGAACGAGAAAGTGGAGTTGAGGTCGAAGATCAGCCATGATCTCACTGAATGGCGGAGCAGGCTCGAAGGGCCATATGGCCTACTCCTGGTCTGAATTCTTATGTTCTTATGTTGTACTGACAGTGAAGTATAAGTAAGAATTGTCCAGTGTGTCATTTCTTTTAATTACATTGGAAGGTTTTCCAAATGTATCAAATATTACAATATTATTACTTTACATTTGGTATTATTTAATAGATTACAAAAATAACAGAATTCATATGACAAGTTCTCAGGTGATCCAAAGAATGTGATTTGTTTTTTAAACATTATAAGTTGGGGACAAACCAAAATGGACCGTTTAATTGAACGTAACAGAACGCTGTGGCTCAGTGGGCAGCACCCTCGCCTCTGAGTCAGAAGGTTGTGGGTTCAAGTCCCACTCTAGAGACTTGAGCACAGAAATCTAGGCTGATACTCCCAGTGCAGTGCTGAGGTGCTGCCTTTCAGATAAGATGTTAAAATGTGGCCCATTCTGCTCTCTCAGATGGATGTAAAATATCTTATGGCACTATTTCGAAGAAGAACAGGGGAGTTATCCCTGGCCAATATTTCTCCCTCAGCCAACGCTGCCACAAACAGATTATCTGGTCATTAATCTCATTGCTGTTTGTGGAACTGCCACTGCATTTCAAAACAACTTCATTGGCTGTGAAGCACTTTGGGACATCAAGAGATGGTGAACGATGCTCGACAAATGTTCATTCTCGATAATGAAAATGTATAGTATATCGATCGGCAGCTCTTAGAGAAAGGTGAGTTGGAGTTTGGGTGTAGCTCTTTACAGAATTAGCATGATTAGATAAAAAGGAAAATATACCCTCTTCGATGATGTCCTGCATTATGGGCTTCAGGCATTCACCTTGGTTTTTCAATTAAAAAAAATATAATTCTTTATTCATTCACAGGATGTGGGCGTCGCTGGCAAGGCCAGCATTTATTGCCCATGGAGAAAGTGGTGGTGACCCACCTCTTGAGTCTCTGTTCTTTTTGTAGTGATTTGGTACAACCGAGTGTCTCGTTGGGCCATTTCAGAGATTAGTTAAGTGTCAACCCCATTGCTGTGGGTCTGGAGTTACATATCGGCCAGACCGGGTAAGGACGGCAGATTTCCTTCCTTGAAGGACATTAGTGAACCAGATGGGTTCGACAATCTGGTAGTTTCATGGTCACCATTACTGATACTAGCTTTTTTTAAATTCCAGATTTATTTAATTAACTGAATTTAAATTCCCCAGCTGCTGTGGTGGGATTTGAACTCGCATCCCCAGATCATTTATCCAAGCTTCTAGATTACTAGTCCCATAACATAACTACTATGCTACGATACCCGTTCAGCCAACCAATGTGGTGAGTTTATCGTTATGATAGTAAAGGGAAAAGGGAGGAACTTGCATTTATATAGTGCCTTTCACAACCTCAATTCATCCCAAAGAGCTTTTCAGCCAATGAGGTGCTTTTGGAGTGTAGTCACTGTGGCAATGTGGGAAACACGGCAGCCAATTTGCGCACAGCAAGCTCCCGCAAACAGCAATATGATAATGACCAGATCATCTGTTTTAGATGCTGTTGATTGAGGGATAAATATTGGTCCCAGGACACCGGGGATAACTCCCCTGCTCTTCTTCGAAATAGTGCCACGGGATCTTTAACGGACACTGGAGAGAGCAGACGGGGTCTTGCTTAATGTCTCATCGAAAGCACAGCAGCTCCGATAGTGCAGCGCTGGGGTGTCAGCCAAGATTATGTGTTCAAGTGCCTGGAGTGGGACTTGAAACATGAACCCTCTGACTCAGAGGTGAGAGGGTGCTACCCACTAAGCCACAGCTTACACACTTGAATTTAAGTTTGCACCAATGTTTTTGAATAATTTCAAAGCAACAATTTCGGTTACATGTCTGCAACTATTAAAGAGGAACTAAAGTGGATGCAGGAGGAGATGAAAATGGACTGCATGGGATTTGTAGGTGGAACTAAATGATTAAAAAAAACTTGAAGGCCCAAAATATTTTTTCTCATTATTATATCCTGCAGTGTGTCTTGTTATTGCACAGTTGACTCACTAACACAGCCCTTTGATACATTCAGAGTCAGATATTTTTTACATTTGCGGATTAATCTCATTTCTAATATTGTACTTTTCCATCAAAGTGCCACTCATTTACGTTCTTGCAGTGTTCTCTGGGTAGGATGACATTATTGCAGCCAGCCTGCACTCTGTAACCGTTCCTCATAACTCTCAGCCAAATTCCTTTCTCATGAATAAAATAGATATCCATCAGTGCTACCTAGCACATTATGGGGTATGCTGTTCTTGTGATTTATACAGAGGCTGAAATCCTCTGACAACAATCTACTGCCAAGTTAAACCATCGCAAGGTTCCTTGCAGCACAAATTAAATTGATGGCTTCTAAAGTGCAACTTACTCAATTTTTTATTTGGAAATATTTTTTCACCCAATTCTGTCAGCCTTCAAAGTCTCCGACATCCCCCGCCCCCACCCCCTCTGCCCCCCGCCCCCTCTGCCCCCCCGCCCCCTACCCTCCCACCGCCTCCATTCTTTCCCCTCGTGTCATTTTCAGTTCTGGTTTCGTGTCTTGCAGAGCTACCTCGCCCTGTTCAATAAAACTTAAAAAAAACAAAAACTGCTGATTTGACATTAATGGCCGCACTTCATATATTTGCGGTGGCAGACGACATATTCATGAGGCCATTAACTTGTTTTAAGTGTCTGCTGCAATTATTCTGTGACTGGACTGTGAATTATAAACTTTTCAACCTGCAGTGGAGAATGGATCTGAGATCGTTTCAGTGAAGTTGTTGTTTTTTTTCACCTTAACAACAACAACAACTTGTATTTATATAGCGCCTTTAACGTAGTGAAACATCCCAAGGCGCTTCACAGGAGTATTATGAGATGACAAATTTGACTCTGAGCCACATAAGTAGAAATTATGGCAGATGACGGTCAAAGAGGTCGGTTTTAAGGAGCATCTTGAAGGAGGAAAGAGAGGTAGAGAGGCGGAGAGGTTTAGGGAGGGAGCTCCAGAGCTTGGGGCCCAGGCAACAGAAGGCACGGCCACCAATGGTGGAGCGATTATAATCAGGGATGCTCAGGAGGGCAGAATTAGAGGAGCGCAGATATCTCGGGGCGGGGGGGGGGTTGTGGGGCTAGAGGAGATTACAGAGATAGGGAGGGGCGAGGGCCATGGAGGGATTTGAAAATAAGGATGAAAATTTTGAAATCGAGGCGTTGCTTAACCGGGAGCCAATGTAGGTCAGGGAGCACAGGGGGTGATGGGTGAGCGGGACTTGGTGCGAGTTGGGACATGGGCAGCTGAGTTTCGGATCACCTCTACTTTAAAAAGAATATATCATAGAATAGTGTTCATGCTCCACACGAGCCTTGTCCCACTCGACTTCATCTAACCCCATCCCTAAATTTACCGGCTCATCGTGCCTGTGCCAGTAAATTTATCAAAAAAGATAGTAAATCACAAACTTACTAGATGAAAAACAATTTGTGGGTTATTTGATAGATAAGGGGGACATGAGTGCAAGTTACGAAAACATAGAACTAGGTTAGATGTTAGGAGGTACTTCTTTCCACAGAGAGTCGTTGACCTCTGGAATAAGTTGCCGCCCTGTGCAGTGAGTGAGAGTTCTTCGTGCGGATTGAAAAGGGAACTGGGTGAGCTCCTGAGAGTGGCTATTTCTAAATATGGAAGGTGGATGGGCCACTGGGCATTGTGTCACCCAGCCACCATGGTCTCTTGGAGCTTGCTTGATTGCCTTTGGGATGGAGCTTTCTCCTAAATGGACCTAAACATATTTTTTAATGTTTTGGCTCTTCCAGGGTGAGGTCTTGAAGGTAGATCATGCATGATCGGGCAGGCTCAATGGGCCAGCTAGTCTTCTCCAATCTTTCTCTTTGTATGTTAAATTACAATAAAAGCAATCTTTCCAAACTATTGCTGGCTTCATTCCACAGGCCTTAGGGGTGATTCCATGTGGAAAAATTGTAGAAAGGAACAAGTGCCTGTCTGTTCGGATGCAATAGTGGGGCAATGAATTAGTGGTGAGAATGTGGAACTTGCTGCCACAGGGAGTAGTTCAGGCAAATAACAGAGATGCATTTAAGGGGAAGCTGGATAAACACATGAGGGAGAAAGGAATAGAAGTATATGCTGATAGGATTAGAAAGAAAGAAAGACTTGCATTTATATAGCAACTTTCATGACCACCAGACGTCTCAAAGTGCTTTCCAGCCAATTCAGTACTTTTGGAGTGTTGGGTTGTAATGTGGGAAACACGGCAGTCAATTTGCACACAGCATGCTTCCATAAACAGCAATGTGATAATGACCAGATAATCTGCTTTTGTTATGTTGATTGAGGGATAAATATTGGCCAGGACACTGAGGATAACTCCCCTGCTCACCTTCAAAATAGTGCCGTGGGATTGTTTACATCCACCTTGGTTTAACATCTCATCCGAAAGCACTCCCTCTGCACTGGGAGTGTCAGCTTAGATTTTTGTGCTCATATCACTGGAGTGGGACTTGAACCCACAACCTTCTGACTTGGAGGCAAGTGTGCTATCCACTGAGCCACAGCTGGCACTGAGGTGGAGTATGGTGGGAGGAGGCTCATGTGGAGCATGAAGACCAGCACAGACCTGTTGGGCCGAATGGCCTGTTTCCGTGCTGTAAATCCTATGTCCCGAGGGCTGATGGAATGCGGTGCTTATTCTTGGCAGCCTAACTGGTGGGCTTCAGAAATGTCCATACTTAAAAACTCTCGCTTCATTTTCATCCATCATATGCCTTTTTGTTTCACTCGTCTTTTCTTTAATTGTTTCTGTTTCGTCACCCTGCCTCATTTCCTTCCGTTGCGTCCAGTATGTTTCTTCATAAGCCTCTGCTGATAAAAACTCTGTCATAACAATAGTCACAGTGATGCATGCATTGCCAAATGTCTTAAGGATCGCTCATATTTGTTAATCGTCCCCTGCACCATTGCTGGTCTATCACACCCAACTCACTCACGCAAGGCAGGTTTTAGAAACAGAATGAACTGCAACCAGTGAGCAGTAATCCAGCCTCAAGGCCCTGCTGATGCCCAGAAGCCACTCAAGTTTCTCACTTTTGCCGAGCTAATCACCCAGCATTTTTTAAAGGTATTACTGGTCCGCTGGATAGAGAAAATTAGGATCTGTTGACCAAATCCAGATTGAGAAAGAACCATTTGGTCTGTCAAACCCACTCCCTCCAGAGGCAATGTACACTCGTTCTATCGTGGGCTTTGCTTACCTCAAAACTACATTCAGTTGATATAATGTACTTGAATTTTCAGGAAACGATAAAGGAGTCAAGGTTATGGGGAGTGGGCAGGGAAGTGGAGCTGAGTCCATGATCGGATCAGCCATGATCTTATTGAATGGCTCGAGGGGCTGAATGGCCGACTCCTGCTCCTATTTCTTATGTTCTTATGTATAGAAACTTTTGTACGGTTCCATCATCATAGGCAATGCCTCGAAGCGAGGATGACTTGCTTCCACGCCAAAAAGTGATGAGTCCACAGGTGTTTCAATGAAGGACCTAATATTCCCGATCCCGAGCTACATCCTGAAGGGTGGAAGATGCCTGTGCGTGGATTTTTTTAATGTGGGGTGGCCGTTGCACACCAGCCACCACACGGGCTTGACAGAGCGAGGTCTTGGTCCAGTGGCAAAGATTACCCAAGACGACTGGCAACCAGCTCTGCTGCACGGACCTAGTGCGCACACATATAGCAGTGTGGGCTGGCTCGTGCTACCCCAGGACCCTGGCCTCTCCTGAGCCCCGGTCACTTCCTTCTACAAACTCTTGCTCCTTCGCCCCTCCTGCTGTGTCTGCCCGCACTGCAATCAGCGACCTGGCTTCGTAGCCATCGCCCTCCTGCAGTGGTATACCGCCGCACGCTGCTCCCTCTGATGGCCTCGGCCTGCTGATGGTTTTGCAGGCCGGGACCATGCCGATTTCCGGGCTGGGCCAGGCTGCCACATGCTGCTCCCTCTAATGTAGCCTTTCAATCTGTGCTCGATGATTCCATGAATAGCCAAGGTAAAGAGTTGCAGAATAGATGGAAATCATACCACAATAGGTAAATAATTTGCTTAGAAATGGGAAACCGAGGATAGCCGTAAATGGGAACATTTCAGACTGAAAAAGTTACGAGTATAAAAGGGACTGAGAAGATTGATCCAAGTAAATTATTTACTACAGCGTGCAGTTCAAATACCGAGGATTCAAGTTAAAATGAGTAAGTTAGGCCTAGGAAGGGAAGCCGAATGGATTGTTTTGAAACAAAGGGTAAGAGAGTTGTGGAATAAGTTACCAGGGAAGGTCACTGAAGTGAACAGCATAGATAGGCACAAGAGACAGTCAGACGTGTTTCTGGAAAGAGAAGGGATTGATGGGAAGACAGCTTGTTCGGCTTTAGAGCGATTGAAAAGCTTTGTTCACCTTTGTACCGTTCAAAGATTTTTTCATGTTCCTAAAAGTGGTTTAGTTCTCTGGGTTTGTAAGGTTGTGTAAGAACATAGAACATAGAAAGAACATAGAACATAAAAATTTACAGCGCAGAAGGAGGCCATTCCGGCCCATCGTGTCCGCGCCGGCCGACAAAGAGCCACACGGCCCTCGGTCAGCAGCCCTGAAGGTTACATATAAACATAGAAACATAGAAAATAGGTGCAGGAGTAGGCCATTCGGCCCTTCGAGCCTGCACCACCATTCAATAAGATCATAGCTGATCATTCCCTCAGTACCCCTTTCTTGCTTTCTCTCCATACCCCTTGATCCCTTCAGCCGTAAGGGCCACATCTAACTCCCTCTTGAATATATCCAATGAACTGGCATCAACAACTCTCTGCAGCAGGGAATTCCACAGGTTAACAACACTCTGAGTGAAGAAGTTTCTCCTCATCTCAATCCTAAATTTGATAGATTGAGTAGACTGGGTCTTTACTCGTTGGAGTTCAGAAGGATGAGGGGTGATCTTATAGAAACATTTAAAATAATGAAAGGGATAGACAAGATGGAGGCAGAGAGGTTGTTTCCACTGGTCGGGGAGACTAGAACTAGGGGGCACAGCCTCAAAATACGGGGGAGCCAATTTAAAACCGAGTTGAGAAGGAATTTCTTCTCCCAGAGGGTTGTGAATCTCTGGAATTCTCTGCCCAAGGAAGCAGTTGAGGCTAGCTCATTGAATGTATTCAAATCACAGATAGATAGATTTTTAACCAATAAGGGAATTAAGGGTTACGGGGAGCGGGCGGGTAAGTGGAGCTGAGTCCACGGCCAGATCAGCCATGATCTTGTTGAATGGCGGAGCAGGCTCGAGGGGCTAGATGGCCTACTCCTGTTCCTAATTCTTATGTTCTTATGTTCTTATGTAAATGGCCTACCCCTTATTCTAAGACTGTGTCCCCTAGTTCTGGACTTCCCCAACACCAGGAACATTCTACCCACATCTAACCTGTCCCGTCCCGTCAAAATCTTATATGTTTCGATGAAATCCCCTCTCATCCCTCTAAACTCCAATGTATAAAGGCCCAGTTGATCCAGTCTCTCCTCATATGTCAGTCCTGCCATCCCAGGAATCAGTCTGGTGAATCTTCGCTGCAGTCCCTCAATAGCAAGATCGTCCTTCCTCAGATTAGGAAACCAAAACTGAACACAATATTCCAGGCGAGGCCTCATCAAGGCCCTGTACAACTGCAGTAAGACCTCCCTGCTCCTATGCTCAAATCCCCTAGCTATGAAGGCCAACATACCATTTGCCTTCTTCACCACCTGCTGTACCTGCATGCCAACTTTCAATGACTGATGAACCATGACGCCCGGGTCTCGTTGCACCTCCCCTTTTCCTAATCTGCCGCCATTCAGATAATATTCTGTCATCGCGTTTTTGCCCCCAAAGTGGATAACCTCACATTTATCCACATTATACTGCATCTGCCATGCATTTGCCCACTCACCTAACCTGTCCAAGTCACCCTCCTAACGTCCCCCTCACAGCTCGCACCGCCACCCAGTTTAGTGTCATCTGCAAACTTGGAGATATTACACTCAATTCCTTCATCCAAATCATTGATGTATTCCAGAAGGTTATTTGTGTCTTCCTTCGTGAAGACAGAACCAAAGTATTTGTTCAATTGGTCTGCCATTTCTTTATTCCCCATTATAAATTCACCTGAATCTGACTGCAAGGGACCTACGTTTGTCTTCACTAATCTTTTTCTCTTCACACATCTATAGAAGCTTTTGCAGTCAGATTTTATGTTCCTGGCAAGCTTCTTCTCGTACTCTATTTTCCCACTCCTAATTAAATCCTTTGTCCTCCTATGCTGAATTCTAAATTTCTCCCAGCCCTCAGGTTTGTTGCTTTTTCTGGCCAATTTATATGCCTCTTCCTTGGATTTAACACTATCCTTAATTTCACTTGTTAGCCATGGTTGAGCCACCTTCCCCGTTTTATTTTTACTCCAGACAGGGATGTACAATTGCTGAAGTTCATCCATGTGATCTTTAAATGTTTGCCATTGCTTATCCACCGTCAACCCTTTAAGTATCCCCTGCCATGAACAATGAACAATGGCGCAAAGGTAAAAAGCACTCGGCCAACCAGACCACCTCACACAACTGCGACACCCCTTACACTAAAACATTTAGCTTACTGGATATGATATTAATCCTCTCATAGAAACAAAGAAACATACAAAATAGGTGCAGGAGTAGGCCATTCGGCCCTTCGAGCCTGCACCACCATTCAATGAGTTCATGGCTGAACATGCAACTTCAGTACCCCATTCCTGCTTTCTCGCCATACCCCTTGATCCCCCTAGTAGTAAGGACTACATCTAACTCCTCTTTGAATATATTTAGTGAATTGGCCTCAACAACTTTCTGTGGTAGAGAATTCCACAGGTTCACCACTCTCTGGGTGAAGAAGTTTCTCCTCATCTCGGTCCTAAATGGCTTACCCCTTATCCTTAGACTGTGAACCCTGGTTCTGGACTTCCCCAACATTGGGAACATTCTTCCTGCATCTAACCTGTCTAAATCTGTTTCTATGAGATCCCCTCTCATTCTTCTGAACTCCAGTGAATACAAGCCTAGTTGATCCAATCTTTCTGGATATGTCAGTCCCGTCATCCCGGAAATCAGTCTGGTGAACCTTCGCTGCACTCCCTCAATAGCAAGAATGTCCTTCCTCAAGTTAGGAGACCAAAACTGTACACAATACTCCAGGTGTGGCCTCACCAAGGCCCTGTACAACTGTAGTAACACCTCCCTGCCCCTGTACTCAAATCCCCTCGCTATGAAGGCCAACATGCCATTTGCTTTTTTAACTGCCTGCTGTACCTGCATGCCAACCTTCAATGACTGATGTACCAAAGATCTCGTGATCTTTTGAACTCTGGAAAACAGTGGAATAAGCAGTTTATCAGATTGTGGTTCAGGCTGGGGTTGTTTTGGAGCGGTGGGCTATATCCTTGAGGTACAACCAGCAAGTGCGCTGCATCAGATTAAGGACGCACTGAAATTAATAACTTTAACGTGGGCACAAGTCAGAAACCACTTTGCCACAATATTGTGCATGCACTCTAGGTTACACCCTCCTCCATCAGGTCAGCCTTTTTCTCTAACAGAGAACTTCACAAGGATAACGTTTCATAAGTAACCCCCAGAGTTACAGCTGTTTTGAAAATTTGGGCCTCTTCTCCTTTGCCTTTTAAATTTTCTTCTGCCCCAGAAAGTCCATGGAGCCGGCACCCAGGGTCTATTGATAGGTCCAGACCACAACTGCAGATTTGTTGCATTATTGGGAGTTAGTAAATGTTCATGGAAGGATACAAACCCAACTCATGTAGTAATGTGAACCATGATTTCTGTTGACTACACATGATTAGATATGGGGAATAAATATTGGAGAGATTGGTTCTGATTTTGATCAACACAAATAGTATAGTGGGAGAATGCCATTCCTAGTTCTGTAAAGTGTTTATTAGCTTGAGATTACCAAGTGGTTATTCTGACTGTGTCTATATCATCATCATCATAGGCAGTCCCTCGGAGAGTTCCACTCTTAAAATGAGTCCTTAGGTGGCTGAACAGTCCAATACGAGAACACAGTCCCTGTCACAGGTGGGACAGATAGTCGGTGAGGGAAGGGGTGGATGGGACTGGTTTGCCGCACGCTCCTTCTGCTGCCTGAGCTTGGTTTCTGCACACACTCGGTGACGAGACTCGAGGTGCTCAGCGCCCCCCCCGGATGCTCTTCCTCCACTTAGGGCGGTCTTTGGCCAGTGACTCCCAGGTGTCGGTGGGGATGTTGCACTTTATCAGGGAGGCTTTGAGGATGTCCTTGTAACGTTTCCTCTTCCCACCTTTGGCTCGTTTGCCATGAAGTAGTTCCGAGTAAAACGCTTGCTTTGGGAGTCTCGTGTCTGGCATGTGGACAATGTGACCTGCCCAGTGGAGCTGTCTATATAGTGCTCACATGGTGTGATGCCAACTGTTTTTGTAGGTATCATGCAGCATATAATTGTGAGCTAACCTCTCCCTATAGCAGACTCAAGAAACTTTTTAATGAAACTTCTAAAGAAATGAAAACTCCAAGGTACACGCTTCACCCACAGACACCAGGATATGATAAAAAAATATAGAGGTTATATGACACCTTTTTCCTTCAGTGTCAACTGTGGCTCAGTGGGTAGCACTCTCACCTCTAAGTCAGAAGGTTGTGGGTTCAAGTCTCACTCCAGGGACTTGAGACAAAAAGCTAAGCTGACACTCCAGTGCAGTGCTAAGGGAGTGCTGCACTGTTGGTGTTATGTTCAGAATAACTCCACAAGACTGTACACTGTAAGCTCAAACTGTTGTGACCTTGGTCTCTTTAATGTAACTCCAGAGTGAGGAAGTAGTATGATAGACTGCCTTTTATACCTGCTTGCCTGGGGTGTGTAGGTGATCTTTCGGTCTCCCACAGGTGGCAAGTCTTACTCACTAGTAAAGTTTACATACATAACATCATTCCCCCACAAAGTATTAGATACAAGTTATTTGAAGTTGAGGCGATCCAGGGCTCTACGTTCCTGGGTTGATCGCCTCAGTTGAAGTCGTGACATGGTTGAGTTGGTCAGATCATTACTGCACTGCAGCGCGGCTGGTCAGGCATGGTGGGTTCATCCTCGTGGTTGACAGTGAGGTCGATTGCTGGTTGGGTGTGTGTTGGTGGATCAATGATGGTAATGTCCTCTTCAAACTGTTCTTGGTTATCAGTGAATCACAGTTTGGTCTGATCAAAATGCATTCTGCACGTTTGTCCATTCAAAAGTTTCACAACAAACACTCTATTCCCCTCCTAGGCTAAAACAGTGCCAGCAACCCATTTGGGACCATGACCGTAATTAAAAACAAACACAGGGTCATTAACCTCAATGTCATAGAAACATAGAAATTAGGTGCAGGAGTAGGCCATTTGGCCCTTCGAGCCTGCACCGCCATTCAATGAGTTCATGGCTGAACATGCAACTTCAGGACTCCATTCCTGCTTTCTCGCCATACCCCTTGATCCCCCTAGTAGTAAGGACTACATCTAAGTCCTCTTTGAATATATTTAGTGAATTGGCCTCAACAACTTTCTGTGGTAGAGAATTCCACAGGTTCCCCACTCTCTGGGTGAAGAAGTTTCTCCTCATCTCGGTCCTAAATGACTTACCCCTTATCCTTAGACTGTGACCCCTGGTTCTGGACTTCCCCAACATTGGGAACATTTTTCCTGCATCTAACCTGTCTAAACCCGTCAGAATTTTAAACGTTTCTATGATATCCCCTCTCATTCTTCTGAACTCCAGTGAATACAAGCCCAGTTGATCCAATCTTTCTGGATATGTCAGTCCCGTCATCCCGGAAATCAGTCTGGTGAACCTTCGCTGCACTCCCTCAATAGCAAGAATGTCCTTCCTCAAGTTAGGAGACCAAAACTGTACACAATACTCCAGGTGTGGCCTCACCAAGGCCCTGTACAACTGTAGCAACACCTCCCTGCCCCTGTACTCAAATCCCCTCGCTATGAAGGCCAACATGCCATTTGCTTTCTTAACTGCCTGCTGTACCTGCATGCCAACCTTCAATGACTGATGTACCATGACACCCAGGTCTCGTTGCACCTCCCCTTTTCCTAATCTGTCACCATTCAGATAATAGTCTGTCTCTCTGTTTTTACCACCAAAGTGGATAACCTCACATTATACTTCATCTGCCATGCATTTGCCCACTCACCTAACCTATCCAAGTCACTCTGCAGCCTCATAGCATCCTCCTCGCAGCTCACACTGCCATCCAACTTAGTGCCATCCGCAAATTTGGAGATATTACATTTAATCCCCTCGTCTAAATCATTAATGTACAATGTAAACAGCTGGGGCCCCAGCACAGAACCTTGCGGTACCCCACTAGTCACTGCCTGCCATTCTGAAAAGTCCCCATTTACTCCTACTCTTTGCTTCCTGTCTGCCAACCAGTTCTCAACCCACATCAGCACACTACCCCCAATCCCATGTGCTTTAACTTTGCACATTAATCTCTTGTGTGGGACCTTGTCGAAAGCCTTCTGAAAGTCCAAATACACCACATCAACTGGTTCTCCCTTGTCCACTCTACTGGAAACATCCTCAAAAAATTCCAGAAGATTTGTCAAGCATGATTTCCCTTTCACAAATCCATGCTGACTTGGACCTATCATGTCACCTCTTTCCAAATGCGCTGCTATGACATCCTTATTAATTGATTCCATCATTTTACCCACTACTGAGGTCAGGCTGACCGGTCTATAATTCCCTGTTATCTCTCTCCCTCCTTTTTTAAAAAGTGGGGTTACATTGGTGATACCGGCGCGCGATCGTGGTACACGTTATCCTGGTGACGCCGGGTTTCTACATGATCATTGAGATTCTGGTGGACTAAGGAGAGCCTGGTTTTGAGTGCTCTCTTTATTAACAATTCTTCAGGGGGATCCCCGGTAAGCGAGTGGGGTCGCGTCCGGTAGCTGAGCAGAACCCGAGATAACCGGGTCTGCAGGGAACCGTCCGTCACGTGTTTCAAGCTCTGCTTGATGGTTTGGACTGCCCGTTCCGCTTGACCATTGGATGCGGGTTTAAACAGGGCAGACCTGACATGCTTGATGCCATTGCGGGTCATGAACTTGTTGAATTCCGAGCTGGTAAAACATAGTCCATTGTCACTAACAAGGACGCCGGGCAAACCATGGGTGGCGAACATGGCCTTGAGGCTTTCAATGGTGGCAGTGGATGTAGATGATGATACACAGTCAATCCATTTAGAGTAAGCGTCCACTGCTACTAGGAATATCTTTCCTAGAAAGGGGCCAGCGAAATCTACGTGGACCCTGGACCACGGATTGGAGAGCCATGACCACAGACTCAGTGAGGCCTCCCTTGGTGCATTGCTCAGCTGTGAGCAAGTGTTACATTGGTGTCCACATGACTCCAGTTCAGACTCAATGCCGGGCCACCAAACATGCAAACTAGCGATAGCCTTCATCATGCCTGGGTGGGTACTGTGTAGGTCGCGTATAAACGTTCCCCTGCCTTTTTTTTGCAAAACTACGCGATTCCCCCATAGGAGACAATCCGAATGGATGGACATTTCATCCTTGCATCGGTAAAACGGCTAAATTTTGTCTTGCATTTTCCCGGGAACAGCCGACCAGCTCCCATTGAGGACACAGCTTTTTACTAGTGATAGCACAGGGTCTTGGCTGGTCCAGGTCCTGATCTGGTGAGCCGTGATGGGTGACCCCTCGCTCTCAAAAACATCCATTACAAGGAGCAAGTCTGTAGGCTGCGCCATTTCCATCCCGGTGGTGGGCAATGGTAGCCGACTGAGGGCATCAGCGCAGTTCTCCGTGTCTGGTCTGTGGCGGATTACATCGTCATACACAGATAATGTTAGTGCCCATCTTTGGATGTGGGATGAAGCACTGGTGTTAATACCTTTGCTTTCTGAGAACAGCAAAATGAATGGTTTGTGGTCGGTTTCGAGCTCGAACCGGAGCTCAAATAGGTTTTGGTGCATTTTCTTAACCTCGTATATGCAAGCTAATGCTTCTTTCTCAACCGTACTGTAGGCTCTTTCTGCCTTAGATAGACTTCTGGATGCATATGCAACCGGTTGCAGTTTGCCCGACACACTGGCTTGCTGTAACATACAACCGACCCGTACGAAGGTGCATCACAAGCTAGTACTAAACGTTTACACGGGTCATACAATACAAGTAACTTGTTAGAACATAGCAGGTTTCTGTCCTTATTAAAGGCTGTCTCGTGAGATTTACCCCAAACCCAGTCGTCACCCTTGCGTAGCAATAAATGCAAAAGTTCTAGCAAAGTGCTCAACCCCGGTAGAAAGTTACTAAAATAGTTGAGGAGTCCCAGGAACGAACGCAGATCCGTCACATTCTGTGGTCTGGGTGCATTTTTGATGGCCTCCGTCTTGGAGTCCGTGGGTCTGATGCCGTCTGCCGCAATCGTTCTCCCCAAAAATTCGACCTCTGGCGCCAGGAAAGCACATGGAGCGTTTCAGCCTGAGTCCCACTCTGTCCAGCGGCTTTAGAACCTCTTCGAGGTTGTGCAAGTGTTCGGTGGTGTTGTGACCAGTGATCAGGATGTTGTCTTGGAACACCACCGTGCATGGAACCGATTTCAGCAGACTCTCCATGTTCCTCTGGAAGATGGCCTTAACCGAGCAAATCCCAAAGGGGCATCGGTGGTATATGAACAGTCCTTTGTGTGTGTTGATGCACGTCAATCTTTTCGAAGATTCAGCCAGCTCCTGTGTCATGTAAGCAGAGGTTATATCCAGCTTGGTGAGTGACTTCCCTCCTGCTAGCGTTGCGAACAGGTCATCCGCTTTGGGTAGTGGGTACTGGTCCTGTAACGAGACTCGGTTGATCGTTAATTTGTAGTCGCCGCAGTTTCTGACCGTCCCATTGCTTTTCAACACCGGAACAATTGGACTGGCCCACTTGTTGAACTCGACTGGCGATATGATTCCCTCTCGTTGAAGTCTGTCCAGCTCGATCTCGACTTTCTCTCACATCATATATGGAACCGCTCGGGCCTTGTGATGAATGGGCCGTGCATCAGGGACTAGATGGATCTGCACTTTGGCGCCTGTGAAATTGCCGATGCCTGGCTCAAATAACGACGGGAATTTGTTTAGCACTTGGGCGCACGAGGTGTCATCCACCGAACACAGTGTTTTAATGTCGTCCCAGTTCCATCGAATCTTTCCTAGCCAGCTTCTGCCGAACAGCGTTGGGCCATCGCCTGGTACAATCTCTTGTGATAAATCATGCACAGCTCCATCGTACGATACCTTCACTGTCGCACTGCCAATGACTGGTATGAGCTCTTTGGTGTAAGTGCACAGCTTTGTGTGAATCGGGCTTAGTTTTGGCCTTTGTGCCTTGTTGCCCCACAATTTCTCAAAAGCCTTCTGGCTCATAATTGACTGACTTGCCCCCGTGTCCAATTCCATGGAAACTGGAATGCCATTTAATTTGACTTTCAACATTACCGGAGGGCTTTTGGTGGTGAAGGTGTGTACCCCATACACTTCCTCTTCAGCCTCGGGTTGAGTTGCCTCTCTTACTCATTCAGCGTGATCCGCGCCGGATCGGTCATCTTCTGCCGACGCTGCCACGTGGTGAGTCACAGCACGTCTGCACATTCGCTGGAGGTGCCCCATTGTTCCACAGCCCTTGCACACGTAGTGCTTGAATCGACATTGATGGGCTCTATGATTACCTCCGCAGCACCAACATGGTGTTAATGGATTCGCATTCACACCCCACAGCGGACTTTGAGTCATCCTAGCTCTGGCCTCTGCATGCGTGTAGGCCCTGCCATGTACAGTTCTGCCTGCTGAAGGTGTGAATTTATGCACAGTACTTGTCAGGAGCTTCGATGCTGCAAAGATATCTGTTTAGTGTTATCATTCGTGGACATGAAAACTTGGGCTATCGTGTTGGCCTTGCTCAGATCTAGGGATTCAGCAGTCAGCATTTTGCGAAGAATGACCTCGTGGCTGATTCCAAGCACGATATAGTCTTGCAACATTTCCCCCAAAAATCCAGCAAATATGCACGGTCCCACAAGGCGTCTTAGGTCAGCGAGATAGCTCGCCATGTTCTGGCCCTCGGAGTGATGGTGCGTGTAAACACGATACCTGGCCATTAAGATGCTCTCCTTCGGCTTGAGGTGTTCCCAAACCAGCGTGTACAACTCTGCATATGTCTTGTCCGTTGGTTTCATCGATGCTAGCAGATTTTTGATGAGGCCATATATCGTGGACCCACAAACAGTGAGGAGAATCGCCCTGTGCTTGACCGTGGTATCTTCCGTATCCAGCTCGTTGGCCACAAAGTACTGGTCAAGACGTTCAACGAAGGCTTCCCAATCATCACCCTCAACAAATCTCTCAAGAATACCAATGGCAGCCATAGCCGCCAGAAAGTTCATGATCTGTTATTCGTCGCCAATTGTTATGTTCAGAATTCCACAAGACTGAACACTGTAAGCTCAAACTGTTGCGACCTTGGTCTCTTTAATGTAACTTCAGAGTGAGGAGGCAACATGGTAGACTGCCTTTTATACCTGCTTGCCTGGGGTGTGCAGGTGACCCTTGGGTCTCCAACAGGTGCGCCCCCTGGTGGCAAGTCTTACACACTAGTAAAGTTTACATACATAACAGTCGGAGGTGCCGTCTTTCGGATGAGCTGTTAACCGAGGCCCCGTCTGCTCTCTCAGATGAACGTAAAAGAATCCACGGCGCTATTTCGAAGAAGAGTTGAAGCATGGAATACAAAAGCAAGGAGTTTATGCTTGAACTGTATAAAACACTAGTTCGGCCGCAGCTGGAGTACTGCGTGCAGTTCTGGTCACCACGTTACAGGAAAGGTACGATTGCACTGGAAAGGGTACAGAGGAGATTAACAAGAATGTTACCTGGACTGGAGAACTTTGGCTATGAGGAAAGATTGGAGATGCTGGGTTTGTTTTCCTTGGCTGAGGGGAGACTTTATTGAACTGTATAATATTATGAGGGATGTGGATAGGAAGGACCTGTTTCCCTTGGTAGAGGGATCAATAACCAGGGGGCAGAGATTTAAAGTAATTGGGGGGAGGTTTAGAGATGATATGAGGGGTAATTTTTTCACCCAGAGGGTGCTGGGGGTCTGGAACTCACGGCCTGAAAGGGTGGTAGAGGCAGAAACCCTCACCACATTTAAAAAGTACTTGGATGTGCACCTGAAGTACCGTAACCTACAGGGCTACGGACCGAGAGCTGGAAAGTGGGTAGCTCTTTGCCGAATGGCCTCTTTCCGTGCAGTAAATTTCTATGATTCTCTGATTCTAAGAGCAGGGGAGTTCTCCCCGGTGTCCTGGGGCAAATATTTATCCCTCAATCAACATCACTAAAAACAGATTATCTGCTCATTATCACATTGCTGTTTGTGGGAGGTTGCTGTGTGCAAATTGGCTGCCGCGTTTCCCACATTACAACAGTGACTACACTCCAAAAGTACTTCATTGGCTGTAAAACGCTTTGAGATGTCCGGTGGTCGTGAAAGGTGCTATATAAATGCAAGTGTTTCCTTTCACACTCACTCATATTGCAGCGGCTTTTACACTATATAGTTTTTATGCACAGTAACTGTTCATTGGATATAATTCTATGTGCTCAGGATCAGAAATTCAATGTTTTAATGGTTAATAAGTGTGCTCAGAGATTCCCTGACCTTGCTGCTAGTAATCAATATTCCTTCAGCAAAAAAAAATCATAATTTAAATCAATTTAGTTTTAAAATATTGACATGAATATTTGTCGAAGTGAAATTAAAGCAACCACTTGTTATTTATATTTAACTCTGACCTCAGCCTCTCAATCGTGATGCAATTGTATTACGTGGGGTGTAGAGCTAATGCTATTTTATTTTGTTTATGCTGAAAACTGTGTGCAGATGAAACATTCTCGATCTCTTCAGGGCTCCTTGTTGGGGGTAAGTCATTGTATGCAGGTTTTAGTTTGTGTGAAAATAAATAAGATGTGTCTGCCTAGTATCTTTAAAAGGAGGTTCACTGGATTGATTCCCAAAATGAAGGGGTTGCCTTATGAGGATAGGTTGAGCAGGTTGGGCCTGTACTCACTGGAGTTTAGAAGAATGAGAGGTGATCTTATTGAAACATATAAGATTCTGAGGGGGCTTGACAAGGTAGATGCTGAGAGGATGTTTCCCCCTTGTGGGGGAATCTAGAACTAGGGGACATAGTTTCAGAATAAGGGGCCGCCCATTTAAAATGGAAATGAGGAGGAATTTCTTCTCTCAGAGGGTCGTGAATCTTTGGAATTCTCTGCCCCAGAGAACTGTGGAGGTTGGGTCATTGAATATATTTAAGGTGGAGGTAGACAGATTTTTGAATGATAAAGGTGTCAAGGGTTATGGGAAGCAGGCAGGGAAGTGGAGTTTAGGCCAAGATCAGATCAGCCATGAACTAACACTCTAGCCTCCAACTCTATCCCCAGTATAACTTCTCCTGTCTCCCCATTTAATGAACACTATTATGATAATTTTTCCTGTGAAATTTCTCTCTTATTCAAATGTCAGCCTTGGCTCGGTGGTAACACTGAGCCAGAAGGTTGTGGGTTCAAGACCCACTTCAGGATTTGAGCATATAATCCAGGCTGACTCTCCAGCGCAGTGCTGAGGGAGTGCTGCATTGTCGGAGGTGCTGTCTTTCAAATGATACATTAAACCGAGGCCCCGTCTGCTCTCTCAGGCGGACACAAAAGATCCCACGGCACTATTTCGAAGAAGAGCAGGGGAGTTATCCCCGGTGTCCTGGGGCCAATATTTTTCCCTCAATCAACATTACTAAAACAGATTGTCTGGTCATTTATCTCATTACTATTTGCGGAGGTGCGGCGAATGTTTGTGGTGGAGGAGTGGCGAGGAATCATGGTGGAGGAGCAGCGAATGAGGGTACGGGGCCCAGAAGAGGCGAGGGCCCAGGGGCAGCACGGGGGCCCAACCCACACTGTGATATGTGTGCGCACTAGGTCCGTGCAGCAGAGCTGGTCTCCAGTTGTCCTGGCTAACCCTTGCCACTGGACCAAGACCTCGCTCTGTCAAGCCCGTGTGGTGGCTGGTGTGCAACGGTCACCCCACGTTAAAAAAATCCACGCACAGGCATCTTCCACCCCTGGAGTTCAGGACTGGAACATTGGGTCCTTCACTGAAACATCTGTGAACTCATGTGGAAGCAAGTCATCCTCGTTCGAGGGACCGCCTGTGATGATGATGTTTGCTGTGCACAAATTGGCTGCTGCATTTCCTACATTACAACAGTTCAAAGGTACTTAATTGGCTGTAAAGCATTTGGCCCATCCTGAGGTCTTGAAAGGCGCTATATATTTGCAAGTTATTTTCTTTCATCCACGCCTTGTCACAATGGTGCCGCTCGAACCCTTCCTGCACAGTAGGCTGTAGAGATGTCAGCATTGTTGCTTTGTGCTGCTGGCAACCCAGCCATGGCACAGCATTAACTGACTTATAGGTTGACAGAACTTTCAAATTAACACAGAGGCCACCAACAAGCAAATCACAGCTTTAGGCATACATACATTAAATTAAATCCAGGGACTTGAGCACATAAGTCTGGGCTGACACTCCAGTGCAGTGCTGAGGAAGTGCTGCACTGTCGGAGGTGCCGTCTTTCGGATGAGACGTTAAACCGAGGCCCCGTCTGCTCTCTCAGGTGGACGTAAAAGATCCCACGGCACTATTGCGAAGAAGAGCAGGGGAGTTATCCCCGGTGTCCTGGGGCCAATATTTATCCCTCAATCAACATCACTAAAACAGATTATCTGGTCATTATCACATTGCTGTGTGTGGGAGCTTGCTGTGCGGAAATTGGTTGCTGCGTTTCCCACATTACAACAGTGACTACACTCCAAAAAGTACTTCATTGGCCGTAAAGCGCTTTGAGACGTCCGGTGGTCGTGAAAGTTGCTGTATAAATGCAAGCCTTTCTTTCTTAAAAACTTACAAGTGATCGGAAGCAGGCAATATAAAAACCCTGCCCCATTACTTTCTGCCTCTCCCATGCGTTTTTATTGTACCTGCCCCTTTAATTGTGTTGCTGCCTTTAAGGCCCAAATTGAACCAAGTCCTGTGATCCTCACTTGCCCTGCACAGAATACAAGCATTTCTAGCAGTGCCTGGGGACTGTCCCAGCCATCAGGAAATCCTGGCACTCCAATACTTGCAAGGACATCACGCCCTTACACGCACCTTGCTCCCAAACAATGCCCGCCTCGGAAAACTGGCTCTTTACTTTTGTCAATCAAGGTGATGTGCTGCACAGTGGGATTTGGCATCTCATCTTGGTTTCTCAATTTTAAAAGTAGCAAAGACAATTAGGTCTTCGAAAGAACTTCTACAATGCATCTTTTTTTGGAGATTTCTATATCATGATATTTACTGATTTAAAAAAAAATTCTGTACATTGAAAGGCATTGTTAATTAAATCATAGAATGGTACAGCACAGAAGGAGGCCATTCGGCCCATCGTGCCTGTGCTGGCTCTTTGGTAGAATGATCCAATTAGTCCCATCCCCCCTGCTCTTCCCCTATAGCCCGGCAAATGTTTCCATTTCAAGTATTTATCCAAAAGTTACTATTGAATCTGCTCCCACCGCCCTTTCAGGCAGCGTGTTCCTGATCACAACAACTCGCTGCGTAAATAAATGTTTCCTCGTGTTGCCTCTGGTTCTTCTGCCAATCACCTTAAATCTGTGTCCTCTGGTTCTCGACCCTTCCACCAATGGGAACAGTTTCTCTCGATCTATTCTGTCCAGACCCCTCATGATTTTGAACACCTCGATCAAATCTCCTCTCAACCTTCTCTGCTCCAAGGAGAACAACCCCAGCTTCTCCAGTCTGTCCCCGTCACTGAAGTCCCTCGTTCCTGGGACTATTCTGGTAAATCTCGTCCGCGCCCTCTCCAAGGCCTTCACATCCTTCCTAAAGTGTGGTGCCCAGAATTGGCCACAATACTCCAGTGTTTTAGTAATGTTGATCATAACTTCCTTGTACTCTGTGTCTCTATTTATAAAGCCAAGGCTCCCATATGTTTTTTTAAACAGTCCTCTCAACCCATTCTGCCACCTTCAAAGACTTGTGTACATACACCCCCAGGTCGCTCTGTTCCTGCACCCCCTTTAAAATTGTAATATTTAGTTTATATTGCCTCTCCTTATTCTTCCTACCAAAATGTATCACTTCACACTTCTCTGCATTAAATTTCTTCTGCCGTGTGTTGGCTCATTTCACCAGTGTTTCGATGTCCTGACGTCTGTTACTATCCTCCTCATTGCTTACTACATTTCCGATTTTCATAGCATCTGCAAGCATTGAGATTATGCCTCGAAACACAGTCCAGATCATTAATATATATCAAAACGTGCAGTGGTCCTAATACATCCAGTTTGAAAAATAACTTCATCATTACTCTCTGCTTTCTGTCGCTGAGCCAATATTGCTGCCACTGTCCCTTTAATCCCATGGGCTTCAATGCTGCTACACGTCTATTATGTGGTACTTTATCCAACGTCTTTAGATATCCATATTCACAACATCAACTCCATTATCCTCATCATCCCTCGCCACTACTTCACCAAGGAACTCAATCAAGTTCGACAAACACGATTTACCTTTAACAAATCCATGCTGACTTTCATTCATAGGCCCATTCTTTCCAAATGGCATTGAATTTTGTCCCGGATTAATGTCACGAAAACATTCCCCATCACTGATGCTCTGACTGACCTGTAGTTGCTGTGTTTATTCCTCTCCCCTTTCTTGAACAGGGGTGTAACATTTGCAATTCTCTAGTCCTCTGGCACCATCCCCAAACCGAAGGAGGATTGGAAGATTTTGGTCAGAGCCTCTGCAATTTCCACCCTTACTTCCCTCAGTAAACTTGGGATGCATCCCATCCGGACCGGCTGTCTTTTCTACTTTGAGGACTGCCAAATGTTTAAGTACATCCTCTTTATCTATTTTTATCCTGTTCAGTATCGTGACTGGTTCCTCCTTTACTGTGATATTGGCAGCATCCTCTTCTTTAGTGACGATAGATGCAACGTACTCATTCAGGACTTCAGCCATGCCCTCTGCCTCCACAAGAAGATATCCTTTTTGGTCCCTTATTGGCCCCACCCTTCCTTTAACTACCCTTTTAATATGTATATGTTTATAAAAGTGTTTTCGATTCCCTTTTATGATGCCGCTAATCTATTCTCATACTCTCATACTCTCTCTGTCCCCCCCTTATTCCCGTTTGTAGATCTCCTCTGTACTTTCTCTATAAACAATGATGAATGCCTGGAACTGCCATCTGTTATTTAATGAAAGGTTTATATCTGATTAATTGTTTACAATTATTAGCTGACCTCAAGATTAGGAGGTAGCCTTAAATTGGCTTCCTTGTATTTAAAATGTAGAACATTCACTTTCATTTGTACTTTTTTATTCAATTAAGTCAGTTTATGTGTGAGTTATGGCCATCAGCAAATTCCAAGCGTTTGATCGGTATTTACATCTGCAAACGGGTCTTTAAAATTCTGAAGGGGTTTGATAGGGTAGACATAGAGAGGGTGTGTCTTCCTGTGGGTGGAATCCAAAATTAGGGGTCATAAATATAAGACTGTCACCAATAAATCCAATTAAAAATTCAGAAGACGCATCTTCACCCAGGGAGTGGTTAGAAAGTGGAACTCGTAACAACATGGAGTATTGAGGCGATTAGCATAGATGCAGTTAAGTGGAAGGAAATCTCTTAAACTCAATGAAATTATTCCTCGTGATTCAGGCTAGAGCGTATTGTCCAGATGCAGGTTGATTACTCAGACACCAAAAGTTTAATAACTATTACTGTTATACAATAGACTTAGACAACCTGGTTTCCTGCAGACCCAAGGTGATTGAGCTTGGTCTCCATAGGTGTTGGACTTCCGACTGTCACGTAAGCTCTCTCTGCATAAAGGCTGTGACCTGTTCTAGTGTGTCACTTGTCACATGTTCAAAAACCTCCCAGCATGCACAGAATGTATATTAAAGCAAAGCATATCAAACCTCCAGACTTGACATAACAGCCATCTTGATGGTTTAACTATTAATCAGTCTAACCTGACATCCTGCCTTAACATTACCAAAGGAACAGGATGATCTAGACAATCCCAGATAGTTAATGTGATACTGCTTGGGGGCTTCCATTGGTCTGGCCAATTCCTGATATAGGTACAGCGCCTAAAATCTGGAATCCTCGGGATCGAGGCCATTCCGGATTCTGGGCTTTTCTGACGTCACGAATCTGGAAACACCCAAGCTCAGGTTTGGGTATTTCTGGATTTTGGAACGTCAGAAAGGGTGGGCGGGGATTCCCACCAAAGAGCTGTTCGGGCTGTCTGGCCCCGCCAAGGATATCATTGGGCGGGCGGGCGGGCCCCACCAAGGAGGTCGTCATTGGGTAGGGCCCCACCAAGGAGGTCGTCGTTGGGTAGGGCCCCACCAAGGAGGTCGTCGTTGGGTAGGGCCCCACCAAGGAGGTCGTCTTTGGGTAGGGCCCTGCCAAGGAGGTCGTCTTTGGGTAGGGCCCCACCAAGGAGGCCATCGTTGGGTAGGGCCCCGCCAAGGAGATCATCGTTGGGTAGGGCCCCACCAAGGAGGCCATCGTTGGGTAGGGCCCCACCAAGGAGGTCATCGTTGGGTAGGGCCCCGCCAAGGAGGTCATCGTTGGATAGGGCCCCGCCAAGGAGGTGTTCGGGCCGGCCTCGCCGAGGAGGTGTTGGGGCAGGCCGGTGAGGAGGCCCCGAGGTAAGGGCAGCGGTGGCAGGGTGAGGCCCGAGGTTGGGCAGCGGCGGGGTCCAGAGATCAGCACATTCGTTGGGTCTGGATTCCAGAACATTTTACGGATTCCAGACGACCCTACCACCGATCGATCTGGGGCCCAGATTCCGGAACATTGCGGATTCCGGAACACCGGATTCTCGACGCTGCACCTGTAGTAGAACCTCACACAAAATGCAGCCAAACAGTCGGCTGTTTGCTTCTCCCCATTGCCCCGACTAATCTCCATATCCTAATCGGACAATGGCCTCTGACACAGAAGCAAGTTCTAACAATAAGTGCGTGAGGGGGAAACGAATGGAAGGAGATGCTGATAAGGTTCGATGAAGCGGGGTAGGAGGAGGCTTGTGTGGAGCATAAACGCCGGCACGGACCAGTTGGGGTGAACGGCCTGTTTCTGTGCAGTAAATCCTATGCAATTACTGCCTTACGATGTTGAAAAGAGTCGTTAATGAGATTAACTGGTTCTCCAGGATTTAATGTGCGAAGTTTATAAATTGCATTTTGTTGGTCAATAAATGTTACACTTTCGTACTTTAGCAAGTGCCTTAAACAAGGTATTTGAGCAATAAAGCAGTTAAATGAGCATTCTGGAAATGACTGCTTTATGGAGTTTTAGTATGAACATGGATAGTTTTATACCACATCATGTTGACACATTTCGCCTTAAAGGATCCAAATGCATAATTATGAGAATTTGCAGGCTCCCAATTATTGCTTGCATAACACTTATAAATGTCAGTATCCAGAACCTATCCTTATTTCTCGCTTGCATTTAAATCCAATGCACGCAACATTTACTCCTCACATATCACTGGCAAATCTAATTAAAATACATTATGTACAAAATAGGAATAGGCTTTCATTTATTTTCTGTTGAAACACACATTGTTCAATATTAAATTGAGACGTGCAAAAGCATTGACATTTGTATCATAACTGTGATTTATTTGTTTTCTAAATGTTTTATGTCAGCATATACTTTATTTACATTATCCACAGAAATTGTATGAAAAAATTATATTAGTGAAATTATTTTGGAACAAAAGATCGATGCATTTTATAACAGAATTAGTCAAGGGGAAAATATATTTAGCAAAATGCCAAACTGTTGCAGGTGGTCCCTCATTTTGTGTCAGCTGGGGCTCAGTGGGCAGCACTCTCACCTCTGAGTCAGAAGGTTGTGGGTTCAAGTCCCACTCCAGAGGCTTGAGGACAAAAGTCGAGGCTGACACTCCCAGTGCAGTGCTGAGGGAGCGCCGCACTGTCGGAGGTGCCGTCTTTCAGATGAGATGTTAAACCGAGGCCTCGTCTGCTCTCTCAGGTGACGTAAAAGATCCCATGGCACTATTTTGAAGAAGAGCAGGGGAGGTGTCTTGGGGCCAATATTTATCCCTCAATCAACGTCACTGCAAAAATAATTATTTAGTCATTTATCTCATTGCTGTGTGTGGGAGCTTGCTGTGCGCAAATTGGCTGCCGCGTTTCCCACATTACAACAGTGACTACACTCCAAAAGTACTTGATTGGCTGTAAAGTGTTTTGGGATATCCTGAGGTCATGAAATGTGCTGTATGAAATGCAATTCTTTCTTTATTCATCAAAAATTTTTTGTTTTTTTTGTCAATCAATTGTGGAAAAAAGTAAAATGTATGCTTTAAGTTTTGGCAGTCACTATGAAAAAGTGAAGACCGTACTTTTGAGATAAAGAGTGGGACACAGTGTTCAATGGGACAGTGAGAAAGAGAGACTTGCATTTATATAGCACCTTTCACGACCACCGGACATCCCAAAGCACTTTACAGCCAATGAAGTACGTTTGGAGTGTGGTCACTGTTGTATTGTGGGAAATGCAGCAGCCAATTTGCGCACAGCAAGCTCCCACACACAGCAATGTGATAATGACTAAATAATCTGTTTTTAGTGATGTTGATTGATGGATAAATATTGGCCCCAGGACACTGGGGATAACTCCCCTGCTCCTCTTCGAAATGGTAGCCATGTGATCTTTTACATCCACCTGAGAGAGCAGACAGGGCCTCGGTTTACCATCTCACCTGATAGACAGAGTAGATCGAGAGAAACTGTTCCCATTGGCGGAAGGGTCAAGGACCAGAGGACACAGATTTAAGGTGATTGGCCAAAGTTCCAGGGGTGACATGAGGGAAAACATTTTACGCAGCGAGTGGTTAGGATCTGGAATGTGCTGCCTGAGAGGGTGGTGGAGGCAGACTCAATCGCGGCTTTCAAAAGGGAATTGGATAAATACCTGAAGGAAAGAAATTGCAGGGTTACAGGGAAAGGGCGGGGAAGTGAAACATAGAAAGATAGAAAATAAGTGCAGGAGTAGGCTGTTCGGCCCTTTGAGCCTGCACCACCATTCAATATGATCATGGCTGATCATGCAACTTTATCTCGGTCCTCATCTCGGTCCTAAATGGCTTACCACTTATCCTTAGACTGTGACCCCTGGTTCTGGACTTCCCCAACATCGGGAACATTCTTCCTGCATCTAACCTGTCCAATCCTGTCAGAATTTTATATGTTTCTATGAGATCCCCCCTCATTCTTCTAAATTCCAGTGAATATAAGCCTAGCCGATCCAGTCTTTCTTCATATGTCAGTCCTGCCATCCCGGGAATCAGTCTGGTGAACCTTCGCTGCACTCCCTCAATAGCAAGAATGTCCTTCCTCAGATTAGGAGACCAAAACTGAACACAATATTCAAGGTGTGGCCTCACCAAGGCCCTGTACAACTGCAGTAAGACCTCCCTGCTCCTATATCAAATTCTCTCGCTATGAAGGCCAACATGCCATTTGCCTTCTTCACCGCCTGTTGTACCTGCATGCCAACTTTCAATGACTGATGTACCATGACACCCAAGTCTCGTTGCACTTCCCCTTTTCTGAATCTGTCACCATTCAGATTATATTCTGCCTTCCTGTTTTTGCCACCAAAGTGGATAATCTCACATTTATCTACATTATACTGCATCTGCCATGCATTTGCCCACTCACCTAACCTGTCCAAGTCACCCTGCAGCCTCTTAGCATCCTCCTCACAGCTCACACTGCCACCCAGCTTAGTATCATCTGCAAACTTGGAGATATTATATTCAATTCCTTTGTCTAAATCATTAATGTATATTGTGAATAGCTGGGGTCCCAGCACTGAACCCTGCGGCACCCCACTAATCACTGCCTACCATTCTGAAAAGGACTCATTTATTCCTACTCTTTGCTTCCTATCTGCCAACCAGTTCTCTATCCACGTCAATTCCTAGTTAAAGTGCTCTTGCAGAGAGCAGGCACAGGCTTGACACACTAAGTGGCCTTCTACTGTGCTATAACCATTCTGATTCTAAGACAGCACCTTCAAAAGTGCAGCACTCAGAATTGTAGAAATTTACAGCACAGAAGGAGGTCATTCGGCCCATCGTGTCTGTGACTGCCAACAAAGAGCTATCCAGCCTAATCCCACTCTCCAGCTCTCGGTCCGTAGCCCTGTAGGTTACGGCACTTCAAGTGCACATCCAAGTACTTTTTAAATGTGGTGAGGGTTTCTGCCTCTACCACCCTTTCAGGCCGTGAGTTCCAGACCCCCACCGCCCTCTGGGTGAAGAAATTTCCCCTCAAATCCCCTCTAACCCTCCCCCCAATTACATTAAATTTGTCAATTACTTTAACACTGGGACTGTCAGCCTAGATTTTTGTGCTCAAGTCTGCATAAGAACAAATCGGAACAGAAGCCTGCTCCGCCATTCAATAAGATCAGGGCTGATCATCGACCTTAACTCCACTTTCCCGCCCGATCTCCATATCCCTTGATTGCTCCAGACTCCAAAAATCTATCGATCTCAGCCTTGAATATATTCAGAGACTCAGCATCCATAGCCCTCTGAGGCAGAGAATTCCAAAGATTCACCACCCTCTAAGGAAAGAAATTCCTCCTCATCTCAGTCCTAAATGGCCGGCCCCTTATCCTGAGACTGTGAGCCCTGGTTCTAGACACTTCAGCCAGAGGCAACAACAACAACAACTTTTATATATATAGCGCCTTTAACATAGTAAAACATTCCAAGGCACTTCACTGCTGTGTTATAAGACAAAACAGATAATTTGTCACCAAGCCACATAAGAAGAAATTATGGCAGATGACCAAAAGCTCGGTTAAAGAGGTAGGCTTAAAGGAGGAAAGAGAGGTAGAGAGGTTTAGCGAGGGAGTTCCAGAGCTTGGGGCCCAGGCAACTGAAGGCACGGCCACCGATGGTTGAGCGATTATAATCAGGGATGCTCAAATGGGCAGAATTAGAGAAGAAGCTCTCAGCATCTACCCTGTCAATCCCTCTTCAGAGTGGGACAAACCCATCATCATCATCATCGGCAGTCCCTCAGAATTGAGGAAGACTTGCTTTCACTCTAAAAGTGAGTTCTCAGGTGTCTGAACAGTCCAATACGGGAATTACAGTCTCTGTCACAGGTGGGACAGACAGTGGTTGGAGGAAAGGGTGGGTGGGGAGTCTGGTTTGCCGCACGCTCCTTCTGCTGCCTGCGCTTGGTTTCTGCATGCTCTCGGCGACGAGACTCGAGGTGCTCACTGCCCTCCCAGATACTCTTCCGCCACTTATGGGCGGTCTTTGGCCAGGGACTCCCAGGTGTCAGTGGGGATGTACTTGAACCTACAACCATTGTGACTGAAGAGGCTGAGAGAGAGTGTGTGTGTGTGTGTGTGGGGCACAGCACTGAGCCAGTTAGTTTTTGGAGGGTGGGGAGCCTGAGAGAGAGAGAGAGCGAGAGAGAGTGAGTGAGTGTGTGCGTGAGCCAGTTAGTTTTGTGGGGAGGGGGAGGGAGCCTGAGAGAGAGAGAGAGTGAGAGTGTGAGTGAGTGAGTGAGTGAGTGTGTGTGTGAGTCAGTTAGTTTTGTGGGGAGGGGGAGGGAGCCTGAGGGGCTGAGGGAGAGTGTATGTGAGCTAGTTAGTTTTTGGAGGGTTGGGAGCCTGAGAGTGAGTGAGTGAGTGAGTGAGTGTGTGTGTGTGTGTGGTGTGTGTGAGCCAGTTAGTTTTGTGGGGAGGGTGGGGAGCCTGAGAGTGAGTGAGTGAGTGAGTGAGTGTGTGTGGTGTGTGAGCCAGTTAGTTTTTGGAGGGTGGGGAGCCTGAGAGACTGAGAGGGTGGGGAGCCTGAGAGAGTGAGTGTGTGTGGTGTGTGTGTGCCAGTTAGTTTTGTGGGGAGGGGGAGGGAGTCTGAGAGGCTGAGGGAGAGTGTATGTGAGCTAGTTAGTTTTTGGAGGGTGGGGAGCCTGAGAGTGAGTGAGTGAGTGTGGTGTGTGTGAGCCAGTTAGTTTTGTGGGGAGGGGGAGGGAGCCTGAGAGGCTGAGGGAGAGTGTATGTGAGCTAGTTAGTTTTTGGAGGGTGGGGAGCCTGAGAGTGAGTGAGTGAGTGTGGTGTGTGTGAGCCAGTTAGTTTTGTGGGGAGGGGGAGGGAGCCTGAGAGGCTGAGGGAGAGTGTATGTGAGCTAGTTAGTTTTTGGAGGGTGGGGAGCCTGAGAGTGAGTGAGTGAGTGAGTGTGGTGTGTGTGAGCCAGTTAGTTTTGTGGGGAGGGGGAGGGGGAGGGAGCCTGAGAGGCTGAGGGAGAGTGTATGTGAGCTAGTTAGTTTTTGGAGGAGCCTGAGAGTGAGTGAGTGAGTGTGTGTGAGCCAGTTAGTTTTGTGGGGAGGGCGAGGGAGCCTCCAGCCGAGGATGGGGAGGTCACTTGCAGCTGCCGTGACGTCAGTCGGAGGGGATTTCCCCGCCTGCTAAATATATGCAAGACTCCGCCCCCCCCCCCCCCGCACGCCCCGCCCAGCGGCGGCGGCGGCCAATGGCAGCGGCGATGGGGCCCCAGATGGAAGGTTGGTGTGAGCGGGCGGCCAATCAGGAGGCGGCCGGCGGTGTAGCCTTTCTGTCGGGGGAGACACATGGAGGCGGCGGCTCAGTGCGGGCGGGCAGGCGGGGCGCCGGCAGCACAGCGCTCAGCCCCTTTAACACCCACTGCACCCCCAGCTCTCTGCATTCAGCCATTATCTGCAACCCTCCTGCACTGAGAATACTGCATTGTCAATTATTCATATCTTTTTCTTGGCTTTGCGGGGGGGGCAACAAAAAAAAACCCCCAACAATTGATTATTTCTGGGGGCACGGGTTGCGCCTTGGTCGGACATGGAAGAAGCTGTGGCCCCTCTGGTTGACATCGACCCGGATTTCGAGCCGCAGAGCCGGCCCCGATCGTGCACCTGGCCGCTGCCCCGGCCCGAGCTGCCCGGAGCCGAGGGGAAGGCGGAGGGGAGCCCGCCGCGGCGGGGCGAGGAGGAGGAGGAGGCGGCGGCGGCGGCGGCCAGCGAGTGCGCCGGGCTCCGGGCCGACGCCAAAGCCCCGCCGGCCGCTCAGTCCGCCCCCGACGGCGGCCAGCACCGCAAGAAGTCGTCCCGCAGGAACGCCTGGGGCAACCTGTCGTACGCCGACCTGATCACCAAAGCCATCGAGAGCTCGGCCGAGCGCCGGCTCACCCTCTCGCAAATCTACGACTGGATGGTGCGGCACGTCCCTTACTTTAAAGATAAAGGTGACAGCAACAGTTCGGCCGGCTGGAAGGTATGGCTACTTCCCCCACCCTCCCCCCTCTCCCGGCTGCATTCACTATTATTATTATTATTATTAATAATAACAAACACAATTTAAGAAAGGAGGTGATTGCAGCTTTGACAGCTCCTTGTGCAGATTGCCAGCTTCAGCAGGCAGCTTCCAGCTCTGCATTAACCCATTTGAAGTGAAGATTAGACCCATTTTGAAGTTAGTTGGGGAAGGCAAACCCGGAGTTTGGAAGTTTATCTGTCCTATTTCAGCCTCTCTGTGCACTGCCCAAGTGTAAAAGTGGCAGTGTTGCGGGGAACAGATCCGTGCGGGATCAGCCAGCACTCCCAACTTGTTGAACCCTGGCTGGTGTGCCGTGAAACGTCAGATCTGTTCTATCTGTATATATTTTTTTTATATAAAAGTGCAAAAAGCTGCAAGTTGGTATTCCTGTAGATAAATCCAATATTTTTGTGTGTGCAGAAAGCCGGCTAATTGCAAAGCACATTGCGCAATCTATTGCAATTCAGAGACACAGCGTGAGTTCCCGGCCACTTACCACATACACACCGTATGCACTCAGCCCAAGTCCCAGAAAGGTTATAAAGCGTGGATGGAATTTTTTTTTAAATAAGCTATTTCCCACTAATATACACACTGTGGTGGTTAATGATTGCACAGCGTCTGGGGGACAAGCCGGTGTATTCTGCATCCTTACTATTAATTCCAGAATGCAACATTATAATCGCTAGCTAAATAAGAAAATAAATCAGATGATAGACCGGATGGCCACGCCAGGGTTAACCGGTTAGGTACATTGTGCGGGCTGCACCAGAATTCCAATTGGGGAAAATGTGCTTGGATTGATTAAAGCACAATTGGGAGATGTTTGCTTTCTGTAGGGAGTCTTTCAGGACCCAGTTAATGCTTTATAAATACAGTGCACTGATCTTCGAAAGTTAATGTGCAGCTGGTAGTTGGCAGCCAGTTTGCACCGAGCTGCCTTATACAGTAATAGGGAATAATGGGCCACCGAGGGTATATCACCTTCAAAGCCTCCCTGATAAAGTGCAACATCCCCACTGACACCTGGGAGTCCCTGGCCAAAGACCGCCCTAAGTGGAGGAAGAGCATCCGGGAGGGCGCTGAGCACCTCGAGTCTCATCGCCGAGAGCATGCAGAAAATAAGCGCAGGCAGTGGAAGGAGCGTGCGGCAAACCAGACTCCCCACCCACCCTTTCCTTCAACCGCTGTCTATCCCACCTGCGACAGAGTCTGTGGCTCTCGTATTGGACTGTTCAGCCACCAAAGAACTCCCTTAAAGAGTGGAAGCAAGTCATCCTCGATTCCGAGGGACTGTCTGATGATGACTACAACAACCATAGTCAAGTTAACCATAATCAAACCAAGAGGGGAGGAGGTGCACCTGAGTAATTAGCCCTGATGGCCAGTTTAGTTGTGTAGTGCCTATATGTTTGGTACAGTGCTTGCAGTATACTTTGGCCAGCATTTGATGCTCTAGTTAGGATGACTTTAGTGTCTCAGTGATTTGTTTTCTTATAATTTGCCTGCTTTGCATCTACACCATCAATGTGTGGAGTACTCTCCCTACCTTCAAAAGCCTTCTCCGAGCCATGCCTTTGGTCATCCTCTCCAGTACTTGCACTCCTGTGTGAGATGCCTTGGTGCATTTACCATGGTGAAGAAGCTATACAAATACAAGCTATTGGTAGGATAAGTTGTCTCCCAGGTGGACAACTGTAGTTAAGGACAAGCAGTGAATTGTGTCAGAGAATCACAATGTCACTGTACGAGTGTCAATTTACACAGTGAGTTTTACTGTAGGACTCATTTTAAAAATCAGCAAAGTGAAAATAACGAATTGAGATACAACTACTGAAAACATGATGCTGAAGACCATTGGGACATAAGTTGCTATAACCAGGATATGCAGGCAGGGGTTCAGAGTTCAGTGATATATGACTATACCTATAACATCAGACATTAAACTGTCACTGACCTTAGCTGCTGAGGGACTCTCCACTTCTCGCATCTGAATTTGTAATGTATTGTTGAGCAACTCAATCACTGAGTAACAGAAACATTCTCAGCAAACTGGGGAAGGACCATGCGTGCTGCGATGGGGAGTTGTTACCTTTATTTCTCCCTGTTTGAGGGGAGCAGATTGTCTTTATTCGTAAGGACATAAGAAATTGGCCGACTCCTGCTCCTATCAGCCCCTTGAGCCTGCTCCACTGTTCAATAAGATCATGGCTGATGTGATCCTGGCCTCAGCTCCACTTCCCTGCCCGCTCCCCATAACCCTTGGCTCCCTTATCATTCTAAAATCTGTCTATCTCCACCTTAAATATATTCAATGACCCAGTCTCCACTTCATTTGTTTTTGCTTTCAATGTTAGTCATTTTTAAGTTATCCTATGGTGTATGCCAGACATTGAAACTACTAAGACCATTGCTTCAGTCATAGCTGGTACTTCACTAGTCACTCTTGTAGTTTGGCATCATTGCTCTTTAGTGCTTTGGGTGGATTTACAGGTGTGACATCACCTGTTGTATTTAAAAAAAAAAAATGTTTTACAGCTGTAGGAGTTAGGTGAAGAATTTGGCAAGGAATCATTTAAAAAAGGAGGGAGCGAGAAAACGGGTAATTATAGACCGGTTAGCCTGACATCAATAGTGGGGAAAATGTTGGAATCAATTATTAAGGATGAAATAACAGTGCATTTGGAAAGCAGTGACAGGATCAGTCCAAGTCAGCATGGATTTATGAAAGGGAAATCATGCTTGATGAATCTTCTGGAATTTTTTAAGGATGTAACTAGCAGAGTGGACAAGGGAGAACCAGTGGATGTGGTGTATTTGGACTTTCAAAAGGCTTTTGACAAGGTCCCGCACAAGAGATTGGTGTGCAAAATCAAAGCGCATGGTATTGGGGGTAATGTACTGACGTGGATAGAGAACTGATTGGCAGACAGGAAGCAGAGAGTCGGGACAAACGGGTCCTTTTCAGAATGGCAGGCAGTGACTAGTGGAGTGCCGCAGGGCTCAGTGCTGGGACCCCAGCTCTTTACAATATACATTAATGATTTAGATGAAGGATTTGAGTGTAATATCTCCAAGTTTGCAGATGACACTAAACTGGGTGGCAGTGTGAGCTGTGAGGAGGACGCAAAGAGGCTGCAGGGTGACTTGGACAGGTTAGGTGAGTGGGCAAATGCATGGCAGATGCAGTATAATATGGATAAAGGTGAGGTTATCCATTTTGGGGGCAAAAATTGGAAGGCAGAATATTATCTGAATGGTGGCAGATTAGGAAAAGGGGAGGTGCAACGAGACCTGGGTGTCATTGGTTCATCAGTCATTGAAAGTTGGCATGCAGGTACAGCAGGTGGTGAAGAAGGCAAATGGTATGTTGGCCTTCATAGCTAGGGGATTTGAGTATAGGAGCAGGGAGGTCTTACTGCAGTTGTACAGGGCCTTGGTGAGGCCTCACCTGGAATATTGTGTTCAGTTTTGGGCTCCTAATCTGAGGAAGGACGTTCTTGCTATTGAGGGAGTGCAGTGAAGGTTCACCAGACTGATTCCAGGGATGGCTGGATTGACATATGAGGAGAGACTGGATCAACTGGGCCTTTATTCACTGGAGTTTAGAAGGATGAGAGGGGATCTCATAGAAACGTATAAGATTCTGACGGGACTGGACAGGTTAGATACGGGAAGCATGTTCCCGATGTTGGGGGAAGTCCAGGACCAGGGGACATAGTCTTAGGATAAGGGGTAGGCCATTTAGAACTGAGATGAGGAGAAACTTCTTCACTCAGAGAGTTGTTAACCTGTGGAATTCCCTGCCGCAGAGAGTTGTTGATGCCAGTTCATTGGATATATTCAAGAGGGGGTTAGATATGGCTCTTACGGCTAAGGGGATCAAGGGGTATGGAGAGAAGGCAGGAAAGGGGCACTGAGGGAATGCTCAGCCATGATCTTATTGAATGGTGGTGCAGGTTCGAAGGGCCGAATGGCCTATTCCTGCACCTATTTTCTATGTTTCTAAAAATTGGTCTATAAACTTAGTTTTATTTTTTTATTAGCATCTTTCTTGATTCAAATGATTGGTACAAACACACCTTTGTCTTTATGCTAACTAGTTCCTCATATCTAATTGGACACTGAAGTCCCCATCTGTGTTGGGGTAATGGGAGTGTCTGTGTTGTGCACAGGGAGGTGAGCTCAGACCCAGTAACTTTTACATCTTCAAGCAGTACAGAGCACAGGTTTGTGTGTGTCTAAATGTATTTTGTAAGCGCTGGTAAGATTGAGTTTCATTAAAAACATTGGCGGTTAGTTTGTGTGATGACCGAAGGGACTCACCAGGTCTGAACTCAGGAATAGATGGGTTGCTGTAGCACTTTGTATTCAGGAAACAATGGTTTGAGCTACACTTTCATTGTTTTGAGCCTAGTCTTTAGGTGGGCAAGTTTCAACTGTCATAGAATCATAGAAACTTACAGCACGGAAGGAGGCCATTCGGCCCATCGTGTCCGCGCCAGCCGACCAACAGCTATCCAACCTAATCCCACTTTCCAGCTCTTGGTTTGTAGCCCTGTAGGTTATGGCACTTCAAGTGTATATCTAGGTACTTTTTAAATGTGCTGAGGGTTTATGCCTCTACCACTGTTTCAGGCAGTGAGTTCCAGACCCCCACCACCCTCTGGGTGAAGAAAGTTCTCCTCAACTCCCCTCTAAACCTTCTACTAATCATTTTAAATATATGCCCCTTGGTTATTGACCACTCTGCTGAGGGAAATAGGTCCTTCCTAACCATTCTATCTTGGCCCCTCATAATGTTATACACCTCAATTAAGTCTCCCTTCAGCCTTCACCATTCCAAAGAAACCAGCCCCAGCCTAACCAATCTTTCCTCATCGCTAAAATTCTCCAGTCCTGGCAACATCCTCATAAATCTCCTCTGTACCCTCTCTAGTGCAATCACATCTTTCCTGTAACGTGGTGACCAGAACTGCGCGCAGTACTCTAGCTGTGGCCTAACTAGTGTTTTATACAGTTCAAGCATAACCTCCCTGCTCTTGTATTCTATGCCTCGGCTAATAAAGCAAAGTATCCCAAATGCCGCCTTAATACCCTGAGTGATTCCAGTGATCTGGATCTATTTTAATATCATTCAAGCAGTTAAGAGAATTAATTGAATCCAGTGGCCTGTGGGAACTGAATTTCTGTGCACACAGGTGAGCTTGGAGCACTGGGGGTAATGATATTAAACTCCACTCCTTTACATTGTCTGAATCAGTGAACAATTCAAGGCAGCACCCTGGTGTTGTCATTAGGATTGACTTCATTAGAACAAAAAAATCTTTTTAAAAAAAAATTAATATAATTAGAAAGTCAAACAGATATTCAAATTTTCCATCATTATTTAAAATGGTTGGAGTATTAGAAGGACTCCTGACTGTGAGTTTTCCCCTTCACGTCTCTCAACCGAGTGGACACAACTGAAACTGTGTCACCTGGCACCTTATTCAAAACCTGCACAATGATTAGGTTGCAAGAACTCTCCTCCAAACACAACTGCTTTAAGTGAGTAAGGGTTAAATACATTCATACTGTTATAAAGGTTTTTGTACACACAGACCTGGTGCTGTTATTCACAGCGTTTAACACGGTGAGTTAGAATTTGAAAATATTGCAAAGCTTGGCTTTTTATTTCCAAAAATGGACATGTCTAACTGTCAGTTTGAGTCAACGACTGAAAATTCCCTTTTGAATCTAAATGGGTTTTAAATTTCTAAGCTTGATCTGAAGCTCTTTATTCAGCAGTGTGAAAGAACACAGACTGGTGTCCCTTATCTGACCAGTGGCCTGTGTAACATGACGGACCCTAACTAGACTGGAACATTATTTCAGCAAAGTCTTGGCTGGCATTTAGTTGCAAGGAACTAAATTGCAATCTCAGCGGCTGGAAGCAAGCAGCGGGGGGAAGGAATCAAGATCATTCTGAGGACAAGAGTACATAGAGTGTATATGCTTGTTCTGGTCTGTTGTTTGACTATTTCAAATGAGAAAGATTAGTGAAACCACTTAACTATTGTTATTGCATAACTAAACTCAGCACAAAGGATGGTAGAAGTTAATGCAGGATCAATTGTTAATTTTAAATCTGTGGGATTGATAGATTTTTGTTTAGCAATGGGATTAAGAGATAATGGCCAAAGGCCGCAGATCAGCTATGATCTCATTGAATGGCGGAACAGGCTCGAGGGGCCGAATGGCTGACTCCTGCTCCCATGTTTTTCTGTTCAATATCTCAAAAGTTATTGATATTTTTACCAAAAGAACCCTCGCTATGCAATGGCCTAAACTGAACTGTATGTAGAAATATATATATATATATATCCTGTATATAAAAAAATGCCTTTTCAGCTCCCCCTGCCATCCCTGATCTGCGCCCCTCCTGCCCCGCCCCGCCTCCCGTGTCTCACTTGATAAAGCCAGTGTGTAACTGAGCTATCCAGGTTGCAGATTCCAGCTTGGATTCCGGGTCTGTTCTGAGTTTATTGCGTTTGGCTAAACGTCAGTAGGGGGCGCTGCAATTGTCCTCAGTGATGCTCGGCTGGGAGGGGGAATCAATCAGCCGGGATTCCCATACCTGTAGAGATACCTGCTCGAGAGTGCACGTACTTGGACATCAGGGAAGGCCAGGATTGGGCAGCTGTGGTAACTCCTCCGTATTAAATAGGCAGCTGGCGTCACAGACCAGGCTCACGCAGGAACAACAACAACTTGTATTTATATAGCGCCTCTAACGTCGTGAAATGTCCCAAGGCGCTTCACAGGAGTATTATGAGATTAAAAATTTGACACCAAGCCGCATAAGTAGAAATTAGCGCAGGTGACCAAAAGCTTGGTCAAAGAGGTAGGTTTTAAGGAGCGTCTTGAAGGAGGAAAGAGAGGTGGAGAGGTTTAGGGAGGGAGTTCCAGAGCTTGGGGCCCAGGCAGCTGAAGGCACGGCCACCGATGGTTGAGTGATTTACAATCAGGGATGCTCGAGGGCAGAATTAGAGGAGCGCAGACATCTCGGGGATGGTTGGTGGGGCTGGAGGAGATTACAGAGCTAGGGAGGGGGCAAGGGCCATGGAGGGATTTGTAAACAAGGATGAGAATTTTGAAATCGAGGCGTTGCTTAAACGGGTGCCAATGTAGGTCAGTGAGGGGTGAGCGGGACTTGGTGCGAGTTAGGACACGGGCAGTCGAGTTTTGGATGACCTCTAGTTTATTTCGGGTAGAATGTGGGAGGCCAGCCAGGAGTGTGTTGGAGTAATCAGGTCTAGAGGTAACTAAGGCAGGGATGAGGGTTTCAGCAGTGGATGAGCTGAGGCAGGGGCGGAGACGGGCGATGTTTTGGAGGTGGAAAGATGCGGTCTGAGTTATGCTGTGGATTAGTTATGCAGCGGCTACGTGTTCGAAAGCTCATTTCAGGGTCAGATATGACACCAAGGTTGTGAACAGTCTGGTTTAGCCTCAGACAGAAGCTGGGGAACGGGATGGAGTCGGTGGCTGGGGAACGGCCATTTGGAAGAGGTATCGGAACCGCTGAACCAAATCCCACCAGGAGTGGGTGCAGTCAGGAGGCACAGAATTTTTTCTGTTTAAACCCTTTACATCAGAAAGGAAAAAAGGCGTTTTTAAAGTCCGTAATCATTTCCTACTCCATTCCAAGGTGATCTGTGCACCTGACGTAAATCTCTGGAGAGCCTGTGAATGCTCGGTGTTTTCAGAGAGCACACTTTAGTTGGAATTTGATATTTATTCCAATCTCATACATTTCAAATGTGGATAATTGGAAATGTTCCAAATGGCAAGTCAGGGTGGGAGAATACCTGCGGCAAACTGTGCTGTGACATGATTTGCTGACTTGGTTTTAAAAGTTCCAGAATTTTATAGAAGGTGAAAGTGTGCGTTTCGATTGACTGGAGTATGAAGGATTATGTTATAAAGCAATTTGACTGATATTTAGTGGGGCGTAATATTGTTTCAGCGGCTTTCTGGAGTGGCTTTATACCAATTTCCTGAATAATTTAACGCAAACAAATTAAATCTTGAGAAGTATTGTATTTTTAATGGGCTCCAGCTATTTCCTTTTATGTTGTTTGAGGAACCCAATTGCTGTTCTGTGTCACAATGTGCCGCAGTGTAAGTGAGTAAGTTTCCCCGGGTGAAGGGGAGTCTCCGCGATGAAGTGATGAGCAAAATACTGCGGATGCTGGAAATTTTGAACAAAAATCAGAAAATGCTTGAAGGATTCGGCGGGTCGGGTTGCTCAGTCCGTGTTTTCGCTCCGTAAGGAAGGGATGATCGGCAAACAATGCGTAACAGAAATAATGGTGGGATGGGTGACTGCTGGGGTGCGGGACCTCGTGAGATTTTATTTGCCTCACATAACAAGTAGGGGGACACAAAAACAACAACAACTTGTATTTATATAGCGCCTTTAACATAGTAAAATGTCCCAAGGTGAGTCACAGGAATGTTTTCAGACAAAACAAATAAATTTGACACCGAGCCACATAAGAAGAAATTAGGGCAGGGTTGGTCAAAGTGGGAGGTTTTAAGGGGCGTCTTAAAGGAGCAAAGAGAGGCGGAGAGGTTTAGGCAGGGAGTTCCAGAGCTTGGGGCCCAGGCAACAGAAAGCACGGCCACCGATGGTGGAGCGATTATAATCAGGGATGCTCAAGAGAGCAGAATTAGAGGAGCGCAGACATCTCAGGGGAGGGAGGAGGGGGCTGGAGGCGATTAGAGATAGGGAGGGGCGACGCCATGGAGGGATTCGTAAACAAGGATGAGAATTTTGAAATCAAAGCGTTGCTTAACCGGAAGCCAATGTCGGTCAGCGAGCACAGGGGTGATGTGTGAGCGGGACTTGGTGTGAGTTGGGACATGGGCGGCCGAGTTTTGGATGCAACAATTTTTAGGGATCGATCCTCCTGGCCCTGAAACTAGGTGTGTTGGGCCGTCTACGCACAGCCACTACAGCAACATGGAGCGAGGAGGAATGCACATCTGTACGGAAGCCCATCCAGTATTCCATCCGCTTTGGAGCAGGAAGTCAAGCAGACTCCCTCATGGGCATCTGCTTCTCCTCCTTCCCCGCTTTTCCTGTATTTGCCGTGTCCAGGTGACCCAGTTCTCCCAGGTACAGGACTCGGAAATTCCAGCAAGTGTAACAGTGCTACTTTTGTGTCGGAGTCTTGGATCTGCTACTAATGCATCTGTGTCAGCCATTGGCTCAGCGGGGAGCACTCTCGCTTCTGAGTCAGAAGGTTGTGGGTTCGAATCCCACTGCTGAGACATGAGCACATAATCCAGGCTGACACTTCAATGCAGCACTGCGGGAGTGATGCACTGTCATAAGTGCGTCTTGTGGATGAACTGATAAACCGAGGCCCCTCCTGTGTCTTGGATGGATGTAAAGGATCCCGTGGCATTATTTGTAGAAGAGAAGGGGAGTTATTCTCGGTGTCTTGACCAATAGTTATCCCTCAATCAACATCATAAAAACAGAGTTTCTGATCGTGTATCCCATTGCTGTTTGTGGGAGCTTGCAGTGTCCAAATTAGCTGCTGTGATTCTCTACATTACAACTGGGACTACATTGGCTGTGAAGACCATACGAATTAGGAGCAGGAGTAGGCCATACGGCCTCTTGAGCCTGCTCCACCATTCAGTGAGATCATGGCTGATTTTCAACCTCGACTCCACTTTCCCGCCCGATCCCTTGATTCCCTGAGAGTCCAAAAATCTATCGATCTCAGCCTTGAATATACTGAACGACTGAGTCTCCACAGCCCTCTGGGGCAGAGAATTCCAATAATTTACCACCCTCTGAGTGAAGAAATTCTTCCTCATCTCAGTCCTAAATGGCCGACCTTTTATCCTGAGTCTGTGACCCCTGGTTCTAGACCCTCCAGCCCGGGGGAAACAAGCTCTCAGCATCTACCCTGTCAATCCCCCTCAGAACCTTGTCTGTTTCAGTGAGATCACCTTTCATTCTTAAATTCCAGAGAGTGTCGGCCCAATCTACTCAGTCTCTCATAGGACAAACCTTTCATCCCAGGGTGAAGTGCTTTGGGACGTTCTGAGGACATGAAAGGCGCTATATAAATGTAATATAGGAAGCATGGCAGTGACCAGTTTAAGCTCTCCTTGTGGACCAATTTCTTTTTAGGAAAGAGGTATATTGTAACCTCACCCCACTGATAATACATTTTCTATTTGTCTGAAGGACTCTATTGCGAGAGTGTGGCTCAGTATACTGACAGTCCTGTTAGTACCACACTCAAATGACAATACGTCACTGAGTTCAGACAGTGTCGACAGCCTATTCTTCCTTTTAGGCAGTCCCACGGAGTCGAGGATGACTTGCTCCCACACTAACACCAGTTCTCAGGTGACTGATGAGTCCAATGTGGGACCTCCAGTCTCTGTCACAGGTGAGGCAGATGGTGGTTGGGGGACGGGTGGGTGGGGGGCTTGGGTTGCCGTGCGCTCCTTCCGCTGTTTGCGCTTGGTTTCTGCGTGCTCCCGGCGAAGAGACTCGAGGTGCCTTCCCGGATACTTCTCCTCCACTTTGAGCGATCTTGGGCCGGGGATACCCAGGTGTCGGTGGGGATGTTGCACTTTTTCAAGGCGGCTTTGAGGGTGTCCTTCAAGCGTTTCCTCTGCCCTCCTGGGACATGCTTGTCCTGTCGGAGCTCTGAGTAGAGCGCCTATTCTACCAGGGGGAGCATTACACAAAGTCTACTTGTGTCCTTGCCCAATATCGCCACACATTTTCCAGCTGGGTAGTCGCAGTATAGTGAGGGACCTTGTTCAACGAGCTTTATCAGGTCTTTGACTGGAAAAGGATCGGGGTGCAAGTGGGCGAGAGCACCTGTTTGCAGTGTGCTCCGTCAATTCACACTGACTGCGAACCCCAGCACTGCTGGAAACGGATGTTACTTTATTGTTTTGTCTCTCCGATCATAGATTTCCGTCGATAGATTGTTGATGGCTGAATTGCAACTTTAACAAATCTACTGCTAACAATATCAGCTACTTGTATTTATATAGCGCCTATAACATGGTAAAACGTCCCAAGGTGCTTCTCGGGCGTTATCAAACAAAATTTGACACCGAGTCACATAAGGTCAGATGACCTAAAGCTTGGACAAAGAGGTAGGTTTTAAGGAGCGTCTTAAAGAGGGAGAGGGGCGGCGAGGTGAGGTGAGGCGAGGCGGAGAGGTTTAGGGAGGGAGTTCCAGAACCTCGGGCTTTAGCAGGTGAAGGCACAGCCACCAATGGCGAAGCGATTAAAATCAAGGCTGGCCAAGAGACCAGAATTGGAGGAGTGCAGATATCGGGGGTGGGGGAGGAGATTTCAGAAATAATGAGGGGAGAGGCCATGGAGGGATTTGAAAACGTCAATTATGGAACAGCACTCCTTTATCCGAATGGCCATTTACTCTCGTGCATGTTTTGTAATTATGTTCAGATACTTGAATTCATCCTTGCCCGAGCACTCAGCAATATCTCTCTTGTACCGCTGAACCAAATACCTCTACATGTCTATATTTTTAACAATTAGTTCAGTATTACTGGTGTGCAATCACCTGATCGGTAATAATTAAATAACATTCTAACTAACAAGTAGTTAGTGACGACTTTTAATTGATTTTCCACTGCCAACATTAATTGCAAAGGGAATGAACACAAACGGATACACTGGTCCGCCTGTAATGTGAGATAACCCACATTCAATATCAATTCTCAGTAGACCTACAAATCTATTACCCTATAATGTGCCAATGACTTGGGAGCGTGACACACGGGCAAGCAGAATCTTGCGATCTAGTCGGCGAGCTGGCATTATATCAGAGACTCTGTAAACACTTCTTTTATATTTGGATCCAGCCTCGGTCAGGGCCAGGGGAGAGAAGTTTCTTGTTGTCATAGCTCCGTCCTATAGGAAATGAGTTTGGATAGCCCCACCTAGTTCTTACTGGGCGGACATCCAAAGGCTTAAAAGCAGCCTTAATCTCATTTTGATTGACATTTAGTGTCAACCCTGGCTCAATGGGCAGCACCCTCGCCTCTGAGTCAGAAGGTTGTGGGTTCAAGTCCCACTCCAGGAATTTGAGCACAAAAATCTCGGCTGACACTCCAGTGCAGTGCTGAGGGAGTGCTGCACTGTCGGAGGTGCCATCTTTCGGATGAGACGTTAAACCGAGGCCCCGTCTGCCTCTCGGGTGGACGTAAATGATCCCATGGCACTATTTCGAGGAACAGCAGAGGAGTTATCCCCGATGTCCTGGGGCCAATATTTATCCCTCAACCAACATCACTAAAAAACAGATTATCGGGTCATTATCACATTGCTGTGTGTGGGAGCTTGCTGTGCACAAATTGGCTGCTGCATTTCCCACATTACAACAGTGACTACACTTGGAAAAAGTATTTCATTGGCTGTAAAGCACTTTGGGATGTCCGATGGTTGTGAAAGGCGCTATATAAATGCAAGTATTTTTTAAATGTATCATCTCCCTTGGCACTGTTGCAAGAATGGCTGGTGTGCACAAAGTGAACATTTTCCATTGGTGCAGTTGGAAGCAACTTCCAGCCGTTGATTCCAACAACAACAACAACAACTTATATTTATATAGTGCCTTTAACATAATGAAACGTCCCAAGGTGTTTCACAGGAATATTATGAGATACAAAATTTGACACCGAGCCACAGAAGCAGAAATTAGCGCAGATGAGCAAAAGCTGGGTCAAGGAGGTCGGTTTTAAGGAGGGTCTTACAGGAGGAAAGAGTGGTAGAGAGGTGGAGAGGTTTCGGGAGGGAATTCCAGAGCTTGGGGCCCAGGCAACAGAAGGCACGGCCACCGATGTTGAGCAATTTTATAATCCGGGAGGCTCAAGAGGGCAGAATTAGAGGAGCGCAGACGTGAATTGTGTTGTACCTGACCCAAGAGTGCCGGCACTGGATGTAGCGAGGAGTGGTCAGGACTACAGGTAAGTGCGAGTAATAAGCAACAAGAGCTGGCTCCAAGTTGCTGACTTCTTTGAGTACGAGGTCGAGAGGGGTGATTGGAGTTCAGATGGTGGAGCCTCTCTGTTTAGTCAGTACGGGTTTCCTCACCGGAAAGCTTGTCTTCTCCAAGCCCGTGTGTAAAATACACTCCATCATTTCCCGTTTTATTGGACAATCGGAAGGACAGGTGGAGTGTGAATGTGACCCTTGGGTGGGGAAGCAGTAACCAATGATGTGAAATGGAAGCCAGGCTTGTAAACCCCACTATCAATAAAGAAATTATATCGACCATGGGAGCCACTGCAAAGCTGCAAACTTGTCTCCACTCAAATGGTTGTAAACTGCTTGAGTCTTGTTTGAGTGATTCATGATGTCCTGAATGAGATAATGCCTTGTAATCACTCCCAGTTATCCATTATTCTCCGTTTAAACTCTGTTGACAGATGCACCAATGGTTGGCCTCAATCCATGCAGGTTGCTTGCGGTAAATTCTCTATTTAGGTCACTGACCTCAAAGACGACAGCTGGGACCAGTTAACAAGTGAATTTTGACACTTTTTTGGTTTTTGTTTCCTTATCTTGACTTTTATTGCCTGTATAGAATCATAGAATGCTGCAACACAGAAGGAGGCCATTCGGCCCATCGTTGCCTGTGCTGGCTCTCTGACAGAGCGATGCAATCAGTCCCACACGCCCCTTGCTCTCTCCCCATAGCCCTGCAAATTTTTCCATTTGACATATTTATCCAATTTCCTTTTGAAAGTTACTATTGAATCTGCTTCCACCGCCCTTTCAGGCAGCGCGCTCCCGATCATAGCAACTCGCTGCGTACGTTTATTTTCCTCATGTTGCCTCCGATTCTTTTGCCAATTTCCATAAATCTGTGTCTGTTGGTTTCCAACCCTTATGCCACTGGAAACAGTTTCTCCTTATTTACTCTATCAAAAACCTTCTTGAACACCTCTATCGGATCACCCTTTAACCTTCTCTGCTCTAAGGAGAGCAACCCCAGCTTCTCCAGTCTCTCCACATAACTGACGTTGTTCATCCCTGGCACCATTTTAGTAAATCTCCTCCGCACCCCATCTAAGGCCTTCACATCCTTCCTAAAGTGTGGTGTGCAAAATTGGACACGGTACTCCATCTGGGTCTAAGCAATGATTTGTAAAGATTTAGCATAACTTCCTTGCTTTTGCACTCTATGCCTCTAGTTATAAAGCCAAGGATTCCATATACCTGTTTAACAATCCTCTCATCTTGTTCTGCCACCTTCAAAGACTTCTGTACATATAAGCCCAGGTCTCTCTCTCCCTGCACCCTCCCACCCTCCTTAAAATTGTACCATTGAGTTTGTATTGTGTCTCACCTCATTCTTCCTACCAAAATGCATCACTTCACACTTAGCTGCATTAAATTTCATCTGCCCATGTGTCTCCCCATTTCACCAGTCTGCCTATGTCCTCCTGAAGTCTTTTGCTATCCTCCTCACTGATTGCAATATTTCCAAGTTTCTCGTCATCTGCAAACATTGAAATTATGCCCCCTGTATACCCAACTCCAGGCCATTAATATACATCAGAAAGAGCAGTGGTCCCAACATCGACCACTGGGGGATACCAGCTCTGACTTCCCTCCAGTCTGAAAAACAACCGTTCACCATTACTCTCTGCTTTCTGTCCTTTAGCCAATACCATATCCACTGCCCCTTTAATCCTGTGGGCTTCAATTTTGCTAACCAGTCTATTATGTGACACTTTATCAAACGCCTTTTGAAAGTTCCATATACACATCAACCACACTACCCTCATCAACCCTCTCCGTTACATCACCAAAGAACTCAATCAAGGCAGCCAAACACGATTTAATAAATCTGTACTGGTTTTCATTTATTGACCCATATTTTTACAAGTGCCAAAAATAAACTGAATGTAACTGTGGCTTTTGGCAGTTTTCCCACCCAAAATGCAAATAAAAACACTTAACTGTACTGTACAGCTGCTCAACGCAACAGAAAGAGCGCTAGCTGTCGCCGTACACTCGTCCTCCTCAACAACTGCCTGCATTAAAGGGGCAATCCTGCTCAAATCTGAACGGCCCCAGAAACTGCTGGCAAGGTGATTTTATCACTGACGCCCATTAATGAAATGTGACAACCACACTGCTGTTGTGATTGCATAAAAGCGTAATCATAGTTTAGTGTAGAATGCAGATTATTGGGATTATTTTAAGCTAACGCGCTGGGCAGGGAAACCAGCAGGAACAGTTGGAGGCAATGGTCCCTCTAATTTATTTTTTTGGCCCACACGGCTCCTTCAAAATTTCACGCATATGCCGTTTTTTTTTTTTCTTTTTAAAAGCCGGCTCACGGGCTGCGCAGGACCCTCAGAGCGCTGCGCGGCCAGGCTCAAAGGGAAAGTTGGTCGGTGTAATGTATGCCCCTGAGCATGCTCACAGGTTTGTAGAGCTGTTGCATTGTGAGTGGCTTAGTCACGTGATGTTCACAAGACTCGATATTGTGAGTATGTAGGTACAGCAAGTAATCAGGAAGGCAAATGGAATGTTGGCTTTTATTGCAAGGGGGATAGAGTATAAAAGCAGAGATGTCCTGCTACAACTGTACAGGGTATTGGTGAGGCCGCACCTGGAGTACTGCGTACAGTTTTGGTCTCCGTATTTAAGGAAGGATATACTTTCATTGGAGGCTGTTCAGAGAAGGTTCACTGCATTTATTCTGGAGATGAGGGGGTTGGGTCTATACTCATTGGAGTTCAGAAGAATGAGAAGTGGTCTTATCAAAATATATAATATAATGAGGGGGCTCGTCAAGGTGGATGCAGAGAGGATATTTCCACTCGGGAAAATAAAACTAGGGGACATAGTCTTAGAATAAGGGGCTGCCCATTTAAAACTGAAATGAGGAGGAATTTCTTCTGTGGAATTCTCTGCCCCAGAGAGCTGTGGAGGCTCTGTCTTGAATATATTTAAGGTGGAGATAGACAGATTTTTGAGCAATAAGGGAATAAAGGGTTTTGGGGAGTGGGCAGGGAAGTGGAGCTGAGTCCATGATCAGATCAGCCATGATCTTATTAAATGGCGGAGCAGGCTCGAGGGACCAGGTGGCCTACTCCTGCTCCTATTTCTTATGTTCTTATAAAACCCAAGTCAGTTGGGTCTCGGCCATCCACAATGAGCATTGCAGTTGTGAGCCTCGTGGATGAACTGCAATGTGTTGCTATGAATTCGTAAGCAAAGAACCCATGAAGCAAATACATTACAGTTGGATGCCCCATTTAGGACTGAGGTGAGGAGAAATGTTTTCACTCAGAGGGTGATGAATCTTTGGCACTCTCTACCTCAGGGCTGTGGATGCTGAGTCGTTGAAACATAGAAACACAGAAAATAGGTGCAGGAGTAGGCCATTCAGCCCTTCGAGCCTGCACCACCATTCAATAAGATCATGGCTGATCATTCCCTCAGTACCCCTTTCCTGCTTTCTCTCAATAACCCTTGATCCCTTTAGCCGTAAGGGCCATATCTAACTTGAATATATCCAATTAACTGGCATCAACAACTCTCTGCGATAGGGAATTCCACAGGTTCACAACTCTGAGTGAAGAAGTTTCTCCTCATTTCAGTCCTAAATGGCCTACCCCTTATCCTTAGACTGTGTCCCCTGGTTCTGGACTTCCCCAACATCGGGAACATTCTTCCCGCATCTAACCTGTCCAGTCCCGTCAGAATTTTATATGTTTCTATGAGATCCCCTCTCATCCTTCTAAACTCCAGTAAATACAAGCCCAGTTGATCCAGTCTCTCCTCATATGTCAGTCCTGCCATCCCGGGAATCAGTCTGGTGAATCTTCGCTGCACTCCCTCAATAGCAAGAACGTCCTTCCTCAGATTAGGAGACCAAAACTGAACACAATATTCCAGGTGAGGACTCACCAAGGCCCTGTACAACTGCAGTAAGACCTTGAGTATATTCAAGGCTGAGATCGATAGATTTTTAAATTGTAGTGGAATCGAGGGATATGGGGATCGGGAGGGAAAGTGGAGTTGAGGTCGAAGATCAGCCATGATCTTATTGAATGGCGGAGCAGGCTCGAGGGGTCGTATGGCTGACTCCAGTAAAGTCTTATTTTATGCAACATTTTATAATTTCTCTACGTACAATCCACAGAGAAGTTGACATATTTGTGGTCCCACGATAACCACTTGTGACATTACTCTTGTGACATTACTGAAGTGAATCATCAGATTAAGGCTTTTTAGTGTTTCCTTGGACTGCACATTTAAACATAACAAATGAATTTGTCTTCTTTTCCTGTTGTACTGAAAGAGCCATCTGTTTTATTCTATTTCCAACTAAGATATCTCCAGCACATTCGCACGTGAGTGAGGAGGTGTTACTCGTATGTGAAATGCAACTGGCAAACTCCAGCACACTCCGTGTTTTTCAGTCCTCTCTGACCATCTCTCTGACAGTGCTGAGGGAGAGCCGCACTGTCGGAGGTGCCGTCTATCTGCTGCGACGTTAAACTGAGGCCCCGTCTGCCCTCTCGGATGGATGTAGAAATCCCACGGGCACTATTTTGAAGACGAGCAGGGGAGTTATCCCCGGTGTCCTGGGGCCAATATTCATCCCTCAATCAACATCGCTAGAAAGCAGATTTACTGGTCGTTGTCACATTACTGTTTGTGGGAGCTTGCTGCTGCGTTTCCCACATTATAACAGTGACTACACTCCAAAAGTACTTCATGGAAAGAGCTTTGAGACGTCTGGTGGTCGTGAAAGGCGCTATATAAATGCAAGACTTTTCTTTTTAATCACGTTGTTATAGGAACAGGAATGAACCTGTCCATTCCTTTTCAGAACTCAGCATCCCCTTATTCCCATCTCTCCTCAGATACATTGTCCAATTGTGTTTTAAGCTGATGTGTGCTGTCAGCATCAATGCCTTTATTCTGCAATGCTTAATACCCTTTGGCTGAAAATATTCTTTCCTTGCTCCTAATGGAAGTACATTTTAATTTGTGTTCCCCTGGTATTCGAACCCTTCCCCATAGTGAAACATTTGCCTGTATCTAATGCCAATTATGAGGCACTGTATTCAGTTTGCAAAATGCGTTCTCTTGTCCCCCTCCTCCATTGTCAAACTATTCTGGCGTGTGGGAGTTAACATTTGAGAAGACTATGTTGTAAAAGAAGCGTGCTTCTCCTTCCTTACAAGCACAGAAAAGGACGACTTGCAAGGTAAAGGGATATAAGCGAGAGAACCAGGTAGGTCCCAAAGATGAGTGGGCGCAGGTCATTGTGAATCCAGAGACAGTTGGTTACACTCGGACAGTGAAGTGAAATAAACGGCCTGGATGTGGATCTGGGAACAGCAAAGCTCCTTCTGTACACACAGTCTCACAAGGAACCAGCCATGATGTCAATGGAAATCTTTGTTGTCAGAATGAACAGAAACCCACGTGATAACATTCCCTTGATTGTGACAATGATTTCATTAAAGTTACCCATTTGTATTCTGAATCGCAGCAACCAGTGACACACAAACTGAAGATGCTGCTTTGAAAAACAAACTACATTTACGCATTGATATATATTGAAAAGGCGCTGAGATAGAGCACGCTATAATACTTCCCTCTTTGGTACTGAGAAAATGCTTGTTTATATCTTCACATTAGATACTCACATACTACTAAAGATGCTATTCAGCATGATGCTCTCAATGTTGCATAAGAACATAAGAATTAGGAGCAGGAGTCGGCCATATGGCCCCACGAGCCTGCTCTGCCAGTTAATAAGATCATGGCTGATCCGATCATGGACTCGCGTTCGCTTCCCCGCCCGCTCCCCATATCCCCTTAATCCCTTATCGGTTAAGAAACTGTCTATCTCTGTCTTAAATTTATTCAATGTCCCGGCTTCCACAGCTCTGGGGCAGCGAATTCCACACATTTACAACTCAGAGAAGAAATTCCTCCTCATCTCTGTTTTAAATGGGCGGCCTCTTATTCTAAGATCATGCGCCCTAGTTCTCGTCTCCCCCATCAGTGGAAACATCCTCTCTGCATCCACCTTGTCAAGCCCCCTCATAATCTTATACGTTTCGATAAGATCACCTCTCATTCTTCTGAATTCCAATGAGTAGAGGCCCAACCTCCTCAACCTTTCCTCATAAGTCAACCCCCTCATCTCCGGTCCCAAGAAGATACTAAATGACGCAAGGTGGATGTGAGCAGCAGCGGGTGACTATGGCAGTGTGCAGTCAACATTAAGTAGCTCAGTGGGTGGCACCCTCACCATTGAGTCAGAAGGTTGTGGGTTCAAGTCCCACTCCAGGAGACTTGAGCACACAAATCTCAGCTGACACTCCAGTGCAGTGCTGAGGGAGCGCTGCACTGTCGGAGGTGCCGTCTTTCACATGAGATGTTTTAAAAAACCAAGTCTGCTCTCTCCGATGGAGGTAAAAGAACCCATGCCATCAATTCCTGGGATTGTGGACTCCAACACCACTATTTGAAAATGGACTTTCACCGGAGCAATTGGCCTCGAGCTCTTTCTAACTGTCGGTAGATTTGGAATGCTAACCGAGCGCATGTTGCAGAGGCAAGATCTATTTGAAAAATAAAAACAAACCCTATAAATATTAGGAATATGAAGTAAAGACAAAGTCCTGGAACTCTGACCCAGCAGGTCCATCAGTCCTGCAAAAGGATTCCGGTGTAAACCCTTCGTCACAATGGTTCGGGCAAACTTCTGATCAAGAATGTACATCTACAATATTAACAGGCCAAGGCCTGGGTTCCGTCTTGGGCAGTGGCGTTAAACAGGGTTGTATTGGCTCGACCGTCTGTTATACGCAGTGACTGATGCTCGGATCCATTGCAGTCAGCGGTGCTATATCAATGCAATTCTTTCTTACCGTGTGTTTAACAGGTTTTGATAGTGAGTGATTTCTGCACAAGAACCATTGACATGCATAGAATGAAAAGCGCTTGCAATTAGAACTGTCGAACAAGATTAGGCGTGGGAACTAGTAACTGCTGCAGGAGCTGTTTAGTCACCGCAGAAAATGCGTCACTTTTTTCGGCCTTTCTCTGTTACTTTCAGTAAGGAAAGCGGGAGTGAAGGCTGACAGCAAGCAAGTAGTTCAGAAGATTCTCGGCTCGTTTTGCTCCATGCTCAGTGAAGGAGAAAACTTGATATCCTTTGACACGTCGAGCGAGACAGTATTGTAAACGTGAGCCGCACTGTGACTATCACTGGGTTTCCCTGTTCTTGAGAAAAGAATGACTTGCATTTCTATAGCTTCTTTCACGAGCTCTGATGTCCCAAATTGCTTTACAGCCAATGAAGTGTAGTCACTGTTGTAATGTGGGAAACGCGGCAGCCAACCTGTGCACAGCAAGCTCCCACAAACAGCAATGTGATAATGACCAGAGAATCTGTTTCAGTGCTGTTGATTGAGGGATAAATATTGGCCAGGACACCAGGGATAACTCCCCTGCTCCTTTCGAATTAGTGCCATGGGATCTTTTCCATCCACCTGAGAGAGCAGACGGGGCCTCGGTTTAACGTCTCAACCGAAAGACGGCACCTCCGACAGTGCAGCACTCCCTCAGCACTGCACTGGGAGTGTCAGCCTAGATTTTCGTGCTCAAATCTCTGGAGTGGGACTTGAACCCACTTCTGAGCCACGGCTGACACAGCTATGGAGGGTAGAACTTTGGAGGCCGGCCAGGAGTACGTTGGAATAGTCAAATCTAGATGTTACGAAGACATCCCCTTACATGGCTCGGTGTCAAACTTTGCTTAATTACGCTGCTGCGAAACGCCTTGGGACATTTTACTACATTGAAGGCGCTATATAAATACAAGCAGTTGTTGCTGTGGTAAGGGATAAAGACCAATGATTTTTGCGCATGATTCTCTGGCTACGCTGAGTTATTGATCACAAACGGGACACCAGCTGAGACAGTACAATTGGTCTCGGCACCACGTGGTAAGGCAAGCTCGGGTTCCTGCTCCTGAGGGATACTCGTTGTCAGCTGGTGAAAAGGGCATGTGGGGGGACATCCGGTGAGCACCTGGTTGGGCTCAGTTGTGATGCCTTCCATGGTCAAATTGCAACTGGCGCTCCCATGTCTAGGCTTGGAAATGAAGACTGCCCACTGGGCTCAGGCACCAGCGATCTGCTGACGCCCATGGGACCATCCCTCGAGTAAGATTCTGCCCTGTCCGGAGAGGACGGGAAAAATGTTCAAACACATTATTTGTGACGGGTTCTCGCAAACACTGGGGAACGTTTGAACACTATTTTTGTTTTATAGCTACACCATACCAAGACGTAACAAATCTCCAGGCATTTTAAGTTAATTACATGTAATACAGCTGGACAACAATAGTTCTTTAGTTTTTTGGTCTTGTTTTTGAGAATACATATGATCCCCTGTCCTTTCGATGACCCTAACTCGATTCAGCAAGCACAAAACATTCCTTTGCACGCAATGACGATGTGGATTGGTGGCTTTCGCTGCTGCCTGACCTCAATTGCTGCTTCTTGGCAGCCGAGTGCGTACAGATGATATTGTGTCAACACTCGGCAGGCTGTGAGGTGAAGCGAGGGAAGTCTGAGAGAGATGCTTTTGTGGAGGAAAAGAAAAAAATTAATGGCGCAGAATGATAATCCTGCCTGTGCACCGAGCCTTGGCTCAGGTTCCTGACTTACCGCCTGCTTCACTCCAAACATAGACACTGCTCCCTTCAAGTGATTCCATGAAAGGTTTGGAAAAGCAATTGAAGGTGGTCCCACCCTGGTTGGCCTGTTGCTTCCGAATGTACCTGGACTGTCCCTCACCTCCATTTCCATACATTCCTAATTTTGACTTTTTCACTTTGCGTACGAACATACGAACACTGGCGGGCAACTGGAGACCCCCTGGTCCATCAGGCCTGTCCCACACAATTGCGATGTCTTGTGCATCACAGTACAGGCAACTCTCGATTATCCGCACACGGGTGCCACAGGAAACCGTGGTAACGGCATTTAAAATTCCGTGTGCGCGCGCTGCTGCAAACGCTGTCTCTCGCGGCCGCCACTGACGTCGGAGACCTTTCAGCCCGCGAATGCAGCGTGCTCCGGATCCCTGGAGCTAGACAATGCATGCTGGTAATGTCCATACATAACTGCCTTGTTACTGTTTGTAGCTGATCGCACAGTATTTATTCATTGAAGGTTTAACTTTATAATGTCAACTCGCTCTAACGGAGGAATCGTTTACCCGGCATAGCCCAATTCCCGAGGGACCCGGATAATCGAGAGTTGCCTGTAGATGCACGACCTGAAACTGGCAGAGGTGAAAAAACTGATTTTAAAACTCAGACCAATTTGAGGGAAAAAAAAAATCTGTGAAATTCCTCTCCGACCTACCCAGGCGATCAAAACTAGTCCAGGAGATCACCTTCAAATCCCTGCAGCTCCAACCCTTCTGCAAGAGATGATGACTGCCCCAGCCAGAAACGGGTCCAGCTCTGGCCTGAAGGAACTCGACGAGTCTGCATCCACCACATGAGACGGCAGCCTGTCCCAGAGGCCCACTGTTCTCTGACCCACCTCCTGACATCGAACCCAGATCTGGGCCTTGGACAACTTGAATTTGCGACCCGTGCTCTTTGCCTAACCTGTTTAATATGCTGGGGAAGCTTGCATTGCAGGATATAGCAATCGGGACAAACCCACACCCTCCGAGTGCGTCTCTGCTCCAGGTGGGCAGAGTTTGGGCATTTTAAAGGGAATTACGATAATGTTTTGTTGACTAAGATTGTGCCAAAAACCCTTCTGTGCAGCTTTGCGTGTGATATTGCCATGGGCATGAAAATATTGCATGCTCTTTATGTTATGGCATCTTTCAACAAATTAAAGACCTGCCAAACACATTTTCACAGATGCAGTGTCTGAGACCTTTTACAATGCAAAAGATGCACGTGGCTGTACTGGAGAAACCGCTGGTTGACAGAATGGCAGCAGTAAATAAGAACATAAGAACTAGGAGCAGGAGTCGGACACACGGCCTCTCGAGCCCGCTCCGCCATTCAATACGATCATGACTGATCTTCAACCTGCGCTCCACTTTCCCGCCCGATCCCTATGGCACTTTTGCCGTGATATCAAATGATGGCAAACGAAATAATCAGTCGGTAAAACTGATTTTTCTTTCACAGCTCCGATCTTCAGTATTAAAAAAAAAAATGCGTCGGTGGTTGTGTCAAAAATAAATCACTTGTGTGACGCCGGACAGAGCTGTGGTTGGATGTTGTGGTCGGAGTTGCTCGGTGGTTCCGTATATTCAGCCTCCCTCGATGTCTGTTCTCAGGCAAAATGAACCCTGTTGTGGCTGTGAGGAAATTTATTTTTCTTGTAGTTTATCGCCCCTTTTTGTTTTACTTTAGTCAGCTGTGGCCCAGTGGGCAGCACACTCGCCTCGGAGTCAGAGGGTTGTGGGTTCAAGTCCCACTCCAGGAACTTGAGCACAAGAATCAAGGCTGATGCTCCCCGTGCAGTGCTGAGGGAGCGCTGCACTGCCGGAGGTGTCGTCTTTCAGATGTGACGTTAAACCGAGGCCCTCCCATGGCACTATTTCGAAGAAGAGCAGGGGAATTCTCCCCGGTGTCCAGGGCCAATATTTATCCCTCAATCAACATCACTAAAAAACAGATTATCTGGTCTTTACCACATTGCTGTTTCTGGGAGCTTGCTGTGCATAAATTGGTTGCCACGCTTCGTACGTTACAACAGTGACTACACTCATATTACTTCATTGGCTGTAAAGCGCTTTGTGACATCCGGTGGTCATGAAAGGCGCTATATAAATGCAAGTCTTTTTTTTTTCAAAAAAACCCTGCTGGGCGTATGCTGACTGTAGCTGTGAGGGCGCAAGGTCAGCCTTCTCCCATAATAACATCGAAGGCTCCTTTAGCCAGCTGGTGGGAGCCAGAGGACCCATCATGTATAAGGAGCTGGGAGGGCATTGGTTCCAATTCCAAATGTTGGGGCTATCCATGTAGTAAAAAGGGAAGTGTGCAAGGGTGATCTTTTACATCCACCTGAGATAGGGCCTTGATTTTAATGTCTCATCTGAAAGACGGCATCTACGACAGTGCGGCGCTCCCTCAGTACTGCCCCTCCGACAGTGCAGCACTCCCTCAGTACTGCACTGAGTGTCGACCTAGATTTTTGTGCTCAAGTTTCTGGAGTGGGACTTGAACCCACAACCTTCTGACTCTGAGGTGAGGGTGCTACCCACCGAGCCACGGTTGGCTTATAGCTGAAGTGCTAGTCATTGGTCTCCCTCCTCTAACCAGTGTGATTTCTAATGGTTGGAAAAGACCAGGAGATGCTCAGTTCTTGTGCATCATTAGAATGTGAAGGTTTGCACGATGGGCAATTGGAGTTGCTTTTAGAACATAAGAACACAGGAAATAGGAGCAGGAGTCCGCCATTTGGCCCCTCGAGCCTGCTCCGCCACTCAATAAGATCATGGCTGATCTGATCTTGGCCTCAACTCCACTTCCCCGCCCGTTCCCCATAACCCTGGACTCCCTTATCGTTCAAAAATCTGTCTATCTCAGCATTGAATATATTCAATGACCCAGCCTCCACAGCTCTCTGGGGCAGAGAATTCCAAAAATTCATGACCCTCAGAGAAGAAATTCCTCCTCATCTCAGTTTTAAATGGGTGACCCCTTATTCTGAAACTATGCCTCCTAGTTCTAGATTTCCCCCACGAGGGGAAATATCCTCTCTGCATCCACCTTGTCAAGCCCCCTCAGAATCCTGTATGTTTCAATAAGATTATCTCTCATTCTTCTAAACTCCAATGAGTACAGGCCCAACCTGCTCAACCTTTCTTCATAAGAAATCAACCTGGTGAACCTTCTCTGAACTGCCTCCAATGCAAGTATATTTGGAGAGATTGTTTTATGGAGGCTGTCTGTACCTGCTACTTTTACCCAGTGCTCACTTGTGTGACACCACTATCCCGGGTGCACTGATGCACGTTTGCCTAAATTTGCACTTTTTATTGTCGCATTTATACCCAAGGAGACAGTGCACTGACACCAACAGTGCAGTCCCCAAGCAGCATGACTGGTGGAATGCGCCATTCCCCTGTAGGAGATATAGGCCATGGTTCTTACTCCGGGGTAGTTTAAGGTGGGCGAGCAGCAGCCAGGGTTCGAAATTCACCCGCTGCTCCAGAAATGAGGCCCGAGGAAATTTAACTTCCCGGGCTCCATTTAAATCCTGCGGGCCAACTTCCCTCCCCTTCTGGTCATTCTGACAGCTGGAGGTCTTTCTCTGACAGCAGGGTTTGCTGTGGGCCGCCCCAGTGATGAGGGGCATTCCCACGATCGGAAAAGGGGAGCGGGGGAGGAGGAACTTTTCCTGGTAGGGACGGGAGGGCACCTTCTGGGTCTCGCTTCTCGGCCTTTTGGCTAAGATCATGCATAACTGACCTGACCAGCCACCATGACCTCCGGGTGGTTTCTCCCTGGTCAGGAAGGTATATGCTTGCTTTTTTGGAAACAGGAGGTGGGTGGGGTGGCTTGACCCATCCACCTCCACGGAGGTGTGTGGGGGACCTGACCCATCCACCTCCACGGAGGTGTGTGGGGGACCTGACCCATCCACCTCCATGGCACGAACCTGGTATTGCAGTACTTCCAGGAACGGTGCAGTGGCTCTAGGCCTTTTGGCTAAGAGCATTGGCGCAGAGTGATCCTTGGCATGTGCAAGGTGACCTCTGGCATTTGTGATTTGACAAAGAATTGGAACGATTGGCTACGAATTTATTAAAAAAAAAACAAGGAAAACAAAAACAACATTTTGGTTCAACTCTCCCCCCCCGCGCCCCCCACCCCCCCCTCGGCGTTGGGGAACGGTGGGACACTTGCCGCTGCTTCCTGCTCAGGCCACCGAGTAAAGATTGCAGTCGGGTCACCGTGATGTTATTGGGACCCAACCTGCCAATGATCGCAAGGACTCTGCCAGCTTTAGACGAATGCCCTTACCGCCGGTGAAACCCAGGACTGATCCGCTCCCCTCAGCTCCAAGACGGGAACTAACCTGGACGATTTTAACCGCCCAGCTGACTCGGTATGGTAGCGTTAAATTGGTTGCTCTTCTTCCATATGGTAGCAGCAAAAATAATCAAACGTCAATATCTAAATCGGCTATCCAGGCCAAAGCACTCGGTGTAACAGCGTGGATATCCTGTAGGCTGCCTGTGAATTCCCTCTGAGGGCAGTGCTCGATGAGGTGCCCCAGGGTCTGATTAGGAGCTCCACAGTCACATGATGGGGAGGCTTTAATCTTCCACTCCTGAAGAACATGGCAGTATCGGTGGTTGATGGTTGACCACTGTTTGTGAGGAAGGTTTGATCCTTCATAGACATAGAAACATAGAAAATAGGTGCAGGAGTAGGCAATTCAGCCCTTCTAGCCTGCACCGCCATTCAATGAGTTCATGGCTGAACATGCACTTCAGTACCCCCTTCCTGCTTTCTCGCCTTACCCCTTGATCCCCCGAGTAGTAAGGACTTCATCTAACTCCCTTTTGAATATATTTAGTGAATTGGCCTCAACAACTTTCTGTGGTAGAGAATTCCACAGGTTCACCACTCTCTGGGTGAAGAAGTTTCTCCTCATCTCGGTCCTAAATGGCTTACCCCTTATCCTTAGACTGTGACCCCTGGTTCTGGACTTCCCCAACATTGGGAACATTCTTCCTGCATCTAACCTGTCTAAACCCGTCAGAATTTTAAACGTTTCTATGAGATCCCCTCTCATTCTTCTGAACTCCAGTGAATACAAGCCCAGTTGATCCAGTCTTTCTTGATACGTCAGTCCCACCATCCCGGGAATCAGTCTGGTGAATCTTTGCTGCACTCCCTCAATAGCAAGAATGTCCTTCCTCAAGTTAGGAGACCAAAACTGTACACAATACTCCAGGTGTGGCCTCACCAAGGCCCTGTACAACTGTAGCTACACCTCCCTGCCCCTGTACTCAAATCCCCTCGCTATGAAGGCCAACATGCCATTTGCTTTCTTAACCGCCTGCTATACCTGCATGCCAACCTTCAATGACTGATGTACCATGACACCCAGGTCTCGTTGCACCTCCCCTTTTCCTAATCTATCACCATTCAGATAATAGTCTGTCTCTCTGTTTTTACCACCAAAGTGGGTAACTTCACATTTATCCACATTATACTTCATCTGCCATGCATTTGCCCAATCACCTAACCTATCCAAGTCACTCTGCAGCCTCACAGCATCCTCCTCGCAGCTCACTCTGCCACCCAACTTAGTGTCATCCGCAAATTTGGAGATACTACATTTAATTCCCTCATCTAAATCATTAATGTACAATGTAAACAGCTGGGGCCCCAGCACAGAACCTTGCGGTACCCCACTGGTCACTGTCTGCCATTCTGAAAAGTACCCATTTACTCCTACTCTTTGCTTCCTGTCTGACAACCAGTTCTCAATCCACGTCAGCACACTACCCCCAATCCCATGTGCTTTAACTTTGCACATTAATCTCTTGTGTGGGACCTTGTCGAAAGCCTTCTGAAAGTCCAAATATACCACATCAACTGGTTCTCCCTTGTCCACTTTACTGGAAACATCCTCAAAAAATTCCAGAAGGTTTGTCAAGCATGATTTCCCTTTCACAAATCCATGCTGACTTGGACCTATCATGTCACCATTTTCCAAATGCGCTGCTATGACATCCTTAATAATTGATTCCATCATTTTACCCACTACCGATGTCAGGCTAACCGGTCTATAATTCCCTGTTTTCTCTCTCCCTCCTTTTTTAAAAAGTGGGGTTACATTGGCTAACCTCCACTCCATAGGAACTGATCCAGAGTCAATGGAATGTTGGAAAATGACTGTCAATGCATCCGCTATTTCCAAGGCCACCTCCTTAAGTACTCTGGGATGCAGTCCATCAGGCCCTGGGGATTTATCGGCCTTCAATCCCATCAATTTCTCCAACACAATTTCCCGACTAATACTTGGACTGTGGGGCCCTCGATAAGGAATCCATTCCATGTGTTGCAATTCTTCCAAGCATTTCTCCCTCGGCCATCGAGGCTGAAGGGCTTTGGCGACGGTCCAAAATGGTCTTGTAGATTTGAGCCGGGTTGGTGGTGGGTTGTTCCAGTCGGCCTGGATCGGCATGTGTGCTGGTGTAGCGGTTGTATTCTCCGGAGACGGCATATTTGCAGCATAGGTGTGGTGGTGCGATGTTTGCAAACACGGGCAGGCAAGGTGTTGGTCACTACAGATGTTCAGACTGGAGGGTGTTGCATGCCGTATTTTGATCATTCGTCCTGATTTTTGTTCGTCGTTTCTCTGAGTGAGTGGATCAGAGATTGAGATCACCAGAGTTTGAGCTTCACGCCTGTCTGGTACACAATCTAATAAATTATGACTTGTGTGATGTAGGACCACACCGGTTATTGCTTTTTGAAACTCATTTCCGCGCTGAATGTAAATTTGAAGCAGTTTCACAAAGACATTTTGAACAGTAAAAGATAATGTCTTTCTGTATCAGCTTTCTATTATAATGCGATCTTATTGAGTCCGGCATTTTGTGTCCTCCTGTAGGTGTGTGCTTAGAGTGACTGACCCACAACACAGTATCAAATCCAACATGGAAAACTTGGCAGTAATCGTGTTAACCAAACGCCCGATGCTAGAGATTAACATTCCTTAAAAAGACAAAATGGCAAATGCGGGAAATAAAACCCCAAAAAATTGGCAAAGAAAGAAGGACTTGCATTTATATAGCGTCTTTCATGACCACTGGACATCTCAAAGCACTTTACAGCCAATGAAGTACTTTTGGAGTGTAGTCACTGTTGTAATGTGGGAAACACAGCAGCCAATTTACATACAGCAAGCTCCCACACACAGCAATGTGATAATGATCAGATAATCTGTTTTGGTGATGTTGATTGAGGAATAAATATTGGCCCCCTGCTCTTAACTCCCCTGCTCTTCTTTGAAATAGTGCCATGGGATCTTTTACATCCACCTGAGAGGGCTTGGTTTAATATCTCATCCGAAAGACGGCACCTCTGCAGTGCGGCACTCCCTCAGCACTGCACTGGGAGTGTCAGCCTAGATTTAGGTGCTCAAGTCTCTGGAATGGGACTTGAACCCACTACCTTCTGACTCAGGTTAGTGTGCTGCCCACTGAGCCATGGCTGACATGGTGGAAATACACAGCTGGTCAATCCGCATTGTGAAAGAATAAAGAGCAGTTACTACATTAGGCTGTGTATCCCTTATTGAATCTGGTGCTCCCAAAAGATGGTAACTGACCTGCTGTGTAGTTCCAGAGTTTTCAGTATTTCTTTGTTTGGTACTGCAGACAGTTTTGGTCCCTTTATTTAAGGAAGGATATACTTGCATTGCAAGCAGTTCAGAGAAGGTTTACGAGGTTGATTCCTGAGATGAAGGGGTTCTCTTGAAAGAAGTTGAGCAGGTTGGGCCTGTACTCATTGGAGTTTAGAAGAATGAAAGGTGATCTTACTGAAACATAAAATTCTGAGGGGGCTCGACAGGGTAGATACAGAGAGGATGTTTCCCCCTTGTGGGCAAATCTAGAACTCGGGGCATAGTTTCAGAATAAGGGGTCGCCCATATAAAACAGAAATAAGGAGGAATTTCTTCTCTGAGGGTTGTGAATCTTTGGAAATCTCTGCCCCAGAGAGCTGTGGAGGCTGGGTCATTGAATGTATTTAAGGTGAAGATTGACAGATTTTTGAGCAATAAGAGAGTAAAGGGTTATTGGGAGTGGGCAGGGAAGTGGAGTTGAGGCCAAGATCAAATCAGTCATGATCTTCTTGAACATAAGAACATCAGAAATTAGAGCAGGAGTAGGCCATATGGCCCTCGAGCCTGCTCCGCCATTTAATATGATCATGGCTGATCCGACCATGGACTCAGCTCCACTTCCCTGCCCGCTCCCCATAACCCCTTATTCCCTCATCACCGAGAACAGGCAGCGGAAAGAGCATGCGGCAACCCAGTCCCATCCACCCCTTCCCTCAACAACTATCTGTCCCACCTGTGACAGGGACGGAGAACGGCGGAGCAGGCTCGAGGGGCCAAATGGCCGACGACTCCTATTTCTTATGTTCTTGTGTACCGTGCATGTTAAAATACACCAATCGTTTCATCTATGTTTTCCACTGCCTTCGTACTTTTTTTTTACTGGAATTGGTCAACTTTTGAAAGCAATTTTTCACACTTCTAGATTTTTTGTCTTTAAGCAGTCACACGTAATGTTCACTACTCAGCTTCCGTGTAGGAGGCCTGGCTTGCTACTTGCATATTTTTGAGGCAATTATGTCAAAGCCTTTCACAATTGTCATCTTTTTAACCCATGTACAAAGAGTTCTCTTCTGCTTCCGTTCCTCCTAAAAAGCATAATGAAGAAATACTAACTCTTCACCACTTGCGATCTGTCCCGTACCTGACACTGTTCCCTGGGCTGGAGGCAGGTTGACCAATCTGTTGTTGGAACGTGTGTGAGGTGGCAGAACAGGGTGACTTCCCTGTCAAGTTCTCATCTATCCCTGTGACAAGATTCCAGTCCCTGCTTGGCAAGGCCAAGTGGGGAATTGGTTTCCGTGGAGGGAATCACTGGCATGAACCTTGAGGTTCAGCACTGGTTTATGGGGTTACATAATGATGGTCGCTATCTATATACTTATAATGGATCAGGTTTGTTCAGACAAGATGGCAACCTGGACAAACTGCATACACCCATGCCAAATTGTGTTCAGTTTTGATTTCCTAATCTGAGGAAGGACGTTCTGGCTATTGAGGGAGTGCAGCGAAGGTTCACCAGACTGATCCCAGGGATGGCTGGAATGACATACGAGAAGAGACTGGATCAACTGGGCCTTTATTCACTCGAGTTTAGAAGGATGAGAGGGGATCTCATAGAAACACATAAGATTCTGACTGGACTGGTCAGGTTAGATGCGGGAAGAATGCTCCCGATGTTGGGGAAGTCCAGAACCAGGGGACACAGTCTTAGGATAAGGGGCAGGCCGTTTAGGACTGAGATGAGGAGAAACTTCTTCACTCAGAGAGTTGTTAACCCGTGGAATTCCCTGCCGCAGAGAGTTGTTGATGCCAGTTCATTGGATATATTCAAGAGGGAGTTAGATATGGCCCTTACGGTTAAGGGGATCAAGGGGTATGGAGAGAAAGCAGGAAAGGGGTACTGAGGGAATGATCAGTCATGATCTTATCGAATGGCAGTGCAGGCTTGAAGGGCTGAATGGCCTACTCCTGCACCTATTTTCTATATTTCAAACGCATTATGAGGTCTGTGTTTAAGAACATAAGAACTAGGAGCAGGAGTCGGCCATTCAGCCCCTCGAGCCTGCTCCGCCATTCAATAAGATTATGGCTGATCTGATCTTGGCCTCAACTTCACTTCCCTGCTCGCTCCCCATAACCCTTGACTCTCATCGTTCAAGAATCTGTCTATCTCAGCTTTTTATATATTCAATGACCCAGCCTCCACAGCTCTGAGGGAGAGAATTCCAAAGATTCACGATCCTCAGAGAAGAAATTCCTCCTCATCTCCGTCTTAAATGGGCGGCCCCTTATTCTGAAACTATGCCCCCGAGTTCTAGATTTCCCCCATGAGGGGAAACATCCTCTCAGTAACTACCCTGTCAAGCCCCCTCAGAATCTTATACGTTTCAATAAGATCACCTCTCATTCCTCAAAATTCCAATGAGTACAGGCCCAACCTGCTCAACCTTTCCTCGTGCGATAACCCCTTCATCTCAGGAATCAACCTCGTGAACCGTCTCTGAACAGCTTCCAATGCAAGTATATCCTTCCTTAAATAAGTTAGTTCGGATAAGAATAGCTTTTTGTCGAGATAAAGTGTACTTTGCCTGATTGGGTACGGTAGCACAGTGGTTATGTCACAGGACCAATAATCCCGAGGCCTGGACTAATGATCCCGAGACACAAATTCAAATCCCACCACGGCAGCTGGGATTAAATAAATTAATTAAATAAATCTGGAATAAAAAGCCAGTGTTAGTAATGGTGATCATGAAACTACCGGATTGTCGGAAAAACCCATCTGGTTCACTAATGTCCTTTAGGGAAGGAAATCTGCCGCCCTTACCTGGTCTGGCCTACATGTGACTCCAGACCCACAGCAATGTGGTTGACTCTTAACTGCCCCCTGAAATGGCCCAGCGAGACATTCCGTTGTATAAGGCGGCTCACCACCACCTTCTCAAGGCCAATTAGGGACGGGCAATAAATGCCGGCCTTTCTAGCGAAGCCGACATCCTGTGAACAATTGTTTTTTTTTAAATAGCTTTTTGTCCAGACAAAGTGTACTTTGCTTGATTTAGGTTTGGTTGAGGAGGGAGCCAGCAAGTGATGGGGAGATTGCGAGTGTCCGGTCTGTTTGTCTGGATGCAGCAGTGAATTATTAAATCCTGGCCGGGTGCACAGCTGACACTGATCTGTCTGGTTGCGTGGACATCAGGGAAAGTGGGAAAACCAGGTCCGCGCTGAACGTTCTGTTATAAGGAACTCGTCGTGTGTCTAGAGATAGAGCTGGGGCTGCCCCCTCCCTCAGAGAATACCTCCACGAACGTAAACATTATGGATAGCTCCTTCAGAAAGTCAGAAGTTCTTCTCATTGCAGCATAAAAACCTGTATATATTTGATATTCACTGCATTGTGCCAGAACATTCCAGACATTGACATTGCCACTTATATGGCTGCATCTGCTGATCATTCATCATTTGCTGTACAGACCCTATAAACACTTCCATTGTGTAATTAAGTACACTTGGCGTTCGTGTTGAGCGCTGACTAGATTTATGGAGATTTTTTAAAATAATATGATGCAAATTCAGGCCATTTTCCTTCTGAAGTGAAGTCAGATTAATTTTCCTGTTTGCAGGGCTCAATTTTATTGCACATTTTTATAGTTTGAGAGGACGGCCTCAGTTAGGTTACAGTGCTTTCTATGCCTGCATCCTTATTTAAGGAGGGATATGTTTACATTACAGGAAATTCACAGAAGGTTCACGAGGTCGATTCCTGGGAAGAAGGGTTTGTCTTATGAGGAAAGGTTGGGCCTGTACTCATTGGAGTTTAGAAGAATGAAAGGTGATCTTATTGAAATGTATAAGATTCTGAGGGAGCTGGACAGGGTAGATGCTGAGAGGATGTTTCCCCTCCTGGGGGAATCTAGAACGAGGTAGTTTTAGAATAAGGGGTCTCCCATTTAAGACAGAGATGAGGAGGAATTTCTTCTCGGAGGGTTGTGAATCTTTGGAATTCTCTGCCCCAGAGGGCTGGGTCATTGAACATATTCAAGGCTGAGATAGACAGATTCTTGAACTATAGGGGAGTCGAGGGTTATGGGGAGCGGGCGGGGAAGTGGAGTTGAGGCCAAGATTAGATCAGCCGTGATCTTATTGAATGGTGGAGCAGGCTCGAGGGGCCGTATGGCCGACTCCTGCTCCTATTTCTTATGTTCTTATATAATCTGGTCATACCGGTTTCTGTGAAACGACAGTATTTCTAGTTGACTTTGATACCACTGTCCAATATTTTTTTGACTTAAATTTATATTTCTTTTCACCTCCAACTCCTAATCGTCTATAATCGCAACTGGTTTGTGAACTTGTTCATTCTTCTTCCGTATGGTACTGGCAAAGCAAATCAAACGTCAATATCCAAGTTGGCTATCCAGACCAAAGCTCCCGGTGTAACAGCGTGGAGATCCTGTAGGCTGCCTGTGAATTCCCTCTGAGGGCAGTGCTCGATGATGTGCTCCAGGGTCTGATTAGGAGCTCCACAGTCACATGATGGGGAGGCTTTAATCTTCCACCCCTGGAGAAGGTGGCAGCATCGACCGGGACCGGTTCTGAGGCGGTTGATGGTTGTCCACTGTTTGCGAGGAAGGTTTGATCCTTCAGGTTGTACTGTGGGCTCCTCGGTAAGGAATCCATTCCATATGTCACAGTTCTTCTAAGCAACTTGTCTATAAGCAGCATCTGTGGCACTTTCTGTTGAACCAAATCCAATGCATCCTTGAGCAGCAAGAAACACCGTGCTGTTTGGGCCATGTTCTGGGGCCCAAGGGACCATCATCAGAGGCAGTCCCTCGAAATTAAGGAAGACTTGCGTCCACTCGGTTCTCAGGTGACTGTACAGTCCAATACAGGAATTACAGTCTCTGTCACAGGTGGGATAGACAGTGGTTGAAGGAAAGGGTGGGTGGGGAATCTGGTTTGCCGCATGCTCCTTCCGCTGCCTGCGCTTGGTTTCTGCATGCTCTCAGCGATGAGACTCGAGGTGCTCCGCGCCCTCCCGGATGCACTTCCTCCACTTAGGGCGGTCTTTGGCCAGGGACTCGCAGGTGTCGGTGGGTATGTTGTACTTTATCAGGGAGGCTTTGAGGGTGTCCTTGAAGCGTTTCCTCTGCCCACCTGGGGCTCGCTTGCCGTGTAGGAGTTCCGAGTAGAGCGCTTGCTTTGGGAGTCTTGTGTCGGGGGCATGCGGACAATGTGGCCCACCTAACGGAGCTGGTCGAGTGTGGTCAGTGCTTCGATACTGGGGATGTTGGCCTGGTCGAGGACGCTAACGTTGGTGCGTCTGTCCTCCCAGGGGATTTGCAGGATCTTGCGGAGGCAGCATTTCTCCAGCGTTTTGAGATGTCTGCTGTATATAGTCCATACAGGAGGGCGGGTATCTCTACTGCCCTGTAGACCATAAGCTTGAATGATCCAGAATACCCAGAACAACTCACTGCTCTCAGAAAAAAGGAGCAATTTGGGGAATTTAAAAAAAAAACTATCAAAAATGTTTACAGGATAGGGCATTCATTCAAAGAAAGTATGAAATACGTTTTTAGGAAATATAACAACAGCTTGTATTTATATAGCGCCATTAATGTAGTAAAACGTCCCAAGGAGCAATACCAAACAAAATTTGACACTGAGCCACGTAAGGAGAAATTAGGGCAGGTGATCAGAGGGAGGTTTTAAGGAGCATCTTAAAGGGGGAAAAAGAGGTGGAGAGGTTTAGGGAGTAAATTTCGGAGCTTGGGGCCCAGGCAGCTGAAGGTTCAGCCACCGATGGTAGGGCGAATAAAATAGGGGATGCGCTAGAGACCAGAATTTGAGGAGAGCAGATATCTCGGGGGGGGGGGGGGGGGGCTATGGGGCTGGAGGGGATTACAGAGATAGGGAGGGGCGAAGGCCATGGAGGGATTTGAAAACCAGGATGAGAATTTTGAAATCAAGGCGTTGCTTAACCGGAAGCCAATGCAGGTCAGCGAGCACAGGGGGGTGATGGGTGAGCGGGATTCGGTGCGAGTTAGGACACGGGGCAGCAGAGTTTTGGATCACCAAGTTTGGGGAGGGTTACAGTCCTCTCATCTAGAGATGAAGAACTGTCTTCTTGTGAAGAAAGAATTAAAATGCTGGGCCAGAAATCCGATAATGGGCAGCGTACCTTGGCCACCCAGCTCCATCCAATACCAGGCACCCGGTCATCTTTATACAAAGTTAGATCTAAACACAGAGTGGACTTCTTTACGTGGAATTAAAGGCAAAACCCCGGGAAATATTTAAACAGTTGAATGCCGAGATGGGACAAATGTCGGGTCATTATGGACGGATAAACTAAGATGGGGCCAAGTGATGTTCCTCACCCATAACTATCGTGTGATCTTGTGAGAGCACAGATTAGATACTGGATACGCTCTGTAATAGCTCTGTACCCCTACCCCATCCTCAGCCCCTATTCTATGCCGGTGCGACACTTAGTGTCTTGCACCAGTCTTCCTTGGGCTTTCCTTCATTCGATTGCCAGTCTATTGACAATTAGCAGCTGCTGCCTGTGACCCCCACCCACTGGATTGAGACTGACTAAACAAATCTTACTTAGTCTCTCCATCAGTGATAATGGGCTCAGTCCAAAACAAATCACTGAGGAGAAAGGCCATCCAATCTTATTTAATAAATCACTCTTATGTTCTTGAGATGGCATCCTAATATCAGTCGACGAGCTGCCAGATGATGTACTTTCTTTGACTGAAGTGTGTATTGGCTTTTCACACTGTCAGATTACACATTGGGTTCAGTGCTTGAGATTGACTGAGTTGCCTGACAGCGTCATGAGTAATATTCGTACAGTTTTCTACTCTGTCTTTTTCAGTCCTTTTCTTCATCCTGTTTTGAAAACCCAAACTTGCATCAACGAACCACAATTTTCTGATTCCGCTTTCTCAAGTACTTTTTCAACTGTGGGGGAGGGGAGGTGTCCGGCAATGTGAGGTTAGGCCTTTTTTACACTGGTTTCTCAGCAAAATATAGTTAACCAGTTACCCAGTGGTTACAGTTAAAGAGGAACTAGCTGGATGATTAACCTGGAAAATCTGAGTTATTACAGTTGTTTCATGAAAGACCACAACCTATGTCATCATCATCATAGGCAGTCCCTTGGAATCGAGGAAGACTTGCTTCCACTCATAAAATGAGTTCTCAGGTGACTGAACAGTCCAATAAGAGAACCACAGTTTCTGTCACAGGCGGGACAGATAGGCATTGAGAGAATGTCCATGTCAACTGTGGCTCAGTGGGCAGCACCCTTGCCTCTGCAGGGTCCCACTCCAGGGACTTGAGCACAATCTAGGCTGACACTCCCAGTGCAGTGCAGAGGGAGTGCTGCATTGTCGGAGGTGCCGTCTTTTGGATGAGACATTAAACCGAGGCCCCGTCTGCCCCCTCAGGTGGACTTAAAAGATCCCAAGGTACTATTTTGAATAAGAGCAGGGGAGTTATCCCCGGTGTCCTGGCCAATATTTATATCGCAACCAACATCACTAAAAATCATATTATCTGGTCATTATCACATTGCTGTTTTGTGGGAGCTTACTATATGCAAATTGGCTCTTGCGTTTCCTACATTACAACAGTGACTACACTCCAAAAGTACTTCATTGGCTGTAAAGCCTGTGCATCCTGAGGTCGTGAAAGGCGCTATATAAATGCAAGTCTTTCTCTTTTGTCATTTCAGCAGCACATTACATGAACCTATTTAGAATCATAGAGACATAGAAAATAGGTGCAGGAGTAGGCCATTCGGCCCTTCGAGCCTGCACCACCATTCAATACGAACATGGCTGATCATGCAACTTCAATACCCCATTCCTGGTTTCTCTCCATACCCCTTGATCCCTTTAGGCGTAAGAGCCACATCTAACTCCCTTTTGATTATATCTAATGAACTGGCCTCAACAACTTTCTGTGGTGGAGAATTCCACAGGTTAACAATTCTCTCAGTGAAGAAGTTTCTCCTCATCTCGGTCCTAAATGGCCTACCCCTTATCCTTAGACTGTGACCCCTGGTTCTGGACTTCCCAACATCGGAAACATTCTTCCTGCATCTAACCTGTCCAGTCCCGTCAGAATTTTGTGTTTCTATGAGATTCCCTCTCATTCTTCTAAATTCCAGTGAAATATAAGCCTAGTCAATCCAGTCTGTCTTCATATGTCAGTCCTGCCATCCTGGGAATCAGTCTGGTGAACCTTCGCTGCACTCCCTCGATAGCAAGAATGTACTTCCTCAGATTAGGAGACCAAAACTGAACATAATATTCAAGATGTGGCCTCACCAAGACCCTGTACAACTGCAGTAAGTACTCCCTGCTTCTATACTCAAATCCCTTAGCTATGAAGGCCAACATACCATTTGCCGCCTTCACTGCCTGCTGTACCTGCATGCCAACTTTCAACAACTGATGAACCATGACACCCAGGTCTTGTTGCACCTCCCCCTTTCCTAATCTGTCACTGTTCAGATAATATTCTGTCTTTGTGTTTTTGCCACCAAAGTGGATAACCTCACATTTATTTACATTATACTGCATCTGCCATGCATTTGCCCACTCACCTAACCTGTCCAAGTCACCCTGCAGCCTTTTAGCATCCTCCTCACAGCTCACACTGCCACCCAGTTTAGTGTCATCTGCAAACTTGGAGATATTACATTCAATTCCTTTGTCTAAATCATTAATATATATTGTAAATAGCTGGAGTCCCAGCACTGAACCCTGCGGTACCCCACTCGTCACTGCCTGCCATTCTGAAAAGGACCCATTTATTCCTACTCTTTAGGCCCTAACCATTGTCTCTTCTATCTATAATATGAGGAAAATGATATCCCATAATATTGACTGTGGTGATGCACTGCAAAGCTATTTTAACACAGTATTGTTATGGCTTAGTTGCATGCTGTTATTTGGTGTCTTGCTGTGGTGTATCCAGTACTTTTGGTTTGAGGTTTTGATTGAAGTATTGCTGAAATCACAATACTTTGAATTGTGCTTTGTGGTCGCATGAGGCAGTGCGCAGCAATTGGAATCGAGGCTTCAAGCTCAGCTGCTCACATTTCAGGGTGCATTGACTTTACCAGTTTCATGTCAATATGTCACACAAATCACTGCACACCAATGCTACACTAGCAGTGTAACTCCGGAGTCCGTGCACAGGGCGACTCCCGAGAGGGCAGAATGTTTTGGCATCTTCCGAACACTTTGTTAACTTACCTGACCTTCATTTAAATATTTTGAGAGCAAAGATTTTCCCCTCTCTAGTCTAAATATTTTAAATTTCAAAACTTTTGGGAGCGAGTCCTGGTCTTGTTGTACCCAGACATTCACAGTGCGCTCTCCTGAATGGGTCATTTAAAGTTCTGGAACAAGAGCCAAACAATGTAAACCGGGCTCTGATGTCCAGAATCCCAACGGCAGCTACTGCTCTCCGCCTGATAGCTGGAGTCCAAATCCACTTTGAACGACTTGTGCTATAAAGAAGGAAATAATTTGCCTTTCCAACAGCTGCAGTATTTCGCTTTTGCCGATGCATGCTGCCTTTCATGACCTCAAGACATCTCAAAGCGCTTTACAGCCAATGAAATACTTTTTGAAGTGTAGTCACTGTTGTATTGTGGGGAAATGCGGCAGCCAATTCGCGCACAGCAAGCTCCCACAAACCGTAATAAGCGATTGATGATCTGTTTTTGTTATGTTGTTTGGGGGATAAATATTGGCCCCAGGACACCGGGGAGAACTCCCCTGCTCCTCTTCGATATAATGCCACTGGATCTTTTACGTCCACCTGAGAGAACAGATGGGGCCTCGGTTTAACGTCTCATCCGATAGACTGATTTTTAGTCCTGTACTCCAGTAGTTCTCAAATGGTGCCAGCAAAACGTGTGCCCTTTCAAGGTCGAAGAGTTGTAGATGATGCACAAAACCGGCACATGGATTATGGAAATAACTGACCGTGTAAATACAATCCAATTTGAAAAAATTAAATCTAATTGGCAATAACATTTCACTATCGGGAACGTTGCTGTGCTGGATGGCGTTTGCTGTCATTGGCAGGTTGAACTAGACTCCCCACGATGGCTCAGTGAGTAACTAACACCCAGCCATACTGATCAGGAAGCTCTCGGTTTGAAACCTAACCCGTGAGATTTAGCTGATCAACCGTGGCTCAGTGGGCAGCACCCTCGCCTCTGAGTCCGAAGGTTGTGGGTTCAAGTCCCACTCCAGGGACTTGAGCACATTAATCTAGGCTGACACTCCCAGTGCAGTGCTGAGGGAGTGCTGCACTGTCAGAGGTGCAGTCTTTCATATGAGACATTAAACCGAGGCCCCGTCTGCTCTCTCAGGTGGATGTAAAAGATCCCATGGCACTATTTTGAAGAAGAGCAGGGGAGTTATCCCCGGTGTCCTGGGGCCAATATTTTCCCTCGATCAACATCACTAAAACAGATTATCTGGTCATTATCACATTGCTGTGTGTGGGAGCTTGCTGTGCGCAAATTGGCTGCTGTGTTTCCCACATTACAACAGTGACTACACTCCAAAAAGTACTTCATTGGCTGTGAAGCGCTTTGGGATGTCCGGTGGTCGTGAAAGGCGCTATATAAATGCAAGTCTTTCTTTCTTTGCAGTTGCCTCCTGCAATTTGTTTTGAATCTCCGAGTTGGGGAAAAGGAAAACAGTGTCTGTGGGCGTTGCTGCTCCTGAATAGATGCACATGTGTGGCCTTCAAGTGTGGAGAGATCGGGCTCGAGTGTAATGCTCCCGTGGCAAAATGACTCCATCAAACTACATTCATGAAGAGTGATCACTCGGGTGGGGCACTGGAAGGCTGCCTGGGACTGTAGTCCAGCAACAATCAGCCTCGGCAGGATAGGAGGGCAGAAAGATTGTTGAACAAATCAGAACATAAGGATTAGGAGCAGGAGTCGGCCATTCGGTCCCTCGAGCCTGCTCCGCCATTCAATAAGATCATGACTGATCATCGACCTCAACTCCACTTTCCCGCCCGATCCCCATATCCCTTGATTCCCTTAATATCCAAAAATCTATCGCTCTCAGCCTTAAATATACTCATCGACTGAGCATCCACAGCCCTCTGGGGCAGAGAATTCCAAAGATTCACCACCCTCTGAGTGAAGAAATTTCTCCTCAACTCAGACCTAAATGACCAACCCCTTATCCTGAGACTGTGACCCCTGGTTCTAGACTCCCCAGCCCGGGGGAAACATCCTCTCAGCATCTACCCTGTCGAGCCCTGTAAGAATTATGTACATGAGATCACCTAAATTCTAGAAAATATAGGCCTAGCCTACTCAATCTGTCCTCATAGGACAATCCCTCCCCATCCCAGGAATCAGTCTGGTAAACCTTCATTGCATTCCCTCTATTACAAGCATATCCTTCCTTGGGTAAGGAGACCAAAACTGTACACAATACTCCAGGTGTGGTCTCACCAGGGCCTGATATAACTGTAGTAAGACGTCTTTACTCTTATACTCAAATGGGGGAAGCAATCCAGCATTGTAACCATTCGCCGAGAACTTGTCATTTTTAGACTTTTGCCCGAATGTAAAGTCGTGTCCGTCTAGCCCAATCAGCAAGCCTGCCCTTAAAATGACTGCACACCGTATAAAAGATTGTGGGGGTGAAACTCATTTTGGCTATCGCCCGTTTGGTACTTCCTCCAATCAGCAGCCTGTTTGACATCGCCCCCCCCCTCACTTCTCTCTCCTAATCGGGCAGGCTGTAAATTCACCGTCGACCTTTGTGTGATGCCGCCAAAGTTGAATTTCAGCCTCCGTGAATCTGGGAGAGAATCTTTCCTGCGATCAAGCCGCAATAAGCATCCCTTTCGAACCGTAAGCAAAACACTGCAGATGCTGGGAGTCTGAAATAAAACCCGCAAATGCTGGAATCACTTGGCAGATCAGGTAGCAACTGTGGAGCGAGAGAGAGAGAGAGAGAAAAACAGTGTTAACGTTTCCGGGCGATCGATGACCCTTCACCAGAACTGGAAATCTTCACGATCGCTGAGTGCGCCCCCTTTTGGCCGGAGGGCAGTTCCGGCCCCTTGGAATACCAACTGGCTGTGTGACCATTGCACTGTTTACACCCTCGCATTGATCGCTGCACAGCCTCAGTTTTGCCCCTCTCGGCCTGTATTGCCGAGAAACTCCTCTACTTCAAACAACTCTACTTATCTCGTTTCCTAAATTGTCTGTAGTTTAGCTATTTAACTAGGTGGTACAATAAAAAAAAAAAAAATCCGGATGGAGTGTATGCCTGTAAAATGGAGACTGACTAATGTCTGCGTGCCACAGGCCAATTATCCCTGTTTTCCAAACCCCTGTGCAATACCATAGCAGGTCAGCTGGTACTTTGCTAAATACGTCAGCAGGGATGTAAAGAAAAAGCGTGAGTAATGGAAACCAGAATTAAACACAAAAAATGTTGGAAATACACGGCAGCACGATCAGTATCTGATCAACATCTGCTTAACATTTAGTGTGAGGCCAATGATCAGTTCTACTCTGATGAAGGAACCTACCCGAAATATTAGCCTCTCTTTTACAGCTTCTGCTCTACATGCATACATAAATACATCCTGTGTATTCCAGGTTTATTTTACGATCCCCAGTATTTTTCCGTGATCCCCTCTGCCTGAAAGCATTTAAAAAAAATTTTAAAAAAAAATTTGTTCCTGGGATGTGGGCGTCGCTGGCAAGGCCGGCATTTATTGCCCATCCCTAATTGCCCATCGAGAAGGTGGTGGTGAGCCGCCTTCTTGAACCGCTGCAGTCCGTGTGGTGAAGGTGCTCCCACAGTGCTGTTAGGGAGGGAGTTCCAGGATTGTGACCCAGCGACGTTAGTGTTAACTCTCGCACAGGCACTTCATTCCCACAAGGGACTCTGCCATCAGGCATTCACTTGTAACTAATGTTTCTACGTCTAGAAATTACTGTTGCTGATATTCATGGACAAACCTTTGTATGAAATTCTTTTACCTGATATTTTAGTGATGGTGTTAACCCATTTGAAATATCCGGGTTAAGAACTGTGCAAAGATAGCAGACAGGAATGTCACAGGAAAGCATTGAACGCTTGTCTGTCAACATTACCGGCACTTCAAGGCTTTAAAAATACCAACCACAGATGAACATTTGCTGCTGTAATGTATTTGCTTCATGGGTTCTTTGCTTAAGAATTCATAGCAACACATTGCTATTAAGAACTAGTTGGTTTCTTAGCAAAAGTTTATCAATCACACTACACATAACCAGTTCATCCACCATGCTAACAACCACCTGCCTCATTGTGGATCCCCCGTACCCAACTGACTGGGGTTTTATTGAGTCTTGTGAACATCACGTGACTGGCTAAGCCACCCCCACTCAACAGCTCCACAAACCTGAGAGTATGCTCATCGGGGCATACATTACAGATGGCAAGGGCTATCAACTAGACTCTGATTCAGAAGGCCCTTGCTTCAAGCTCCACTTGTCTGAAACTAGGCTGAAGGGAGCACTCCATTGTAGGAGGGTCTGTACTCTGCCTGTGTCTGTGGTTCAGGTACCCGTTAAAGATCCCTTGGCACTATTCCAAGAGAGAGAGAGCAGGGATTTATCCCTGTCCAATATTCTTCCCTCTGCCAACAGCACCCAAACAAAATAGATTAGTTTATTTAATTGCTGCTTGTGGACTCTTGCTGTGCACAAATGGCTATCATGTCTGCCAAAAAATAACAGTGGCTGGACTTCAGTTAGAACCATAGAATGCTTACAGCACAGAATGAGGCCATTCGGCCCGTTGAGTCCGTGCCGGCTCTCTGCAAGAGCACTTCAGCCAGTCCCACTCCCCGTAGCCCAGCATTTGTTTTTCCTTCAGCTACTTATCCAATTCCCTTTTGAAAGCCATGATTGAGTCTGCCTCCACCACCCTCTCAGGCAGCGCATTCCAGATCCTAACCACTCGCTGCGTAAAAACGTTTTCCCTCATGTCGCCTTTGGTTCTTCTGCCAATCGCCTTAAATCTGTGTCATAATATAAGAATTAGGAGCAGGAGTAGGCCATTCGGCCCCTCGAGCCTGCTCCGCCATTCGCGGCTGATCTGATCCTGAGGTCAACTCCCTTCCCTGCCTGCTCCCCATAACCCTTGACTCCCTTATTGTTCAAAAATCTGTCTCTCTCCACCTTAAATATATTCAATGACCCAGCCTCCACAGCTCTCTTGTGCAGAGAATTCCACAGATTTACGACCCTCTGAGAAATCTCCGTTCGAAATGGATGACCCCTTATTCTTAAACTATGCCCCCTAGTTCTAGATTTCCCCACGAGTGGAAACATCCTCTCTGCATCGACCCTGTCGAGCCCCCTCAGTATCTTATACGTTTCAATAAGATCACCTCTCACTCATCCAAACTCCAATAAGTATGAACCCGACCTGCTCATCCTTTCTTCATAAGACAACCCCTTCATCTCGGGGATCAACCTCGTGAACCTTCTCTGAACTACCTCCAATGCAAGTATATCCCTCCTGAAATACGGAGACCAAATCTGCACGCAGTACTCCAGGTGTGTCCTCTGGTTCTCAACCCTTCCGCCAATGGGAACAGTTTCTCTCGATCGACTCTGTCCAGACCCCTCATAAGAACATAACATAAGAATTAGAAGCAGGAGTCGGCCATTCAGCCCCTCGAGCCTGCTCCGCCATTCAATGAGATCATGACTGATCTTCGACCTCAGCTCCACTTTCCCGCCTGATCCCCATATCCCTTGATTTCCTTAATATCCAAAAATATATCGATCTCCGTCTTGAATATACTCAACGACTGAGCCTCCACAGCCCTCTGGGGCAGAGAATTCCAAAGATTCATCACCCTCTGATTGAAGAAGCTTCTCCTCATCTCAGTCCTAAATGGCCGACCCCTTATTCTGAGACTGTAACCCCTGGTTCCAGACTCCTCAGTCAAAGGAAACATCCTCTCTGCATCTACCCTGTCAAGCCCTGAAAGAATTTTGTATGTTTCAATTAGATCACCTCTAATTCTTCTAAATTCCAGAGAATATAGGCCAAGTCTACTCAATCTCTCCTCATAGGACAATCCCCCCCCCCCACCCCATCCCAGGAATCAGTCTCTTGATTTTGAACACCTCGATCAAATATCCTCTCAATTGAAAAGCAATTCATTGTGTTTAGAAGCGCTTTGGGACAACCTGAGATGTGAAAAGGTGTCATATGAAAGTAAGTTCTTTCTATCAATGTGTTTTTCTTTTATTATGTGACACCTTCTATAGCAGTATTAAATCATTCACTCGTCTTATTGCAGGGAGTTGATTTCAGGTACAGAACATAATCAAAAAGGCGAATGGAATGCTGGCCTTTATATCGAGAGGACAAGGGGGGTAGAAGTTATGCTGCAGCTGTACAAAGCCCTGGTTAGCCCACACCTGGAGCACTGTGAGCAGTTCTGAGCACCACACCTTAGGGAGGGTATATTGGCCTTGGAGGGAGTGCAGCGTAGGTTTACCAGAATGGTACCCGCACTCCAAGGGTTAAGTTACGAGGAGAGATTTCACACATTAGGATAGTATTCCCTAGAATTTGTAAGGTTAAGGGGTGATTTGATCTAAGTTTTTAGGATATTAAGGGGAACAGGGGGTAGAGAGAGAGAGAGAGAGAGAGAAACTATTCCCGCTGGTTGGGGAGTCTAGGACTAGGGGGGCACTGTCTAAAGATTAGAGCCAGACATTCCAGGAGTGAAATTAGGAAACACTTCTACACACAAAGGGTGGTAAAAGTTTGGAACTCTCTTCTGCAAACGACAATTGATGCTAGATAAGAACGTAAGAACTTAAGAAATAGGAGCAGGAGTAGGCCATAAGGCCCCTCAAGCCTGCTCCGCCATTTAATAAGATCACGGCTGATCTGATCATGGACTCAGCTCCACTTCCCCACCCGCTCCCCATAACCCTTTATTCCCTTATCGCTCAAAAATCTATCTGTCTCCGCCTTAAATATATTCAATGACCCAGCCTCCACAGCTCTCTGGGGCAGAGAATGCCACAGATTTACAACCCTCAGAAGAAATTCCTCCTCATCTCAGTTTTAAAAGTTATTCGAAGACCATGTCCTCGAATCAATTAATTTTAAATTGGAGATAGCTTTTTGTTGACCAAAGGTATCGAAGATATGGGCCAAAGGCGGGTATATGGAGTTCAATCGCAGATCAGCCACAACCTCATTGAATGGCGGAACAGGCTCGAGGGGCTGAATGGTCTCCTCCTGTTCCTATGTTCCTCGTTTGGGCATCCAGGCATAAATGTAGTTCTTCCCAGTGGGGAAAATGGAAAAACAACCGTGAGGCCTGCGGGGAAAAGAAAAAGGGGAAAAGGTTTGTTGGTATTATCGCATCTCCTTGTCACACAAAGGGATTGAGCATTTAATAGCTTTCTGTGAATATGTTCTTAGCGGGGCTGCCTGAAGATACGAGGATAAAGAGTTCATCTTTGCACAACTGCTGGAGGTTGAGACAACCTGCTCTCCTTCTGCCTGAGTGCTGCCTGCTGCTAACACTCTCTCGATCCCAGCTGCTGTTCTCCAGAGATCTGCACCAGCAACGCCTCCAATGCAGAAGAGTGATCAGCTGTCCGATTGAGCTAGCGTGCGGGGAAGATGGAGAATACATGAATATATACTCCATGGAAGTTGGGGAGCAGCAGCACATCGACACACAACCGTTTTTGCCGGCTTACTCGTGCAGTTTTTTAAAAAATCACACACACAACAACCCTGATTTGTTGAGTCTGTCTTTGTTTATTATTGGGTTGATGAAGAAAAGGGCTTGTCTGAGTCATTTTTAGGTGTCAAAGGCCCTCGGGCTGAGAATTGGTATGTCACATTTTTTGGTGATTCAAAGCCAGGATTTCCTGCGACGGTCACGTCCTATTCAACCCTTTGGAGACAATGGATGCTTTCAGTAAATTTAAGTTCGGAGTCAGTTGCCATCACCTCATGGCACCGATCTCCCCGCCCCTCCCCCCTGCCGCTGCTCCAAATGCCTTCCCTTCCATCCACCTCTGAAAAAGAAATACAGACTTGCATTTCCACAGTGCCCTTTCACGATCTCCTATGTCCCAAAGCACTTTACAGCCAATGAAGTACTTTTTGGAGTGTAGTCACTGTTGTAATGTGGGAAACGTGGCAGCCAATTTGCGCACAGCAAGCTCCCACGAACAGCTCCTGTTGTCAGCCCTGAAATCAGCTAGCTCGGCACAAACCTGAAAGTGGTCTCGATTTTTAAACTCCAGGCGGATTCCCCGCTCATCCTGAGTTATAAAATTACAGATGCGCCTCAATGATGTCATCGGGCCGCAACCTGCACATGTAAAGAAGGATCCCGTTGGTTCCGGACGCCTGTCCTTGCTGCCTGCTCAGGTGGTGAAGAAGGCATATGGAATACTTGCCTTTATTAGCTGAGGCATAGAATACAAGAGCAGGGAGGTTGTGCTTGAATTGTAAAAAAAACATTAGTGAGGCCGCAGCTGGAGTACTGCGTGCAGGTCTGGTCACCACATTACAGGAAAGATGTGATTGCACTAGAGAGGGTACAGAGGAAATTTACCAGGATGTTGCCTGTACTGGAGAATGTTTGCTATGAGAAAAGATTGGATAGGCTGGGGTTGTTTTCTTTGGAACAGAGGAGGCTGAGGGGACTTAATTGAAGTGTATAGAATTGAGGGGCCGAGATAGCGTGGATAGGAAGGACCTATTTCCCTTAGAGGGGTCAGCAAACAGTGGGGATTTAAATAATTGGTAGACTGTTTAGAGGTGATTTGAGGGGAAATTTCTTCACCCAGAGGGTGGTGGGGGTCTGGAACTCACTGCCTGAAAGGGTGGTAGAGGCAGAAACCCTCACCACATTTAAAAAGTACTTGGATGTGCACTTGAAGTGCCGTAACCTACAGGGCTACGGACCCAGAGCTGGAAAGTGGGATAGCACTTGGTTGGCCGGCGCAGACACGATGGACCGAATGGCCTCCTTCCGTGCTGTAAATTTCTATGGATTTCATGAGAGCAGGTTAAAATTGCAGATGTTGCAATCATGGTGGCTTTCGGACAGCTAAGAGCTGGGGCGATTCTAACTGCCCACCCGCCAGGTTTCTGCTGAGCGAGTCGGGTTAAAATCACGCCCCCCCCCCCCCCCCCCCCCCCAATGACTCCGATCCACACTGAGCAGTGAATTTACTCACTCGTCCACGAGGAAAGCAATCTCACCAATTGCTTGGTCGGGGGTGGAGAGGGGGGAAAGCTCAGAATTAACTTTTAGTCGACCCAGGGCATTATCTCCGGGTGTGAACGCAGTCCAGGCTGCCGCCTCTGCTCCTATTCAACCGTCCCAGCTTTGCAAATCCGGTTAAGTTAGTGGCACTGCATCGGAATCGAACCCAAGCTAACCAATCTAAAATGGAGTGTGGATGCCTGCAGGCCTCAAATCTGTAACTGCAAGAATTTACAGATGGAATGCAGGCAATGAAAAATTGAAGTGATCGGTGAGCGACTGGGCTGGAGCGAGCAGCACTGGTTCGGTTCAAAATAAGCATCTAAAATGTTGTGCGTTATTCGAGAGAATTAATTCGCCCTGGTATGTGCAGCGAGCGATGCACTCTGTTGGAAATTTGTGCAGATTAAAAGTTTCATGTGTTCAGAATTGAATCCCAAAAGAGGCTAACATCAAGGTCTGAGTGAAACTTCAAACTCCCTTTATAAAAGAAACCTAGTTTGAAATGCAGTGTTATTTTCAGTGCAGCCTGACCCTGTGTTGGGACAGATATGAAATGTGGTGGTGTTTTGTTCCCAGGTTTTATTACTTGATTAACATAGTTTGCACACATGTCTGCTTCACAAGGTGCAGATATTATGGATTTGATAAGTACCGGATATAAGGAGTATTTCATTTAACCTCTTGCGCACTCGGAGAAGAAAGAAAATTACATTGATATATCGTCTTTTCACATCTCTCCGGGTGTTCGAAACACACAAGATTCTGAGGGGAACTTTAATAAAGTTATATTTAGTTTATATACGTTTTATTGAGTAGATTGGGCCTTTCCTCTCTTGAATGTAGAAGAATGAGAGGGGATCTCATTGAAACATACAAGATTCTGAGGGGATTGACTGGGTAGATGCTGAGAGGATGTTTCCCCCAAAGCTGGGGAATCTAGAACCAGGGGTCACAGTCTCAGGATAAGGGGCCGAGATGAGATGAGGAGGAATTTCTCTCTGCCCCAGAAGGTCTGTGGATGCTGAATTGTTGAATGTATTCAAGGCTGAGATAGAAAGATTTTTTTCACTCCAAGGGACTCCAGGGATATGGGGATAGTGCAGGAAAGTGGAGTTGAGGTTGAAGATCATGATCTCATTGAATGGTGGAGCGGGCCCAAGGAGCCGAATGGCCGACTCCTGCTCCTAATTCTTATGGGTTGAATCTTCGCCACGATTCTGCACCGTTTTTTGGCCGACGCTGTGTTTTTTTTGGAGCAGACTAAAATCTGTAAGTTTCGCCGCCATCCTAAACTACTTACTGCAGATTTTTTTAGTTGCCGATTTTTTGGGGATGTCGGGTGCACCATTTCTGGCCACTTAAGTGAGTTTGGCCAGGTAGGATTTTTTCCAAAACAGCGCAGTGCACCGTTCTGAAAAACCATACCTGAACTTAAGAAAATGAGGGCGGGGAAGACGACATTGTTTTAGCCGAGCTGAAGACACGGCACTGGGGCCGGGCGGGTATTTCGGCTCGGGATAATGGAGAATAAGTTAGTTGAACCCCAGAAACAGCACAAAAGGGTACAGAATGGAACTCAACTTTAGAATTAGATTTTATTCACCATTTTGAAATGTTTGTTTCAATGTACCCGGAGAGGTTTTTTTTTAACAAGATAGTACAGTGACTCCTGAATTATCTTGGAGCGGGAAGATAGCACAGAATCTCAGTGACTGACTTAAGAACCATCTGAGCAAGAAATCTCCTAAAAATGTGTAAGCCCTGGGAGCGCATATCTGTCAAATCGGCAATAACAAATGTCACGTTCTGATAGTCAAGGCAAGGCACAGTCCCTCGTTACCCTGGCAACTTCAGTTTTTCGGCGTAGGCCTTAGGCTCCGCCCGCAGCGGTTGAGGACAATCTGCGCAGCTCCAAAGTGAAAGCTTATGCCGGCGAAACGTGGAACTTTTTTATTGGCGCAGTCGGCCACTAGACAATCAGATGTACCTCTACAACTGCGTCAACAATAGTCCATGTTGATTTTGGGCCCCTTGTTCTTATGATATTGGGCAGAGGCAGGTTTCGACTTCACTGCAAAGTCTCCCTTACCCCCCCCCACCCCGCTCAAACTTTCTTTGGCCAATCAGCCTGCCAACACTCACTGTTATGCCTCACCCATGAAGCATGGTCCTTTGGACCAGGTGCTGGAGGACTGCCCATGGAAACGAGTGATCTCACCACTGTTGGTTCTGAGTCTCAAAATAACTCGGCAGCCTCGGGGGGGGCGGGGAGGAATAAGGTGTGAATATCTGCAGCATTGCAATCCATGCAGTATGTGCAATGCTGTGCACATTATTTGTTTTAACAATGAAAATCGCAGAAACCTTTGTTCGCCGTTGGATAGTGTCAGGTCATGGCACTATTTTGAAGAAGAGCAGGGGAGTTCTCCCCGGTGTCCTGGGGCCAATATTTATCCCTCAATCAACATCACTAAAACAGATTGTCTGGTCATTATCACATTGCTGTGTGTGGGAGCTTGCTGTGCGCAAATCGGCTGCCGTGTTTCCCACATTACAACAGTACCACACTCCAAAAGGACTTAAAATAAAAACAGAAAATGCTGGAAATCTCAGCGGGTCAGGCAGCATCTTGGAGAGAGAAACTGAGTTAACATTTCAGGTCTGTGACCTTTCGTCAGAACTGGAAAATCTTGAGATGCAGTACTTCATTGGTTGTAAGGCGCTTTGAGACATCCGGTGGTGGTGGTGAAAGGTGCTATATAAATGCAAGTCTGTCTTAATTCCGTTAGTAAACAATGTGCAGTGCGCGCGACCAGGCCTCTAGTGGGTGTTACTGGTATCTCACAGACTTGTTATGGAATTACTGAGTACGCTTTGTGACAGACCCCTGGGATCCTACAAATCCCCTGGGAGGACAGACGCACCAACGTTAGCGTCCTCATCTAGGCCAACATCCCCAGCATTGAAGCACTGACCACACCTGATCAGCTCCGCTGGGCAGGCCACATTGTTCGCATGCCAGGCATGAGACTCCCAAAGCAAGCGCTCTACTTGGAACTCCTTCATGGCAAACGAGCCAAACGGCAGTGGGAACATGACCAGGACACCCTCAAAGCCTCCCTGATAAAATACAACATCCCCACCTGGGAGTCCCTGGCCAAAGACCGCCCTAAGTGGAGGAAGTGCATCCGGGAGGGCGCTGAGCACCTCGAGTCTCGTCGCCGAGAGCATGCAGAAACCAAGCGGAAGGAGCGTGCGGCAAACCTGTCCCACCTGTGACGGGGACTGTGGTTCTTGTATTGGACTGTTCAGCCACCAAAGAACTCATGGAAAGAGTGGTAGCAAGTCTCCCTCGATTCCGAGGGACTGCCCATGATGATGATGATGATTTGTGACAGTGTACAGCGAGTAAGAGAGAATCAGCAGCCTGTTTTCCAGCTCTCCTGATCGGGAGGGATGTAAGAATGGCCGCCTGTTTTACGCTATTGCAGAGTCATGAGCTACCGCTGCGTGCGAGACCCACCAAATAAATGTAGGAAAAAAATATAAGGCCTCCCAAATAGGCTGAATAGAATGGACAATCAGAGGAAAACAAGACCTATATACACTAATGTACCTATATACAGAACAGAATATGTACTCAGGATTGCTACCACTGCCACGTGCTAGTCAGAGTAGGAATCGCAGGATAGCTCAGAAGAATACGTGGCTTGAGGAGTGGCACAGAAGGGAGGGATTCAAATTCCTGGGACATTGGAACCGATTCAAAGGGAGGTGGGACCAGTACAAACCGGATGGCCTGCACCTGGGCAGGATCGGAACCAATGTCCTAGGGGGAGTGTTTGCTAGTGCTGTTGGGGAGGGGTTAAACTAATATGGCAGGAGGATGGGAATCTATGCACAGAGACAAAGGGAAGTAGAATGGGGACAGAAACAAAAGATAGCAATAAGAAAAGTAAAAGTGGAGGGCAGAGAAACCCAAGGCAAAAAGGGTCAAATTACAGCAAAATTCTAAAGGGGCAAAGTGTGTTAACAAGGCAAGCCTGAAGGCTCTGTGCCTCAATGTGAGGAGTATTCGTAATAAGATGGACGAATTAACAGCGCAGATAGCAGTTAACGGATATGATGTAATTGGCATCACGGAGACATGGCTCCAGGGTGACCAAGGCTGGGAACTCAACATCCAGGGATATTCAACATTTAGGAAGAATAGACAGAATGGAAAAGGAGATGGAGTAGCGTTGCTGGTTAAAGAAGAAATTAACTCAATAGTAAGGAAGGACATTAGCCTGGATGATGTGGAATCGGTATGGGTGGAGCTACGGAATACCAAAGGGCAGAAAACGCTAGTGGGAGTTGTATACAGACCACAAACTGTAGTAGTGAGGTTGGGGGCAGCATCAAACAAGAAATTAGGATGCATGCAATAAAGGTACAGCAATTATCATGGGCGACTTTAATCTACATATTGATTGGGCCATCCAAACTGGCAGCAATGTGGTGGAAGATGATTTCCTGGAGTGTATTAGGGATGGTTTTCTAGACCAATATGTCGGAACCAACTAGAGGGTTGGCCATCCTAGACTGGATGATGTGTAATGAGAAAGGACTAATTAGCAATCTGGTTGTGCGAGGCCCCTTGGAGAAGAGTGACCATAATATGGTAGAATTATTTATCAAGATGGAGAGTGATAGTTAATTTAGAGACTAGGGTCCTGAATATAAGGAAAGGTAACTTCGATGGTGTGAGATGTGAATTGGCTAGAATAGACTGGCAAATGATACTTAAAGAGTTGACGGTGGATAGGCAATGGCAAACATCCCTGTCTGGAGTAAAAATAAAATTGGAAGGTGGCTCAATGTGGCTAACAGGGGAAATTAGGGATAGTGTTAAATCCAAGGAAGAGGCATATAAATTGGCCAGAAAAAGCAGCAAACCTGAGGACTGGGAGAATTTTGTAATACAGCAGAGGAGGACAAAGGGTTTAATTAGGAGGGGGAAATAGAGTATGCGAGGAAGCTTGCTGGGAACATTAAAAACTGACTGCAAAAACTTCTATAGATATGTGAAGAGAAAAAGATTAGTGAAAACAAACGTAGGTCCCTTGCAGTCAGATTCAGGTGAATTTATAATGGGGATCAAAGAAATGGCGGACCAGTTAAACAAATACTTTGGTTCTGTCTTCACGAAGGAAGACACAAATAACCTTCCGGAAATACTATGGGACCGAGGGTCTAGTGAGAAGGAGGAACTGAAGGAAATCCTTATTAGGTGGGAAATTGTGTTAGGGAAATTGATTTAAGGCCGATAAATCCCCGAGGCCTGATAGTCTGCATCACAGAGTACTTAAGGAAGTAGCCCTAGAAATAGTGTATGCATTGGTGATCATTTTCCAACAGTCTCTCGACTCTGGATCAGTTCCTATGGACTGGAGGATAGTTAATGTAACACCACTTTTTAAGAAAGGAGGAAGAGAAAAAACAGGTAATTTATAGACCAGTTAGCCTGACATCAATAGTGGGGAAAATGTTGGGATCAATTAATAAAGATGAAATAGCAGACTATTTGGAAAGCAGTGACAGGATCAGTCCAAGTCAGCATGGATTTATGAAAGGGAAATCATGCTTGACAAATTTTCTGGAATTTTTTGAAGATGTAACTAGTAGAGTGGACAAGGGAGAACCAGTGGATGTGGTGTATTTGGACTTTCAAACGCCGTTTGACAAGGTCCCACACAAGAGATTGATATGCAAAATTAAAGCGCATGGTATTGGGAGTAATGTACTGATGTGGATAGAGAACTGGTTGGCAGATAGGAAGCAGAGAGTCGGGATAAATGGGTCCTTTTCAGAATGGCAGGCAGTGACTAGTCGGGTACCGCAGGGCTCAGTGCTGGGACCCCAGCTCTTTACAATATACATGAATGATTTGGATGAGGGAATTGAATGTAATATCTTCAAGTTTGCAGCTGACACTAAGCTGGGTGGCAGTGTGAGCTGTGAGGAGGATGCTAAGAGGCTGCAGGGTGACTTGGACAGGTTAGGTGAGTGGGCAAACGTGTGGCAGATGCAGTATAATGTGGATAAATGTGAGGTTATCCACTTCGGTGGCAAAAACACAAAGGCAGAATATTATCTGAATGGTGACAGATTAGGAAAAGGGGAGGTGCAACGAGACCTGGGTGTCATGGTTCATCCGTCATTGAAAGTTGGCATGCAGGTACAGCAAGCGGTGAAGAAGGCAAATGGTATGTTGACCTTCATAGCGAGAGGATTTGAGTATAGGAGCAGGGAGGTCTTACTGCAGTTGTACAGGGCCTTGGTGAGGCCTCACCTGGAATAATGTGTTCAGTTTTGGTCTCCTAATCTGAGGAAGGACATTCTTGCTATTGAGGGAGTGCAGTGAAGGTTCACCAGACTGATTCCCAGGATGGCAGGACTGACATATGAGGAGAGACTGGATCGACTGGGCCTGTATTCACTGGAGTTTAGAAGAATGAGAGGGGATCTCATAGAAACATATAAAATTCTGACGGGATTGAACAGGTTAGAGGCAGGAAGAATGTTCCCGATGTTGGGGAAGTTCAGAACCAGGGGACATAGTCTGAGGATAGGGGTCGGCCGTTTAGGACTGAGATGAGGAGAAACTTCTTCACTCAGAGTTGTTAACCTGTGGAATTCTCTGTCGCAGAGAGTTGTTGATGCCAGTTCATTGGATATATTCAAGAGGGAGTTAGATATGGCCCTTACGGCTAAAGGGATCAAGCGATATGGAGAGAAAGCAGGAAAGGGGTACTGAGGTGAATGATCAGCCATAATCTTATTGAATGGTGGTGCAGGCTCGAAGGGCCGAATGGCCTACTCCTGCACCTATTTTCTAAGTTTCTATGTTTCTGTTTTATTTCACATGTTATTGAGAAATTTGCGTATATATATTGGAATCTAGTATTGCAGTGTTACCAGAAGCAGAATATATACCTACTTGATACAGAATATACATTGTTCAATATCCCGGCCTATGTATCCATACTCAGAATCCGAATTATAAACGTAATGTAATGAACATGAACAAAGGTAACTATCGGCCCATTGGGATCCGTTTGCCTCAGGCCCTTGATCCTGCCTCTGGCAGGATTGAACCATCCAGTTGGCCATGATCAGCCAGGATATCAGCGGCACGCACACAGAGTTGGAATGCCTTCTGTTGCAAAACACAATCCGTGCAGCTTCTCTGTACCGAAAGCGTCTTGTGCAGGATATTTTTTACAAGCTATCTCCAGTGAACATTTGTGTCTGTACAGAGTAGATCTTTAGTTACTCGTGCGTTGCCAGAGTAGTGTTTTTCCTTTCATTTCTAGCTGAGGACCAATAACTTCTGCTCCCGTTGTCTAATAACCTCATGCAATGCTCAATTCTAGCCTTGTTGTGGCTAGACATCACTGGCCCTGTTTCGAAACACGACACGCCAGCTCACGGGGGCATTCCCCCGACATGTGAGTGAGAGAACCCACTGTTCCTCCCTCGGGGCTGACTACGCTTTTTCATGCGGGGAGAGATATCCTGACTTTGTGCCTCTGGCGTATCTTCGCTGGGCGTCCCAATCACTTCTGCAGCGGGCCCGGATTCCAGCAACTTTCCAACGCAAATAGCACAGCCTGCCAACGCACACACACGGTGCCTGGAGCATAAGTGTTTCCGCGAGTAGCACAGCCTTCAGCTCACCACCCAGAAGGCATTGCCCACATCGTGCAGTCGCCCCCCACCCCCCCTCCGCTGTGTCTTTTTGGCTCGGCTCATGACTCGTTCCCCGAGGAACTGAAGGAGCGATGGTTGCGTTAATTGAGCCCTGAGGGTGAAGGAACGTTACAGGGTAAAATTATGAAAATGATCCACAGATTGCAGTTAAATATGTCATTTAAATTAATCCATTGTTTGAAAGACTTGAAAGAAAGACTTGCATTTATATATTTGCATTTATATAGTGCCTTTCACAACCACCCACGTCTGAAAGCGCTTTATCGACAATGCAGTAGTTTTGGAGTGTAGGCACTGCTGTAACGATAGAACATGTACAGTGTTACAGAACTCCAGCTAACACTCAATGGGAATGATTATTTCCAGAGGAGAAGTTTGATAATAGGTGTGCTTTCACAGTTGCTTCGAAGTCAAAACTGACTTAATTAATTTCTGTGTCAGCTGTGGCTCAGTGGGCAGCACCCTCGCCTCTGAGTCAGAAGGTTGTGGGTTCAAGTCCCACTCCAGGGACTTGAGCACAAAAATCTAGGCTGACACTCCCAGTGCAGTGCTGAGGGAGTGCTGCACTGTCGGAGGAGGCCGTCTTTCAGATGAGACGTTAAACCGAGGCCCCGTCTGCTCTCTCAGGTGGACGTAAAAGATCCCATGGCACTATTCCGAAGAGGAGCAGGGGAGTTATCCCCGGTGTCCTGGCCAACATCAATCAACATCACTGAAACAGATTATCAGGTCATTATCACATCGCTGTTTGTGGAAGCTTGTTGTGCGCAAATTGGCTGCTGCATTTCCTACATTACAACAGTGACTACACTCCAAAAGTACTTCATTGGCTGTAAAGAGTTTTGGGATGTCGTGAGGTCATGAAATGCGCTATAGAAATGAAAGTTTCTTTCTCTTCTTTCTCTCTTTCTCTCTTTCATTCTTTCATTCTCTCTCTCTCTCTCTCTCTCTCTCTCTCTCCTTTTTCTCTTTCTCTCTTTTTCTTTCTCTCTCTCTCTCTCTCTCTTTCTCTCTCTCTCTCTTTCTCTCTCTCTCTCTTTCTCTCTCTCTCTCTTTCTCTCTCTCTCTTTTTCTCTCTTTTCTCTCTCCTTTTCTCTCTCTTTTTCTTTCTCTCTCTCTTTCTTTCTCTCTCTCTTTCTTTCTCTCTCTCTTTCTTTCTCTCTCTCTTTCTCTCTCTCTTTCTCTCTCTCTCTCTTTCTCCTTTTTTATGTACAAAACTAAATTAGTGAACGAGTAAAATTGACCCCGTCATATGTACACTGACAATTTCCACCACTGTCATTGTAGTGCGGAACCTCCAAAGGGTTAACAATAGTTGAGCAGAGGAGCGATGAGCCAGTTTCCCGTATTAATGAGGCAGAATTTTTTCTGCTTGGCTGGTGCAGGGGTGCAAGTGCAGGTTCTCGAACGTGATGCACAGTGACGGTGTCAGAGTACGCTCCGTCCAGCCAGGCCTGTGGTCTATCGGAGCCTCCTGACCTGCTGTAAGTGGACAATGGACTCTGAGTGGCATAGGCACACGTATGACTACTGTAGCCTGATGTGCCCCATTCCGAAAGGTGTATGGGTTAAACACATCCGCTCACAAGCACAGGTGTTTCTTCAGCAAGTGCCTCTGTCAGTCTTGCCTTTTGACCATGAAATAATGTTAACTTTTCTGATCATTTCATTTAATCTTTAAATGTACTCTTTGGCAGAAATGGAGTCCGGGTTTATGTCCAGTTTTTCTCAATTTTAAATCCTGTTTTAGTTTTACAGTCGTCACAAATTAAGTTTTTTTTTTTACTTTTGTCTAGACTTTCCACCAGATTTTTTTGTTGTTGAAAATTTATGGTTCAAAGAATTGCAGCTTTGTTTGATTTTTCGCACAGCGCGCACATGTGGTGTGATAATAAACTGGGGCTAAAATCACAACCGAGGATTTCACTCAGCCATTTCAATTTCTAACTCCTGCTCCAAAAAACCATGGGCTGCTCCAGCAGGCTTGTAGTCTGCGACTTCAGTTATCTCCAATCTTACTCTTTAGTTTTCATTTTCAAAAGAACTTTAGCTCTAAATTCTGTTTCGGGGAAAAAAAAGGAAAGACTTGCATTTATGACCACTGGATGTCTCCAAGCGCTTTACAGCAAATGAAGTACTTTTGGAGTGTAGTCACTGTTGTAATGTGGGAAACGCGGCAGCCAATTTGCGCACAGCAAGCTCCCACAGACAGCAATGTGATAATGACCAGATAATCTGTTTTAGTGATGTTGATTGAGGGATAAATATTGGCGCCAGGACACCGGGGATAACTCCCCTGCTCTTCTTCGAAATAGTGGATCTTTGATGTCCACCTGAGAGAACAGATAGGGCCTCGGTTTAAGTCTCATCCGAAAGACGGCCCCTCCGACAGTGCGGCGCTCCCTCAGCACTGCCCCTCCGACAGTGCGCAAAAATATAATGATTTCAGTTTCCTCCTCATTTTTACTTAACAAGAAACAGTATTGGACCACAGTAGGTCGAGTTAGCTTGAAACGAGCATGACATTAGTGATTAACAGCATAAAGCAGCTTTATAATCTAATCTCAGCATTACGTTTCTTTAAATTATTAGCATTTAATAATTATTAGTAGCCCAGCCCTAACCCGAACGGTTTAATCATTCCCTTCAGACTAGCTGGGGTGATGTAACCAGCTTCAGTTGATGCTCTTGCACACGTTGCCTAGGAGAGTGCCGAGGTGAAAAATGTCCCCTGGGAGGGCAGTGCTTTGTTGTGACAACATTTTACCTTTGTTCAGCAATTGGCTGAGTGCCAAAGTGTGACTCGGGATCCAGCACTCCCCAGTTATACTTGAGCGGCCACAGTGCTCTGACAGTGAGCACAACCACAGTCATTCCAACACAATAATGGCATCATCGCGCTGACACTCCGGAGCAGTACTGAACGAGTGCTGCCTTGGCTGAGGTGCCAAGCTGCCGATCAAATGTCGAAACGAGCCTGCCTCTCCAGGTGGCTCGGGCGGCCATTGAAGATCTTCAAAGGAGAGCAGTGAATTGCTGTGTCCTTGGCCAACATTCCTCCCTCAACCAGCACTACCACAAACATCTCTCAGCTGCTTGTGGGCCCTTCGTGCAAGATGGCAGCCAAGTTTGACAACATAACATTGACTCCGGTTCAGGACTATTGTGAGTGACACTGCGCTTTGTAAACGCATGTTATATTCTTCCTTACAAGGGACGGCAGTTGCTGGTCGGAAAACTAAAAGAAATGAAGGTGGTTTTAAGTTTTAGGAACGATCAAGTACTGGACGAAATTCACAACCACAAGGGGCTGGAAATTCACTTGCGCCTGTGTTGCACCGTTAATCCAGGCGGGGCGGTAAATTCTGTACCCGGAAATGGTTTGCGTCTCCAGCTGTAAAATTCATCAGCTGGGCCCTGAGTGTGGGGCGGAGCGCTAAGGGAGGCGTTCACACCTCTCGGGGCGCTAGGCCGCCTGAGCAACTGAATATCCCGAGCTACACAGCCGGCCCCGGAGCGCCCTGACAGAGACTTCCGTGAAAAACAATAACCACCCAAAACATTCCCAATACTTTGCTGATGCCACATCCAACATGGATTGCAAAAATAAAAAAAACAATCGCACTTGCCTCAGGTCGACATTCCTTCCCTCACTACAGCCACTAAAGCTCGGATCGCCCGCTTTCCCCGGCGGTCCCATTAGGGCGCGCTACGTGGCGCTGCGGATTTACAGTGAGGACTGAGGATAGGCAGTACAGAAGAGATATACATAGTACAGAAAAGCAGTGTCGGCTGTGGCTCAGTGGGCAGCAATCTCGCCTCTGAGTCAGAAGGTTGTGGGTTCAAGTCCCACTCCAGAGACTTGAGCACAAAAATCTAGGCTGACACTCCCAGTGCAGTGCTGAGGGAGTGCTGCACTGTCGGAGGTGCCGTCTTTCGGATGAGACATTAAACCGAGGCCCCGTCTGCTCTCTCAGGTGGATGTAAAAGATCCCATGGCACTATTTCTAAGAAGAGCAGGGGAGTTATCCCCGGTGTCCTGGGGCCAATATTTATCCCTCGATCAACGTAACAAAAACAGATTATCTGGTCATTATCACATTGCTGTTTGTGGGAGCTTGCTGTGCACAAACTTACTGCCGCGTTTCCCACATTACAACAGTGACTACACTCCAAAAGTACTTCATTGGCTGTAAAGCGCTTGGGACATCCAGTGGTCGTGAAAGGCGCTATATAAATGCAAGTCTTTCCCGCAAATAATTTAATTCCGGTTGCTAAATTTGTCTAAAATCTAGCATGTGCCTGCACTCGGTTTCCCCCCACCCCCCCCAAGCCTTCATGCTCTAACAGCTTCCTCTTGGAATTATTACACATATTCCTACTTAAAGCCGTGCATAATCACTGATGGAAAGATCGTGTTTCTTTCTCCGGGGGAAGAAAGCCAGGAAAAGCAGTGCAGCACACTGTGTTCCTAGATTTGAATGTTCTGATGCCTGGTACATTCTGTTGTTGAATAACTTGGCGGTGGAAAGACTCATTTGTCAAGCCTGTCCAATCGCTCAGAGCCTGGCTGCAGCGTGTTTGCCTTCGGGGGGTGCTGCTTTCTCTAACAGCAGTACAAACCTAATTGTCTGAATAATAAGCGCCGATGAATAGTTGCTTCATCCCAGCATGTCAAAATGTAGGCCGAGCGATTCAGCTCGAAGCGCTGAGAGAACTGTGACCAAGTGAACTCCAGTAAGTAAGTTGCTTGTTGTAAGTGGGCGGACCTGGGCCACAGCCACTCCTGTGGATTGTGGCGATGTACACACATACACTGGAGCTTCCCGCTGTGGCCACTGAACTCTGCAAACAGGTGCAGCGAAAACTCCGGTGACCCTTGACTCCTTCCAGCTCAGTCTTGGCACGTCATCACAATTGTCCTTGAATAAGCTCCAATTTGGGAGCAAAATAACTTGTAATGAATAAGGATTTTAGGAGTACTGGAGCATCGTGGTTATGCTACTGGGCCAGTAACCCAGAGGCCTGGACTAATGAACCGGAGACACAAGTTCAAATCCCACCACGGCAGCTGGGGAATTTAAATTCAGTTAATAAAATAAATCTGGAATAAAAAGCCAGTGTTAGTAATGGTGACCTTACTTAAGGAAGGATATACTAGCTTTGGAGGGGGTACAGAGACTATTCACTCGGCTGATTCCGGAGATGAGGGGGTTACCTTATGATGATAGATTGAGTAGACTGGGTCTTTACTTGTTGGAATTCAGAAGGATGAGGGGTGATCTTATCGAAACATTTAAAATAATGAAAGGGATAGACAAGAAAGAGGCAGAGAGGTTGTTTCCACTGGTCGGGGAGACTAGAACTATGGGGCACAGCCTCAAAATACGGGGGAGCCAATTTAAAACCGAGTTGAGAAGGAATTTCTTCTCCCAGAGGGTTGTGAATCTGTGGAATTCTCTGCCCAAGGAAGCAGTTGAGGCTAGCTCACTGAATGTATTCAAGTCACAGATAGATAGATTTTTAACCAATAAGGGAATTAAGGGTTACGGGGAGCGGGCGGGTAAGTGGAGCTGAGTCCACGGCCAGATCAGCCATGATCTTGTTGAATGGCGGAGCAGGCTCGAGGGGCTAGATGGCCTACTCCTGTTCCTAATTCTTATGTTCTTATGACCCTGAAACTACCGGATTGGCGGAAAAACCCATCTAGTTCACGAATGTCCTTTTAGGGAAGGAAATCTGCCTTCCTTAGCGGTCTGGCCTATATGACTCCAGACCCACGGCCATGTGATTGCCTCTGAAATGGCCCAACAAGCCACAAAGTCAGCTCTGTGGGAGCACCTTCACCACACGGACTGCAGCGGTTCAAGATGGCGGCTCACCACCACCTTCTCAAGGGGCAATTCGGGATGGGCAATAAATGCCGGCCTTGAACAAATAAATAAAAAATGGCATAATGGATCATTCTGGGTGTTTATTGGGCACCGATATCATTCAATGAGGAGGTTCAGGTAATTCACCTCTACTGCAAAATATGATGTTTGTGAGCCAGAAGATGTTGTTTAACTTCTTTATAATATATACAAGGTGCTGAATTACACTCGTTCTTAATGACTGCTTAATCACTGATCCATTCCTCCGTCAAGCAGGTGTTGTAGAATCTGAAGTAATCTCCTGAAAGAACATCAGGTTTGTGACATAGGATCTAAATATAGATCTTAATCATCAGATCTTAATCTGTGTCACCGCTCTTGTGTTGCTGATGGGGTTCCAGCAGATTTATTTCCTACTTTGTATACGATAGAATCTGGATCCAATTACAAACCAATTAAAATGGTCAAACAAAGCATTTGGTAGATGCTGAGGTCGAGAACAAACACTCCCTGCTCACCCTACACTGTTGTCCCCAAATGTGCCCTTTGAGGCCACACTGATCCTCCCCAACCTCAAGAGAAAGGGCCAAATGGAGAAATCGGCGATGCCCCCAACGTTGGAATACGGAAGGTAATGGGGGGATTTGATCGACCTTTCCACGATATTGAGTAGAACAAATAGAGAGAAAGTATTTCCGCTGGTTGGGGAGTCTAGGGTTAAGGATAGTAGCCCAAAGATTAGAGCCAGACCTTTCAGGAGTGAAATTAGGAAATACATCTACACATAGAGCAGTAGAAGTTTGGAACTCTCTTCCGCAAACGGCAATTGATGCTAGATCAATTTTAAATTTGAGATTGATGGATTTCTGTTAACCAAAGGTATTGAGGGATATGGGGTAAAGGGGGTATATGGAGTTAGGTCACAGATCATGACGGAACAGGCTCGCGGGGCTGAATGGCCTCCTCCTGCTCCTATGGCAACAGGCTCGTGGGGCTTAATGGTCCCCTCCTGCTGCTGTGTTGCTAATCACAGTGACTGATGAATCTAGAGCCGTGCTTCTGAATTGCAGGAAGTGCTGCTCCCCGGCAGTCTAGCTGATGTTGCAAAACCCGTTCTGTTAATGACCTTTTCGTGTTCCTACACATTAAACTCTTCTGACGTTAGCAGACCCTGCTTTCCTCGAAATCCTAGAGTGGAGACGGTCTCCTTTTGTCACAGAATGTACGGCCCGATTCTAACCAGGAGACCACATGGCTCCGGTTGGGGTGGAGTGTGGAATGTTTCAGTGTAAGGGGTGTCGCAGTTGTGTGGGGCGGACTGGTTGGGCTGGGTGCTCTTTACCTTTCTGCCATTGTTCATTGTTCATAGGTTTATATGTAACCTTGTGTGCTGTATCGAGCTCTTTGCCGAGTTCATCAGGAAGGATGCGAGCATTAGAGGGGTGACGATCCCAGGCAGCGGAGGCGCTCAGGTCAAGACTTCCCTGTACGTGGACGATGTCACCATCTTTTGCTCGGATCCGCAGTCGGTCCGCAGATTGCTCGCAATCTGCGACCAGTTTGAACTGGCCTCGGGAGCGAAGGTCAATTGCAGCAAGAGCGAGGCCATGCTCTTTGGCAACTGGGCCGACCGAGCCTCCATTCCCTTCACCGTTGAGCCAGATTTCCTGAAGGTGTTGGGAATATGGTTCGGAGCGGACGGGACGTGCGCCAAAAGCTGGGAAGAGCGTATCGCCAAAGTGAAACAAAAACTGGCATTGTGGGAGCAGCGCTCCCTCTCCATTGCAGGAAAGAACCTGGTCATCAGGAGTGAGGTGCTCTCGGGGTTGCTACACATGGCGCAGGTCTGGCCCATCTCTCGCTCTTGTGCCGCGGCAGTCACCCGGGCCGTCTTCCACTTTGTCTGGAGATCCAAAATGGACCGTGTCCGCAGAGACACGATGTACAAATCTCTGGATAGTGGAGGAAAGGATGTTCCGAACGTGGCCCTCATCCTGATGGTTACCTTTGTGTGCGGCTGCATCAAGCTGTGCACAGACCCCCCGGTACACAAACACCAAGTGTCACTACGTGCTGAGGTTCTACCTGTCCCCGGTGTTGCGAAGGATGGGTCTGGCCACGCTGCTGTGAAACGCCCCCACCAGCTGGACCATGCCTGTCCACCTGTCCTTCGTGGAAAAGTTTTTCACAAAAAACCCCTTTGACCACAAGGCCATAGAGCAGTGGTCAGCACGTAAGGTCCTGGACGCCCTACGAAAGCAGGAGAGGGTGGACCCTGTCGGGTGGTTCCCCGAGCGGACTGTCGAACTCGTTTGGCAGAACGTCTCACCGCCAGAGCTTTCACACAAGCACCAAGACGTAGCTTGGTTGGCGGTGAGGAGGGCCTTACCCGTCAGAGCGTTCATGCACAGCCGGCGTCTCAGCAGCACGGCACGGTGTCCCCGAGTTGGCTGTGGTGTGGACGAGACTGTCACCCATCTCCTTCAGGATTGCCCCTTTGCAAGGCAGGTCTGGAAGGAGATGCAGTGCTTGCTGTCGAGGTTCATCCCGAGCAGCTCCGTAACACAGGACTCTGTGCTCTACGGGCTGTTCCCAGGGACACACACCGAGACAGACATCACCTGCTGCTGGAGGGCCATCAACTCGGTCAAAGACGCTCTTTGGTCTTGCCGAAACTTGCTGGTCTGCCAGAGCAAGGAGATGTCCACGTCTGCGTGTTGCAGACTGGCGCAATCCAAGATCCAGGATTACGTGCTGAGGGACGCACTTAAAATTGGTGCAGTCGCCGCAAAGGCACGGTGGGGAAGGGCCACAGTTTAAAGCCCTTCCACCACGGTAAACCCAGGGGCTGGAATCAGTACAAAACCCCCCTCGGGCTGTACTTGTCAACTTTTTGTATACATAGAGCACCATGTGCTGTAAACACCTATGTAGTGCCATGTACAATGCAAGTTCTGTTTAGTAATGTATGTTGCAAAGAAATGTAACTGTACCCTCACCCATTCCGTGTACCGTATAGTGCCACATGTAAAGTAATTTGATGACTGTATTACAATGTATCCTGGATTGTACTGAAATGTACCTCGAAATGTAAAGCAAGCAAATGTATTGAACGGAACTGCCGTCAGAGTCCAAATGTATTGTATGGGATTGCTGACCGCATCCAAACGTACTGAACGGCTTTCCAATGTATTGGGCAAATTTTTCTATGAATAAAGTATATTTTGAAATTTAAAAAAAAATGTAACCTTCAGGGCTGCTGACCGAGGGCCGTGTGGCTCTTTGTCGGCCGGCGCGGACACGATGGGCCGGAATGGCCTCCTCCTGCACTGTAAATTTCTATGTTTCTAACCCTGCCCGCCCAATGTGTCCAGGCCCCCTCTCCCACCCCCCCCCCCGCCATTTTAACGGCTGGGTTCATGGCCGTGTCGGGGACCTCATTAATATTTGACAGTTAAGGGTCCAATGCTGTCACTCGGAACCTGACCTGATCTTAACTGTCAGTCGTGGCATTGGTGCTCAGCGCTAGCACTGCCAGCGAGACCTAGGAGAAGGACCGGGGGCAGCAGAGTTAGGACCCAGTGAGATTGCGTCTTCCTTGTGGGCATGGCAGGAGCAGGAAACCTTGGGCCTTCCCTCCCCCCACCCAAGCGCAACTTGATCTTTCCTTAGTTGAGGGTACGGTTATGTCACTGGACCAGTAATCCCGGGGCCTGGACTAATGAGCCGGAGACGCAAGTTCAAATCCCACCACGGCAGCTGGGGAATTTAAATTCAGTTAATTAAATAAATCTGGAATTAAAAAGCCAGTGTCAGTCATGGTGACTGTGGGCTAGACTTTCCTCACCGCCCAGAAAAGCCCGCTAGGCTCCTGCAATTAACACCGGTGAAAATTTCCATTAATGAGGTAAGACACACTGCCCGGTGAGAAAATGGTTCTCACACCAAGATTCTCGGTGGTTAAAGACAAAACTAGGCAAAACGGGCGGTTCTTACCAGAATGGACGATAAGTATTTAAAATTTAGTCCGAGGCTGCGGTTGGGCCTAGGGAGGGGGGAAACTCAAAATATATTTTTCCACTTTAAAATAAATAAATAAATAAACAAAAAATGAAAAAACATGCCCAAGATAATTTTAAATGTAATCGCCATTTTAGAATTAAAAAAAAAACCCTTTAGCTTGCCTTTCTCTGTAGGGTACTCACTGACCGCCTTGTTTCAGGGCGTTTCCGGAGACGGTTTCCTTGGTGATCCGGTATGGGCTTCCATTGAGGCCAAACTTCGACCCTGGCACTTTTCTCGGTGGGCGGTTTGCTCCCTGCGGTCTTTTCAAAATGTGGGCGGTTCTACTTAAAAAGTAAGTGGGGGGGGGAGGGAAACCTTTGCTGGGCGGTTTCTCTCCCAAAAACAGCCGTCCCACTGAGAAAACCACCGAAAATGACGGTGAAAGTCCCCGCCCCCCCCCCATGAAACTACCGGATTGTCGTAAAAACCCATCGGGTTCACTGTCCTTTAGGGAAGGAAATCTGCCGTCCTCACCCGGTCTGGCCGATATGTGACTCCAGACCCACAGCAATGTGATTGACTCTGAAGTGCCCTCCGAAATGGCCCGGCGAGACACTCCGTTGTACCAAACCGCTGCACTGTGGGAGCTCCTTCACCACACGGACTGCAGCGGTTCAAGAAGGCAGCTCACCACCACCTTCTCGAGGGGCAATTAGGGATGGGCGATAAATGCCGGCCTTGCCAGCGACGCCCACATCCTGTGAACGAATAAATTTTAAAAAGTGTCCTGTTCCATAGTTCTCTTACTCATTTTGTTCAGGATTGTTGAGACTGTGGGGCTGAAATTGCCCCGGGCTGGGTTATGGGTGGTCATTTCGCAAAGTGTTTTTTTTTTTAGTTGGAGAAACTTGGGCTGTAAGTGAAGCGTCTGACTGGTGATCTTATCAAGGCATACAAGAGAGTAGCGGCATTAAAAATGTCGGCGCAGAACACGACTTTCAACGAAAGCATGATTTCCGGACAAGAGGCAACATTTGCAATTGGTAATGGCAAATTTCGGCTTGTGTTCAGGAACAGAGGAACCTATTTGCTCCAGTTGGGGAGTCAGTCACGAGGAGTCAGCAATTCAAAATTATCATCGAGAGAGGGAGGAGAAATTTCCCAGCAGAGAGTTGTTTGAACATGTAATGATTTGTAACAGGAAGGGCTCCAGCAAAGACTGATGCATCTTTTGAAGGAGAAATGGCGAAATATTTGATGCAGAGGAAGACACTGGGTTATCGGCAGAGAGCAAGGGTTAGTTTTGGGTTACCCTAGTAAAGAACTGATGGGTTGAATGTCCTCCTTCTGTGCTGTAAACGTTTCTGGTTCCAAGTTCTTTTACACGCATGGAGAAGACCAGCCGGGAGGGTCGGGGAGGTGAAAATCACCGAAATCGTTGAAGGGACAGTCGGTTACTGTGAGGGAGGGTTTGGTGACTCTGGACAGATTCGTTCTGATGGACTGAATGACATACCTAGATAACTCGTGATCTGGGTTCCACTGGTTTGTGGGGCTTGATATGAAACCAAGAGGTGCCCCTACTCACTAAGCTTTTGTGGCATTTAGATTTACATAATTCAAATAACAAACCCAAATATTAGTATTGAACCGGCCGTGGTTTAGAATGCCATCGCAACCAAGCCGAATTAATAAGGTTATGTTTGAGGAACACTTTGGAAATGTAATCGTGTGCTTCTCAAAGCTGCATTTATCAATAAAACGATTTAAAATAAAAACATAAATATCGTCAAACTTCATGTCAACCTGAATATACCACAGCGTCTGATGCAACATGCAGTGTTTGAAGACGTCCCCTCATTATCTGATATTGGGGAAATGTTGAGGTACTTAGAAGAAAGAAAGACTTGCATTTATATAGCGCCTTTCATGACTTCAGGTCATTTCAAAGCACTTTGCAGCCAATTAAGTACCTTTTGAAAAGTTGTAATGTAGGAAACGCAGCAGCTAATATGCGCAAATTGAGATCCCACAGACAGCAGTGAAGGAATGACCAGACAACCAGTGGGACAAATGTTGGTTGAGATATAAATATTGTCCAGGACACCAGGGAGAACTCCCCTGCTCTTTTTTCCAAAATAGTGCCGTGGGATCTTTTACATCCACCTAGAAGTGAAAACAGGCCCTCTGTTTAATGTCTCATCTGAAAGACGGCACCTCTGACAGCGCAGAGCTCCCTCAGCACTGCACTGGGAGAGTCAGCCTAGATTTATGTGCTCAAGTCTCGAGTGGGACTTGAACCCACAACCTTCTGACTGTGAGACGAGAGAGAAAGCGAGAGCGAGCACAGCTGACATTGTTTGAGACACTTGGGAGACGAGTCTCGCTTCTTTCCTCTAACCCTGCTGTGACGATGAACTGCACTATAAAAAGATTGTTTTATCCAGGCTCCTAAAGGCAGCGTTAGGCAGAATCGACTATCGACCGAGCAGAACAATGGGGCTTTAGATGTTTTGTGTTGGGGTGGACTGTCGACCACAGCTTTAAACAACACAAGAACTTGTTGGGATTGCAAGCATTTTCTGAGTGAGGGAGGGCCCTTCTGCAGGAAATCAAACACTTCATTACCTACAATTACTGGTTCGGGTTAAATAACACTTTGTTTAATAATTGATGCACACCTCAGGGTATGTGCTTCTGGCACGGTGCACTGTGCTAAATGGGAATGATTTCAACCATTTCTGTTTGGCTGCTATATCCCCACTGTCTGTCTCGATGAATTCCAACAGTCAATGCTACATCGCCAAATGTGGTATCACTGGAAGTCACAGACCGCTTCATTGCTACTTTACATTCTTCACGTCAACCATCGGACTGCAATGTTCCTGCAGTTTGACCAACGCTCAATCCAGGACGCATCGTTTCGCAAGTGCAGAGATTTCAAGTAATTGGTGGGAGGTTTAGAGGAGATATGACGGTAGCTTTTTCACCCAGAGGGTGGTGGGGGTCTGGAACTCACGGCCTGAAAGGGTGGTAGAGGCAGAAACCCTCACCACATTTAAAAAGTACCTGGATGTGCACCTGAAGTGCCGTAACCTACAGGGCTACGGACCGAGAGCTGGAAAGTGGGATTAGGCTGGGTAGCTCTTGGTCGGCCGGCGTGGACACGATGGGCCGAATGGCCTCCTTCCGTGCTGTAAATTTCTATCATTCTATGATGTGGATTTTCTGAACAGGCGCAGCCCCAGATTTGTCCCTTTAAATTAAACTGATCACACACACACACACACGGTCGAGTATACCTCGTTTTCCTCTAGCTCTCGATCGTTCTCCTGCTCTGTGGAGGATGATAATCATTGGGCTGTTGCAAAACAATCCTCACGAAGAGCTGCTCTGCCCTTGAGATTTGGCACTTGGAAAAGGCTGGACCAGATTAGTGTCTCCATGATATGGAAATGCTGGGCTGTGTTATCGTGGAATTGAAGCTATAGATCTCTTTGCTGCCCGATTGGCGTGGTGCCAGATGAGATTTCCACTTCCTTTACGGATGCTATTTGCTCGCTTGCATGATAAAATATAACCCTGATTATAAATCCTAACCCCGAGGCAGCCGGGTACTGCACCTGGAGTGCCAGCTCCCAACACGATGGCTGTGAATGTTCATACAATGACTCATGGTCAGTCAAAGCCACCTGCCGCAGCTGGTAACCAGAATTCTTGGATCTCCGGTCAGGGCTGCGTTGGAAGTGGGGCTATAATGAGTGTGATGGAATACTCTCCACTTGCCTGGATGATTGCAGCTCCAGCAACACTCAAGAAGCTCGGCACCATCCAGGACAAAGCAGCCCGGGGTGGGGGGGTGCATAGATTTAAAGTAATTGGAGGTGGTTTAGAGGGGAAATCTCTTCACCCAGAGGGGTGGTGGGGGTCTGGAACTCACGGCCTGAAAGGGTGGTAGAGGCAGAAACCCTCACCACATTTAAAAAGTACCTGGATGTGCACCTGAAGAGCTGTAACCTACAGGGCTACGGACCCAGAGCTGGAAAGTAGGATTCGGCTGGGTAACTCTTTGTCTGCCGGCACGGACACGATGGGCCGAATGGCCTCCTTCCGTGCTGTAAATTTCTATGATTCTTTGATCAGCACCCCATCCACCACCTTCAACATTCACTCCCTCCACCACCGGCGCCCCCTGGCTGCAGTGTGCACCATCTACAAGATGCACTGCAGCGACTCGCCAAGGCTTCTTCGGCAGCACCTCCCAAACCCGCGACCTCTACCACCTAGAAGGACAAGGGCAGCAGGTGCATGGGAACACCACCAGCTCCACGTTCCCCCTCGATCTCTTTCCACCTCACTCTTAGCTGTGATACAATTCACAGTCTGTCTCGGTTAGTTTGGGCAATGTTTGGAGTGTGACGATTAGCTTCAGTGCCCTGAGAAGCGACTTGCTCCTGATTGCTATGCGCAACTCCTGCTAGACTGAGCGTGTGTGCAGACCTGTGAGATGAAGGCAAGATCAAGCTGACCTGTGAGCTGCACCACAGTTAAATAGTCGAGTGACACTCACTGTCCTTGCTTCTATATGAAGATTGGATAATAATGTGAGGTATTAATGTGCTTCCACACTTGTCGAATCATACAAAAGCGAATTACTGTGGATACTGGAAATCTGAAATAAAAACGGAAAATGCGTCTGTGGAGAGAAACTGAGTTAACATTTCAGGTCGATGACTTTTCAACACTTCTGATGCAAGGTCACCGACCTGAAACGTTAACTCAGTTTCTCTCTCCACAGACGCTGTCTGACCTTGGAGTTTAGAAGTATGAGAGGTGATCTTATTGAAACATTAAGATTCTGAGGGGGCTCGACAGGGTAGATGCTGAGAGGATGTTTCCCCTCGCGGGGGAATCTAGAACTAGGGGACATAGTTTCAGAATGAGGGGTCGCCCATTTAATACGGAGATGAGGAGGAATTTCTTCTCAGAGGGTCGTGAATCTTTGGAATTCTCTGCCCCAGAGAGCTGTGGAGGCTGGGTCATTGAATAGACAGATTTTTGAATGATAAGGGAGTAGAGAGTTATGGGGAGCGGGCAGGGAAGTGGAGTTGAGGCTAAGATCAGATCAGCCATGATCTTATTAAATGGCGGAGCAGGCTCGAGGGGCTGTATGGCCGACTCCTGCTCCTAATTCTTATGCTCTTATGGAATCGTCCAAGTCCCAAATCATTCTGAACCTATTCAGACCCTCTGAGCTATAATTCCACCGTGTCCCTTCGCCTCCTCAACTGGTTGTCTGCCTGTCTCTTTGTCACCATTGTCCTTTTCTCTGGCAGCAATTGAGGCCTGGGAATATTTAATATGCCAAATGTTACGCAGTTACGGGGGAAATGTTATCATGGGACACTGGGCAACAATGCTCAATTGACTGAGGCAAACAGTGCGATTGTGGAGCAGTGTTGTTGAACCTTCGTCTACGTGCAATTATCAGACCATGCATATGCTGCAGGGAGAAATAAGATGGTAGATGTTTCCATAATCGACTAAAAGTGATTGAGCCGGCGTACGGTCCATTGCAGCACAATCTTTTCAGTTGTGCTATGATTCTCTGCGGGCGAAACATCTTTCGTGCAATGGTTTGGAAGATGTGCTCTGCTCTGTATCTGAGTCTTAGTCGTGGCTCAGTGGGCAGCACCCTCACCTCTGAGTCAGAAGGTTGTGGGTTCAAGCCCCACTCCAGCAACTTTTAGCATGCAAATCTAGGCTGACACACTCAGTGCAATGCTGAGGGAGCGCCACACTGTCGAAGGGGCGGTACTGAGGGAGCGCCGCACTGTCGGAGGGGCGGTACTGAGGGAGCGCCCCACTGTCGGAGGGGCGGTACTGAGGGAGCGCCCCACTGTCGGAGGGGCGGTACTGAGGGAGCGCCGCACTGTCGGAGGGGCGGTACTGAGGGAGCGCCCCACTGTCGGAGGGGCGGTACTGAGGGAGCGCCCCACTGTCGGAGGGGCGGTACTGAGGGAGCGCCCCACTGTCGGAGGGGCGGTACTGAGGGAGCGCCTCACTGTCGGAGGTACCGTCTTTCAGATGAGATGTTAAACCGAGGCCCCATCTGCGCTCTCGGGTGGATGTAAAAGATCCCATGGCACTATTTCACAGAAGCGCAGGGGAGTTCTTCCCGGGTGCCCTATATCTATCCTTCAATCAACATAACAAAAACAGTGAGTAAAGGGTTATGGGGAGCGGGCAGGGAAGTGGAGCTGAGTCCATGATCAGATCAGCCATAATCTTATTAAATGGCGGAGCAGGCTCGAGGGGCCGAATGGCTGACTCCTGCTCCTAATTCTTATGTTCTGAGATTATCTGGTCATTATCACACAGCTGTTTGTGGGAGCTTGCTGTGCGCAAGTTGGCTGCCGCATTTCCCACATTACAACAGTGACTGCACTTCAAAAGTACTTCATTGGCTGTAAAGCGCTTTGAGAATGCGGTGGTTGGAAAGGTGCTATATAAATGCAAGTCTTTGTTTCTTTCCCATATGGAAGCCGTGTGACCACAGTGCTTTTGCTCAATGAAGACAAAGCATTCATTGTTGTCATTTTTCCTGCAACGAGAGTCAGAAAATCTATTACACAGCCAGCATGGACAGTGTTCTGGAACCAATGCTAACCCTCTGGGATCAGTTTATCGATGGTCAGTCCAGGCAATGCTACCACGACCTGTTGGGTTCACTCGCATTAATGAATCAAAGTAATTAGGCTACCCAGATCGGTATACCTTTGAAACAATGTGGGCACGTTACATGCTGACACTGCCCGTCACGGTTTCTAAAATAACTGGAAATAAGCTGGTTGTTTTCTTGATGACAGGCTGGACAACAACTATAAATATTATCCCAGAAATCACACTGAGACACGCCGCCCACCAGATTACTTTAGATGATTGCCGTTACGTGGAGAGACTGGAGAAGCTGGGGTTGTTCTCCTTGGAGCAGAGAAGGTTGAGAGAAGATTTGATCGAGGTGTTCAACATCATGAGGGGTCTGGACAGAGTAGATAGAGAGACACTGTTCCCATTGGTGGAAGGGTCGGGAACCAGAGGGACACAGATTTAAGGCGATTGGCAGAAGAACCAGACACGAGGGAAAACTATTTTACGCAGCGAGTGGTTAGGATTTGGAATGCACTGACTGAGAGGGCGGTGGATACAGATTCAATAGCAGCCTGCAAAAGGGACTTGGATAAATGCTCAAAGGAGAAACAATGGCCCGGATATGGGGAAAGAGCGGGGGAGTGGGACTGACTGGGTTGCTCTTTGACAGAGCCGGCACAGACTCGATGGCCGAATGGCCTCTTTCTGTGCTGTACTATTCTGAGATTCTATGATGCAGCTTAGCACAAAGGAGGTCAGCCAATAGATTCCTTTTTTGACTTTGCCAGATATGGGTCAGGCGTTCCACTGTAGGTTTGCACAGTTTGACTTGCTTCCCATTAAACTCTGCAGCGAAGACAGCCCACATCCACATCGTGAAGTTGCTGCTTCCCCATCGTGTGATGGGATCAAAAGGCCCGAGTCAGCAGGCTCAACACAGCAATCGCTTCAGCACCAGCTCGGTGCAGCTTGATCTCCGTACTTGTGTTGTGGTGATGTCACCGATTGTGAGGTTACTGTTGAGCAGACTCAGAGACTGGCGATCTCTGTCACAAGAGCCCGATATCTGCGGTCCGGATGACAGCGATCGCCTTTGAAACTGACCGCAGCTTCGGGATTGGGAAATGGTCAGTCATTTGCTGCTCCGACACAGTTACACATTCGATTAACAACCCTCTGAGTGAAGACATTTCTGCTCATCTCGGTCTTATATGGCCGGCCCCTTATTCTGAGACTGTGACCCCTGGTTCTAGACTCTCCAGCCCGGGGGAAACAACCTCAGCATCTACCCTGTCAATCCCCCTCAGAATCTTGTATGCTTCAATGAGATCACCTCTCATTCTTCTAAACTTCAGAGATTATAGGTCCAATCTACTCCATAAAATATATATATGAACTAAATATAACTTTATTAAAGTTCCTCCATTTTTTATTGATGAATCAGGTGCCGAGCTAAGTCCCACAGTGCAGGGGCAGCACTGTTGTTTGAGAGTAGTAGAATTTTAAGACCGCAGGTTGATTTGCCATTAATGTGGTGATGTAAACCCAGTTATGCGACTGTTTTGTATATTTTTAGACTGGCTTGGCTTGTTTTCAAACTCTCACAGTGGTGTGGAGGCCTTACAGAAGAAAGGTTCCTATATTCTCTCCACATTTACAAATTTATGTATCCTACGACCTAACTGTGACCTCGGGGCTTGCGTGAAATGGCTTCCTGAAAGTCTGCATGTGTGTGAAATGTAGATGAAATAATATCAACAAGTTGCATCAGGGCTGGGCCACTTTGGGTGGGTTTTTATTTTTGCTCCTTTTACTTTTCTGTCGCTTAAAAAGAAAACGATTCCAGCTGATGTCAGTTTGACTCCTGCTGTCTGTGATCGCCACGCAAAAGGCTAGGATGCATTGCGTAAACCGTTAAAGATCAGATAAGAAAGGCTCTTGCAGGAATTGAGAGCAGTAGATCGCTGGGGATAGATTAGGGAGGTATTTGCAGTGCTAAATATAGTGCTGTTCGTGCAGCTATCATAAAGGTTAAAAAGTTCTGGCTTAAGTACGTGAAATCTAATAAAGAATGTCAAGTATGTTATTCATCATTTAGCTTTTTTAAAAAGTCACTGCAACTCTTCCTGTAACTGCCTCATTGATCAATTGCCCAGCCGTTCAATTCGGAAAAGACCCAGCCAAAATTTGAGGCAACTGTGATTACATTTGGAAAACGTCTGCTGCCTTCAGGATGGCAAATGCTGGCAGATTGGTTGAATTTAGTGCGGCGGACATTGTACGCCGGACAGCTCGGAATGTTTTATGCTTGGGGTAAGATTTTGGACTTTAAAAAAAAAAGACTTGTATTTCTATAGCGCCTTTCACGGCCATCAGACGTCTCAAAGCGCTTTGCAGCCAATGAAGTACTTTTGAAGTGTAGTCACTGTTGTAATGTGGGAAATGCAGCTGCCAATTTGCGCACAGCAAGCTCCCACAAACAGCAATGTGATACTGACCAGATAATCTGTTTTTCTTATGTTGATTGAGGGATAAATATTGGCCCCAGGACACCGGGGATAACTCCCCTGCTCTTCTTCAAAATAGTGCCATGGGATCTTTTATGTCCACCTGAGAGCAGACGGGGCCTCGGTTTAACGTCTCATCTAAAAGACGGCACCTCCGACAGTGCGGCGCTCCCTCAGCACTGCCCCTCCGACAGTGCGGCACTCCCGCAGCACTGCCCCTCCGACAGTGCGGCACTCCCTCAGCACTGCCCCTCCGACAGTGCGGCACTCCCTCAGTACTGCCCCTCCGACAGTGCGGCACTCCCTCAGCACTGCCCCTCCGACAGTGCGGCGCTCCCTCAGCACTGCCCCTCCGACAATGCGGCACTCCCGCAGCACTGCCCCTCCGACAGTGCGGCACTCCCTCAGCACTGCCCCTCCGACAGTGCGGCGCTCCCTCAGTACTGCCCCTCCGACAGTGCGGCGCTCCCTCAGCACTGCACTGGGCGTGTCGGCCTGGAATTTTTTTTGTGCTCAAGTCCCTGGAGTGAGACTTGAACCCACAACCTTCTGATTTAGAGGCGAGAGTGCCACCCACTGAACCACAGCTGACAGTAGGGTTGTCAATCTTCGCAGAATCCAGATAGGGGGAATGAAGAGGTAAGTCTCGATTCTTGACCTCAAACAGCAAATGTGTGTGGTGTCCCAACCACTGAGACCATGGGTGTTTCTGATCTGTGTAAGTGTACGCTCCCCTCACACCTCATGCACCGAGAGCTTTCAATCAGATGTTCAAAAACTGGACTTCTTGTCTCGAGCTTAAAAAATCAAGATTGCCAATTGACCAGAATCAAACTTTGCTAAACTGGCTGATATTTAAGTATCATGGTTGGATCAAAAATTCTGCAAAATTAGGTTGGATCAAAAATTAGCAAGGAATGGAGTTTGGTTTGATGCACTGCCATTCTGTACTGTGGGAGTGAATGGAAAGTGGTTTTATGCACTCAGATTTGTACAATGAGAATCAATTGGACATGCTTGGGTCCTTTAGATTTTTATACAGCGAGAGTGAATGGAATGTATTGGGATTCCATTGGGATTCCACATAATGAGTTAATAGGATACTACAGGGCTCATTGGAATTCTCTACAGTGAGGCTTAATAGGAAATGGTTCAGTATTTTGGAATTCTATGCTTAGCTGAGGTATGCACTTATTTGTAGCCCACAGTAATGCATCCCCAGACATCAGTTAATTCCTATTACACTTCATCCACATTGTTGTTCAGTTGATGGGAAACAAGCCAAGTTATAATGAGGTACACACTTTTAGTGGGTGTTTCATTGCATAACATAACATTAAAAACTTATATAAAAATTATAAAAAGCCTCAATCTTTTATAAAACAGAGCCTTATAATGAAGGTGGGTTGTAAATATTCAATGAGCGTAAGTGATAATTTCACAGATCAAAAGCGTGATAAATGGAAATAAAAATAAAAACAAGTAATTGCAGTTAATTTCATTTAATGGTTGGGACTACATGATTTATTCGAGGGAAGTATAAAGGACATCTCCTGGACTAGATCTTAATGTACTATTGGTGGTGTGTATGCTCACAGGCTTGTGGTGCTGTTGCTGCGCGGAGGGGTTTCCTGTACGGGCTGCTCCTGCACACTCTCCACCTTGCCATCCTCGTCTGCAGTCCGGACACGCCATGGCGTACCATCTTGCCGTCTGGAGGAGGCGGGGGTCCCCGATGGAGTGCACTCTACGCGGGAGTCCTCCCACTATTTATTGGGGACTTGGCCTGGAGGGTGGTGCACGGAGCAGTCCCGTGCAATCGGTTTTTAAGTTGGTTCACGGGCTCCCAGGCCGCCTGCAATTTCTGTGGTCTGGAAGAGTCCGTGATCCATGTTTTTACTGAGTGTGTGCGAGGTTGCAGCCCCTGTTCCATTATTTAAAGTGGCTGCTCCTCAAATTCTGGTTGCACTTCAGTCCCACACTGGGGAGCGGGCAGGTCCGAGGGCCTCCTCGTAGGACTGCTCCTGGGCACGGCCAAGGGGGCCATCAGCCGGTCCAGGCAGTGGGGGGTCATTGAGCCCGACTGCCTGCCTTTCTTCCGCGGTTACATCCGAGCCAGGGTGTCCCTGGAGATGGAGCACGCGGTGTCCACCGGTACGCTCGCGGCCTTCCTTGAGATGTGGGTGCCGGAGGGAGTGGAGTGCATCATCACCCCCGGCAACCAAATTTTAATTTGACTGTTTAATGTCGAAAGTTTAATTTGTCCGTTCTAGTGCCCTCTTTTTAGGGGGCATTTGATTTATAGTTTAATTAAAATAGTTGTGGAGCTGTTGCACTGTGAGTGGCTTAGCCAGTCATGTGATGTTCGCAAGACTCAATAAAACCCCGGTTAATTGAGTTCAGGTTCCCTACGATGAGGCGGGCTGTTGTGAACCTGGTGGATGAATTGGTCGGGTTCAGTTTTATAAACCTTTGCTCATAAACCAGCTCGTTCTTTACAGCAAATGTGTAGCCGTGAATTCTTTAGCAAAGAACCCATGAAGCAAATACGCGAGAGTGGCGTATCTCATTTACTTTCTGTGTTAAGGTTTATTGGTTTATATACTTGTGAAAGGACTCCACAACACACCACTGCGAGTGCAATCAACACACTGTTATACCCAAGGAAATCCCGGGGGTCGATTTTCCTTGTGTAAAGTTAAAGAAAAAATTGACAATAAAGCACAAAAGTTTATAAAGGAGATTTTAATAACCAAAGTTTTACAAAACAAATTATGCCTGCCTGTCACGTTTTTGGAATTTTTTTTTTTTCTTCGGGGAAATGAATTTTGGATTGAGAATTTGCACAGGTTTTAAATCGAAAAGCCACAGGCAGCAGGCATGAGTAAATGTGCATTAAACCCAGACAGGCCAGTTTGTGGAGCTCACAGCCTATTGCAAACTGGTGCAGTGAAGATCTGTTATCTCATCCAAGTCCCATTGGCCAGGATTTAAAAAAATTAATTTGTTCACGGTATGTGGGCGTCGCCGTCTAGGCTGGCATTTATTGCCCATCCGTATTTAAAGAGGGATACACTTGCATTGGAGGCAGTTCAGGGAAGGTTCACTCGGTTGATTCCTGAGATGAAGGGGGTTGCCTTATGAAGAAAGGTTGGGCCTGTACTCATTGGAGTTTAGAAGAATGAGAGGCGATCTTATTGAAACATAAGATTCTGAGGGGGCTCGACAGGGTAGATGCAGAGAGGATGTTTCCCCTTGTGGGGGAATCTAGAACTAGGGGGCATAGTTTCAGAATAAGGGGCCGCCCATTTAAAACTGAGATGAGGAGGAATTTTTTCTCAGAGGGTTGTAAATCTGTGGAATTCTCTGCCCCAGAGAGCTGTGGAGGCTGGGTCATTGAATATATTTAAGGCGGAGATAGACAGATTTTTGAGTGATAAGGGAGTGAAGGGTTATGGGGAGCGGGCGGGGAAGTGGAGCTGAGTCCACCTGTGACAGGGTCTGTGACTCGTATTGGACTATTCAGCCACCAAAGAACTCACTTCAGGAGTGGAAGCAAGTCTTCCTCGATTCCGAGGGAATGCCTATGATGATGATGATGGAGCTGAGGCCAGGATCAGATCAGCCATAATCTTATTGAATGGCGGAACAGGCTCGAGGGGCCGAATGGCCGATTCCTGCTCCTATTGCTTATGTTTTTATGATCTTCATTGCCCTGGAGAAGCTGGCGGTGAGCCGCCATTTCAGAGGGCAGTTAAGAATCAACCCCATTGCTATGGGTCTGGAGTCACATATAGGCCAGACCGGGTAAGGACGGCAAATTTCCTTCCCTGAAGGACCTTGGTGAACCAGATGGGTTTTTTACAATAATCTGACAGTTTCATGGTCACCGTTGCAAACACTAGTTTTCCATTCCAGATTTATTTAATGAACTAAATTCACATTCCCCAGCTGCCGTGGTGAGATTTAAACTCATGTCTCTGGATCATCAGTCCAGGCCTCTGGATTATTGGTCCAGTAACATAACCACTATGCTGTCTTAACCTGTGTCTTCATGTCAGGGTCACAAAGCAATTAGTCATCTCTTCTCATCTACCAAATAAAATATTCCCACCCATTGTGGTGAGGACGATTCCCTTCACAGAGGTGGAGCGGGAAATATCAAGAGAGGGCAGCGTCCTGGGGAAAGGGGGTGAATGGTTCGTTGGAAGGGCCTGTTAACTAATCCCAAATTTCAAGGAGAGATGCAAGATTGAACTTACTCAGTGGAATTGACTTTATAAGAAATAGGAACAGGAGTAGGCCATACGGCCCCTCGAGCCTGCTCCACCATTTAATATGATCATGGCTGATCTGATCATGGACTCTGGTTCACTTCCCCACCCGCTCCCTATAACCCCTTATTCCCTCATCAGTTAAGAAACTGTCTATCTCTGTCTTAAATATATTCAATGTCCCAGCTTCCACAGCTCTCAGAGGCAGCGAATTCCACAGATATACAACCCTCAGAGAAGAAATTCCTCCTCATCTCAGTTTTAAATGGGCGGCCCCTTATTGCAAGATTATGCCCCTAAGTTCTAGTCTCCCCCATCAGTGGAAACATCCTCTCTGCATCCACCTTGTCAAGCCCCCTCATAATATTATATGTTTCGATAAGATCACCTCTCAGCCTTCTGAATTCCAATGAATATAGGCTCAACCTATCTTCAATGCTCTGTACGTTCACTTGCTGTCTGCCAAATAAAGAACATGTCTCTGATCTTTTTTCACTAAATGCTTTAGTCCGCCTATAAAACGATTGGAGAAGTACGTATGAGGGTTTGTGTGGTGTCTAGTTTTCATCATGGCGGAGTCCTGTTGTTACACACCTGGGCATTGCTGTCATATGGTTAGATAATAGGCAGTGTGGGCATGCCATAAATGTAAAACAGTCTGCCATTATTTACACAGGGCAGGCTCCTTGGTGGGAATCCCATCAGCACCTACGACAACACCTCCCGAAACATAAGAAATAGGAGTAGGGCATTCGGCCCATCTAGTCTGCTCCGCCATTCAATGAGATCATGGCGGATCTTCTACCTCAACTCCACTTTCCCGCCCGATCCCCATATCCCTTGATTCCCTTAATATCCAAAAATCTATCAATCTCTGTCTTGAATATACTCCACAACTGAGCTTACACAGCCCTCTGAGGCAGAGAATTCCAAAGATTCACCACCCTCTGAGTTAAAACTGCGACCTCCACCACCTAGAAGGACAAGGGCAGCAGGTGCATGGGAACACCACCACCTCCACGTTCCCCTCCCAGTCACACACCATCCTGACTTGGAAATATATCGGCCGTTCCTTCATCGTCGCTGGGTCACAATCCTGGAACTCCCTCCCTGACAGCACGGTGGGAGCACCTTCACCACACGGACTGCAGCGGTTCAAGAGGGCGGCTCACCACCACCTTCTCAAGGGGCAATTAGGGATGGGCAATAAATGCCCACATCCCGTGAATACATTTTTTTTAAAAAAAGCAATGAGGAACCCGTCTCTGCCACCAAGGCAAGTCCCTGATTGAGCTGCAGTTTCCAGAGAACCGGAGGTCAAGTTAAAGGAGGCACAGGAGCCTGGAGATTTGAGGGACCCTTAATGTAGGGTCTTGGAATGGCAGCAGTGGAAACTACAGGGGGGTGTAGGGGGAGGCCTGCCGGGTCCTGCCTCCCCACCGTGTCATTTACCCGCTGAGAGGTGGGCCAGGGTGAGCCAGCAGCCATCCTGGTTGGAAGCAGGGGAGCGAAAATCCTGGTCAGGGCAGGGAGCGACCACTTGGCCTCACCGTCCCATCTTCCCACAATTCTCACCACTAACCCGCCTGATTTGGGGTGGTTTAGCAAATGACAAAGGGACCTTGGAGTACATGTCCACAGATCCCTGAAGGTAGCAGGCCAAGAACATAAGGTGGTTAGAAAGGCATACGGAATACTTGCCTTTATTAGCCGAGGCATAGAATACAAGAGCAGGGAGGTTATGCTTGAACGGGATAAAGCACATCGGGCCACAGCTGGAGTACTGCGTGCAGTTCTGGTCACCACATTACAGGAAGAATGTGACTGCACTGGAGAGGGTACATAGAAGATTTACCAGGATGTTGCCTGGACTGGACAATCTTAGCTATGAAAAAAGATTGGATAGGCTGGGGTTGTTTTCTTTGGAACAGAGGAGGCTGAGGGGAGACCTGATTGAGGTGTGTAAAATTATGAGGGGCCTGGATAGAGTGGATAGAAAGGACCTGTTTCCCTTAGCAGAGTGGTCAATAACCAGGGGGCATAAATTTAAAGTAATTAATAGGAGGTTTCGAGGGGAGTTGAGGGGAAATTTCTTCACCCAGAGGGTGGTGGGGGTCTGGAACTCACTGCCTGAAAGGGTGGTAGAGGCAGAAACCCTCACCACATTTAAAAAGTACTTGGATGGGCATTTGAAGTGCCGTAACCTACAGGGCTATGGACCGAGAGCGGGAAAGCTCTTTGTTGGCTGGCGTTGACTGGGGTTTTATTGATTCTGTGAAAATACAGGCCTGGATTTCCACAAAATTGAAAAAACTCGGTAATTTTTTTTTTTTAAAACAATGAACATGATATTAAAAAAATCATGTCTAGCAGCGTGTTCAAAGCTGGAGGGCTCTTTGTGAATTCTGTTGTTTGTCTGGGACAATTCAACTGTGGGCCGTTGCTGTGCGCGAATGAACTGCTGCATTTACCTACAGAACAGTGACTGTAATTCATTGGGTTTTGAAGCACGTTAGGATGTCCCGAGGATGTGCTGTACACACCAAGCTCTTTCCTTTATTCCCCCCACCCTCCCTTCCCTTTTGAAGAAGTGCTTTGTGTCCATTCTGTGTTGTACTTCACTTCTGATGGTGTGCAGTGTATGTTCTAACCTTGCAAGAGGCCTCTCTTTGTAAGTTCTGGAGCTTTTCCCATTTGCAGGTTACGATGTTCACACGATATGACATTCCATCCATTAAATTATCTGATCGACTGTTATGACATGCTGTAAGACAGGAATTATTCGGCATTTCTATAACAGAATTATAAGGGGATTAAAAGCCGAGTATATGTCGTGACGAAGTTAAGATCATTTGCCAGAACTGCCTTGCGACTCCAGGAGAGAGAGGCAAATCGAAGAACGATTTGTTCCTTTATTTTCACCCGTTCCACGGAGGAGGATTTTCAGTTTGGTGCCATTTTCTCCTCCGAAAACCCAATCTTATTGTTTTTCTAATCGGTATTTTAGGAGTGAGTCAGCGTTGTGGTGAGATCACGGAGCTGAGAGCTTTGTGCAGCACAGGGAGCTGTCGTGTGATTCCCACATGGGGAGGAGGGGGGCAGCTGAGAGACTAGCTCTGGGCTCCGAGCTTCCCAGGGCGAGTGATGTCGGGCAGGGTCCTGGGAGGGGATTTCCCCCCCGTCCTTCTGACCTTAGACCAGTGCATGAGATGGGAGAGATCGGCAGAAAAGGGGGGATGGGAGGGAGGAGAGGGGGTGGGGGAAGGGAAGGGGAAGCGGGGGTGGGGGGAAGGGAAGGGGAGGGGGGAAGGGAAGGTGAAAGGAGGGGGGAAGGGAAAGTGGGGGGGGAGGGGGAGGGAAGGAGGGTAAGTGGGGAGGGGGCAGAAAATTAAATGCCTGCAAAATGAGTAGAGATGAACATTTTGCGCCTGGTATCGAACAACTGAAAACATCAAGTGTTTGCACCAAGGGCCGTGCCCCACAATGAATGCGAATAGATCGAGGGTAAGGCCTGCCGGAGGCCTCCAGTGACAGGCCTGACCGAACACTGGCACCAATGCCGTTTGAACACAGGGGCGAGGGCGGCTTTCCGCGAGCAATCGGCCTCGCTGAGAAAGGATGGAGCACAAGACTTTCTTTGTCATATTCAACAAAGGATTTGGAACGTTTCCACTCTGTAAATTCCAACCTCGGCCTCCCTTGCCAAAAAAACCTTTAGCATCGCAAAGTTTATATATTTAACAGCATTACCCTGGCAGCAGTGTGCAATGTAAAAGCAATTTGAACATCAAGTGAAAGCTGGGTTGAAGTAAGAACCTAATACCGATTCTCAGCGGCCAAATTGGCTGGTCTCGCGAAGCCAAACTGAATGGAGTCCAGAGCTCCCATCGCCTTCAAGACAGGCCAATGTAATCAAGGCAAGAGCACAGCGAGTTCTGAAAACAGGAATTGCATACAAGAGCCGTATGTACACTCCCCAACAAGTCCCTCATCCAGTAACTGCGCTGACTGTTCAGGGCGTAGTGGATTGAATAATATTTGCATTTGGAATTACTAACGAATTTGGTTTTGCTTGCTCTGATTTTGCTCCGTGTGTTTAGGGTGATCTGCCCTCATACTGCTCTGCGTACCTTTGATTGCTCAGCACAGGCGAGAAATGTTCATCTCTACTCATTTTGCAGGCATTTAAATTTTCTGCCCCCTCCCCACTTCCCCCCCCCCAACCCCCCCTTCCCACTCCCCCCCCCCCCCCCCTTCCCCCACTTCCCTCCTTCCCTCCTAGTAAAAGATCATCTCGGATTGAGTGATCACAGTATGGTTGAATTTGTAATACAGATTGAGGGTGAGGAAGTTGTGTCAGAAACGAGCGTACTATGCTTAAACAAAGGGGACTACTGTGGGATGAGGGCAGAGTTGGCTAAAGTAGACTGGAAACAAGGACTAAACGGTGGCACAATTGAGGAACAGTGGAGGACTTTTAAGGAGCTCTTTCATAGTGCTCAACAAAAATATATTCCAGTGAAAAAGAAGGACGTTAAGAGAAGGGATAACCAGCCGTGGATAACCAAGGAAATAAAGGAGAGTATCAAATTAAAGACCAATGCGTATAAGGTGGCCAAGGTTAGTGGGAAACTAGAAGATTGGGAAAATTTTAACCGACAGCAAAGAATGACTTAAAAAAGCAATAAAGAAAGGAAAGATAGATTACGAAGGAAAACTTGCGCAAAACATAAAAACAGATAGTAAAAGCTTTTACAGATATATAAAACAGAAAAGAGTGACTAAAGTAAATGTTGGTCCCTTAGACGCTGAGAAGGGGGATTTAATAATGGGAAATGTGGAAATGGCTGAGACCTTAAACAATTATTTTGCTTCAGTCTTCACAGTGAAAGACACAAAAACCATGCCAAAAATTGCTGGTCACGGGAATGTAGGAAGGGAGGACCTTGAGACAATCACTATCACTTGGTGGGTAGTGCTGGACAGGCTAATGGGACTCAAGGTAGACAAGTCCCCTGGTCCTGATGAAATGCATCCCAGGGTATTAAAAGAGATGGCGGAAGTTATAGCAGATGCATTCGTTATAATCTACCAAAATTCTCTGGACTCTGGGGAGGTACCAGCGGATTGGAGAGCAGCTAATGTAACGCCTCTGTTTAAAAAAGGAGGCAGACAAAAGGCAGGTAACTATAGGCCGGTTAGTTTAACATCTGTAATGGGGAAAATGCTTGAAACTATCATTAAGGAAGAAATAGCGGGACATCTGGATAGGAATAGTGCAATCAAGCAGACACAGCATGGATTCATGAAGGGGAAATCATGTTTAACTAATCTACTGGAATTCTTTGAGGATATAACGAGCATGGTGGATAGAGGTGTACCGATGGATGTGGTGTATTTAGATTTCCAAAAGGCATTCGATAAGGTGCCACACAAAAGGTTACTGCAGAAGATAGAGGTACGCGGAGTCAGAGGAAATGTATTAGCATGGATAGAGAATTGGCTGGCGAACAGAAAGCAGAGAGTCGGGATAAATGGGTCCTTTTCGGGTTGGAAATCGGTGGTTAGTGGTGTGCCACAGGGATCGGTGCTGGGACCACAACTGTTTACAATATACATAGATGACCTGGAAGAGGGGACCGAGTGTAGTGTAACAACATTTGCAGATGACACAAAGATTAGTGGGAAAGCGGGTTGTGTAGAGGACACAGAGAGGCTGCAAAGAGATTTGGATAGGTTAAGCGAATGGGCTAAGGTTTGGCAGATGGAATACAATGTCGGAAAGTGTGAGGTCATCCACCTTGGGGAAAAAAAACAGTAAAAGGGAATATTATTTGAATGGGGAGAAATTACAACATGCTGCGGTGCAAAGGGACCTGGGGGTCCTTGTGCATGAATCCCAAAAATGTAGTTTGCAGGTGCAGCAGGTAATCAGGAAGGTGAATGGAATGTTGGCCTTCATTGCGAGAGGGATGGAGTACAAAAGCAGGGAGGTCCTGCTGCAACTGTACAGGGTATTGGTGAGGCCGCACCTGGAGTACTGCGTGCAGTTTTGGTCACCTTTCTTAAGGAAGGATACACTGGCTTTGGAGGGGGTACAGAGACTATTCACTCGGCTGATTCCGGAGATGATGGGGTTACCTTATGATGATAGATTGAGTAGACTGGGTCTTTACACGTTGGAGTTCAGAAGGATGAGGGGTGATCTTACAGAAACATTTAAAATAATGAAAGGGATAGACAAGATAGAGGCAGAGAGGTTGTTTCCACTGGTCGGGGAGACTAGAACTAGGGGGCACAGCCTCAAAATACGGGGGAGCCAATTTAAAACCGAGTTGAGAAGGAATTTCTTCTCTCAGAGGGTTGTGAATCTGTGGACTTCTCTGCCCAAGGAAGCAGTTGAGGCTAGCTCATTGAATGTATTCAAATCACAGATAGATAGATTTTTAACCAATAAGGGAATTAAGGGTTACGGGGAGCGGGCGGGTAAGTGGAGCCGAGTCCACGGCCAGATCAGCCATGATCTTGTTGAATGGCGGAGCGGGCTCGAGGGGCTAGATGGCCTACTCCTGTTCCTAATTCTTATGTTCTTATGTAATTGGCTTATTAACACCTTATTTTATATAAACTGTTCTGTATGTAGGCACCTTTAGTGATGACTCCACGAGGCAGGATATGATACTTAAACTGTGTAGACCTGTAGTCCTTTATTTGCAGCCCCTGAGTGACGACAATAAGCTGTGAGTTCCCTTTTATGCTGGTTTACCTGTCATGTGCAGGTAACTCTTAGGTTTCCAGCAGCAGCACCCTCTCGTGTACAGGCAAGGTATGTACAGTGTAAGGGTACATTCAGTGTTGCATAACAGTGTTACAGGCATGCATACACAACATAAACAACATGCTACGGGGCCTCGGTTTAACCTCCCATCTGAAAGACGACACCTCCGACAGTGCGGCGCTCCCTCAGCACTGCACTGGGAGTGTCAGCCTGGATTTGTGTGCCTGGAATATACTCCTGGACTGCCCTCTGGGGCAGAGAATTCCAAAGATTCACAACCCTCTGAGTGAAGAAATTCCTCCTCATCTCAGTCTCAAATGTCCGATCCCTTATCCTGAGACTGTGACCCCTGGTTGTAGACTCCCCAGCCCGGGGAAAACATCCTCTCAGCATCTACTCTGTCAATACCCCTCAGAATCTTGTATGTTTCAATGAGATCCCTTCTCATTCTTAAACTCCAGAGGGTATAGGCCCAGTCTGCTCAATCTCTCCTCATAGGCCAGGGATCAATCTAGTGAACCTTCGTTGCACCGCCTCCAAGTCTTCGTGGTTGTGACCTCCTTGGGCTATTATGAGGGCCTTGCATGTGAGTCCGCCACAATTAAGACTGTGGTAACTGACGAGTGTTATGTGTTTTGTTATGTCTGTAATGTACCTATGAACGACTCCACGAGGCAATGTGTTGTACTCAAACTGTAGTGACCTGGGTCCTTTATTCATAACTCCAGAGTGAGGTAGCTACATGATGGCTTCCCTTTTATACAGCCCCTGCCACCAGGGCAGGAAACCCCGGTCTGCACCAGTTGCACCCTCTAGTGGTGCCAGCATCATATATACACAGTGTAAACCTTATTGATAGTACATCAGGTAAACAAGTCTCCATCTTATCCAACTATACAGTGACGACACAGAGAGTATATCGATAGTCTGCATATATAACATGTTTGGAGCTCCCTCCTCCTGTGCTAGGTGTACAGGAGCAGGGGGAGGGGGCGGGGAGTGAGCAACCATCCCTTAAATACTGGGCTGGCTCTCCTGAGTCCTTGAAGAGAGGTTTCGCAACTTTTGGTCTGTGAAACTCTCGTTCCTCGCTCAGTAATCCCTAATGCTACAGCAATTTTGCTGAGTAAACAATTGCCGTTGCTTTTCCAGTGCTACTTCAGGTGTTAAATTGCCTCCTAATTGCAGTTCATATCTAATTTAGAGGATTAGTGCTGCAGCCTTTTGATTGGCTGGCCCATCGTACAGGAGCAAAAACCACAGTTAGCCTGGAGCCTGCGAACTTGAAGCTTGCATGTAAATCAGCTGGAGTAAATTCTGCCAGTAACATTTAACACGCCACTTTTAACCCCAAAAAAACACACACAAAATTTCTCGACTAAGACGAAGTCTGCAACAGTCTCATCCGTATTCTTAATGTCAGCACTGATTAACTATTCTGATCCCGTGCCACCCTGCTCACAGACACTTAGAACATAAGAACATAAGAAATAGGAGCAGGAGTCGGCCATACGGCCCCTCGAGCCTGCTCCGCCATTTAATAAGATCATGGCTGATCTGATCACGGACTCAGCTCCACTTCCCCGCCCGCTCCCCATAACCCCTTATTCCCTTAACGTTTAAGAAACTGTCTATTTCTGTCGTAAATTTATTCAATGTCCCAGCTTCCACAGCTCTCTGAGGCAGTGAATTCCATAGATATACAACCCTCTGAGAGAAGAAATTTCTCCTCATCTCAGTTTTAAATGGGCAGCCCCTTATTCTAAGATTATGCCCCCTAGTTCTAGTCTCCCCCATCAGTGGAAACATCCTCTCTGCATCCACCTTGTCAAGCCCCCTCATAATCTTATACGTTTCCATAAGATCACCTCATTCTTCTGAATTCCAATGAGTAGAGGCCCAACCTACTCAACCTTTCCTCATAAATCAACCCCCTCATCCCCGGAATCAACCTAGTGAACCTTCTCTGAACTGCCTTCAAAGCAAGTATATCCTTTCGTAAATATGGAAACCAAAACTGCACGTAGTATTCCAGGTGTGCCCTCACCAATATAGCTGTAGCAAAACTTCCCTGCTTTTATACTCCAGCCCCTTTGCAATAAAGGCCAAGATAACATTGGCCTTCCTGATCAGTTGCTGTACCTGCATACTATCTGTTATATATGTATACTTGTATTTACTCTGTACAGCCACCAAAGGGCTCACCCCCTGGAGTCCCATGGGATCCCATAATCCCTTGGGAGCACAGGTATTTAAGGAGGCTTCTCAGGTTGGAGAGGCACTCTGGAGACCTGCAATAAAAGACTAAGGTCACACTTTACTTTGAGCTCACAGTGTTCAGTTTGACTCTTTCTCCATGCACACCACTATCCTTTTGTGTTTCATGCACAAGTACCCCCAGATCCTGCTGTACTGCGGCACTTTGCAATCTTTCTCCATTTAAACAATAACTTGCTCTTTGATTTTTTTTCTGCCAAAGTGCATGACCTCACACTTTCCAACATTATACTCCATCTGCCAAATTTTTGCCCACTCACTTAGCCTGTCTATGTCCTTTTGCAGATTTTTTGTGTCCTCCTCACATATTGCTTTTCCTCCCATCTTTGTATCGTCAGCAAACCTGGCTACGTTACACTCAGTCCCTTCTTCTAAGTCGTTAATATAGATTGTAAATACTTGGGATCCCAGCACTGATCCCTGCTGCACCCCACTAGTTACTGATTGCCAAGCCGAGAATAAACATTTATTCCAACTTTCTGTTTTCTGTTAGTTAGCCAATTCTCTATCCATGCTAATATATTACCCCCAACCCCGTGAACTTTTATCTTGTGCAGTAAACTTTTATGTGGTACCTTGTCAAATGCCTTCTGGAAATCCAAATACACCACATCCACTGGTTCCCCTTTATCCACCCTCAAAGAATTCCAGCAAATTTGTCAAACATGACTTCCCCTTCATAAATCCATGCTGACTCTGCCTGACCGAATTTTGCTTTTCCAAATGTCTTGCTAATGCTTCTTTAATAATTATCCCCACAATGTCAGTGTCTGCTGTGGCTCAGTGGGTAGCATCCTCGCCTCTGGATCAGAAGGTTTAGGGTTCAAGTCCCACATCAGGAGACAGCCTCTCCTCACCATCATCACCATAGGCAGTCCCTCGGAATCGAGGAAGACTTGCTTCCACTCCTGAAGTGAGTTTTTTGGTGGCTGAACAGTCCAATACAAGAGTCACAGGCTGTGGGACAGACAGTCGTTGAGGGAAGGGGAGGGTAGGACTGGTTTGCCGCACGCTCTTCCCGCTGCCTGCGCTTGATTTCTGCATGCTCTCGGCGTTGAGATTCGAGGTGCTCAGCGCCCTCCCGGATGCACTTTCCCCACTTTGGGTGGTCTTTGGCCAGGGACTCCCAGGTGTCGGTGGGGATGTTGCACTTTATCAGGGAGGCTTTGAGGGTGTCCTTGTAACGTTTCCGCTGCCCACCTGGGGCTCGCTTGCCGTGAAGGAGTTCCGAGTAGAGCGCTTGCTTTGGGAGTCTCGTGTCTGGCATGCGAATTATGTGGCCCTGCCCAGCGGAGCTGATCGAGTGTGGTCAGTGCTTCGATGCTGGGGATGTTGGCCTGGTCGAGGACGCTAATGTTGGTGCGTCTGTCTTCCCAGGGGATTTGTAGGATCTTGCGGAGACATCGCTGGTGGTATTTCTCCAGTGACTTGAGGTGTCTACTGTACATGGTCCATGTCTCTGAGCCATACAGGAGGGCGGGAATTACTACAGCCCTGTAGACCATGAACTTGGTGGCAGTTTTGAGGGCCTGTCTTCAAAAGCTCCAAAGTGGAGAGATGTTCTGGAAGTTCGAGGTGTGATAATCAATATACATCTTTACATTGTTCTGAGTGACTGCTGCCAACATGCACGGCATAGATGTTGGAATCAACCCCATTTCTGCTAACCTGTAGAGTCCTTTATTGGCTGTCTAAGATTGACCAAGTCTGTAAGACCATCAGCAGGCTGGGGCCATTGGAGGGAGCAGCGTGCGGTGGTATACCACTGCAGGGAGCAGCGCGTGCTGCTGCAGGAGGGCGACGGCTGGGAAGCCAGGTCGCTGACTGCAGTGCGGGCAGGCACAGCAGGAGGGGCGAAGGGTTTGTAGAGGGAAGTGACCGGGGCCCAGGAAAGGCAAGGGCCCAGGGGCAGCACGGGCCCAGCCCACACTGCGATATGTGTGCGCGCACTAGGTCCGTGCAGCAGAGCAGGTCTCCAGTTAGTCTTGGGTAATCCTTGCCACTGGACCAAGACCTCGCTCTGTCAAGCTCGTGTGGTGGCTGGTGTGCAACGGCCACCCCACGTTAAAACAATCCACCCACAGGTATCTTCCACCCTTCAACATGTAGTTCGGGATCGGGAATATTAGGTCCTTCATTGAAACACCTGTGAACTTTTTTGGCGTGGAAGCAAGTCATCCTCGATTCGAGGGACTGCCTATGATGATGAGGATGACGAGGGCTGAGGGAGTGCTGCACTGTCAGCGGTACTGTCTTTTGGATGAGATGTGAAACGGCGTCCCCGCCTGTCCCCTCGGGTGAATGTAAATGATCCTATGGCACTATTTTGAAGAAGAGCAGTGGACTTGTGTCCCGGGATCAATATTTATCCCTCAATCAACTTCACTCAAAAAACAGATTATCTGGTCATTATCACATTGCTGTGTGTGGGAGCTTGCTGTGCGCAATTTGGCTGCCGCATTTCCCACATTGCGACAGTGACTACATGTCATAAAAGTACTTCATTGGCTGCAAAGCACTTTTGGGGCGCCGGTTGTCATGAAAGGCGCTATATAAATGCAAGTCTGTTTCTTTTCACTGCCTGTGACGAGGTGTTAATAGATGTCGAAACAATTGAATGCCAGTTCTCTGTATTAGAGGTCATTTACCGATTGAGAAGGATATTTGCACGCCCAGCAATCTACAGTTGTGACATGGCATTGCGGCACGCACTGACACAAAAGTTAGTTGCACAGCGTGCGATGTTATCTGTGGTTTAAAAGGAACTGTGTAGTTTTACTTTAATAATGCCCAAACAATGTGCTGTCAGTCTGCAGTTATGTCACCTCCAACCCTGGAGGGGTAGGTTTACCCGTAAACTTCAATCTTTTCAGCAAAGATACACATAGGAGGTGCCAGAACTTTGAAGCAGTTTAGGCGGGTCAAACAAATTAAACAATTCCTTGAAAAGCAGTCAGAGATACATAAATATTGCAATGTCAAGTGAAATACATTGTCAGCATTAACTTCGGTGAAATGCTTTGGGATCAGATATGGGCTGACTTTAAAAACTTAAAAGCATGTCCTATGAGGAGAGATTGAGTAGACTAGGCTTATATTCCCTAGAGTTTAGAAGAATGAGAGGTGATCTCATTAAAGCATACACCATTCTTACAGGGCTTGACAAGGTAGATGCTGGGAGGTTGGTTCCCCCGGCTGGGGAGTCTAGAACCAGGGGTCACAGTCTCAGGATAAGGGGTCGGCCATTTAGGACTGAGATTAGGAGAAACTTCTTCATTCGGAGGGTGGTGAATCTCTGGAATTGTCTGCCCCAGAGGGCTGGGGGAGGCTCAGTCTTTGAGTATATTCAAGGCGGAGATCGATAGATTTTTAGATGTTAAGGGAATCGAGAGAGTGCAGGAAAGTGGAGTTGAGGTCAAAAGTCAACCATAATCTCAATGAATGGCGAAGCAGGCTCAAGCGGCCAAATGGCCGATTCCTGCTCCGAATTCTTCTGTTCTTATAAATGATCTGTTGAGGAGCACAGTGTTCTTCCAATGCACCTTTTTTTAATCCCACACAGCACAAAGGTGAGGCTGCAATTCGCAAAAAAACTGGAAAGCAGCCCAGTTCTTTGTGATTGCATCATCCACAGAGGAACGGTGCCAGGGCTAGTTGTAAATCTTTGCTTCGGTTCTAAACCCGGAATCGGAATGTCTCCCTCACTGACTCACCTCTCCCGTCGGCAATCTCCCACAGGTGCACGGGTTGGTAAACGTCACACGTTCTCCAAGTGACCCCCACCATGCGCTCTGTGCCCTTACCACCTTATTTGAATCGTCATTTGTTAAATGAGGAAAATAATCTCCATTTTACATCTGACAAATGTAGTATACACGTGAAGTGATTAAGCAAGATCTTATTATTTGCTGTTTGCTCTACTTGAATAGATCCCTGCTCAGTGTTCATCTTCTCAAATACTAACCTGTTCTCCCTTCATCTGATCTGTTGAAGGTATAACGACGAGGGTCAGTTTTGTTAAGTGTATAGTTTTTACAGCATCAGCCAGTGTCTCAGTGGGCAGCACACTCGTCTCTGAGCTGGAAGGTTGTGGGTTCAAGTCCCACTCCAGAGATTGAGCACAAAAATCTAGGCTGACACTCCCAGTGCAGTGCTGAGGGAGAGCCGCACTGTCGGAGGGGCGGTGCTGAGGGAGTGCCGCACTGTCGGAGGGGCGGTGCTGAGGGAGCGCTGCACTGTCGGAGGGGCGGTGCTGAGGGAGCGCTGCACTGTCGGAGGGGCGGTGCTGAGGGAGCGCTGCACTGTCGGAGGGGCGGTGCTGAGGGAGCGCTGCACTGTCGGAGGGGCGGTGCTGAGGGAGCGCTGCACTGTCGGAGGGGCGGTGCTGAGGGAGCGCCGCACTGTCGGAGGGGCCGTGCTGAGGGAGCGCCGCACTGTCGGAGGTGCCGTCTTTTGGATGAAACATTAAACCAAGGCCACGTCTACTCTCTCAGGTGGATGTAAAAGATCCCATGGCACTATTTCGAAGAAGAGCAGGGGAGTTATCCCCGGTGTCCTGGGCCAATATTTATTCCTCAATCAACATCACTAAAACAGATTATCTGGTCATTATCACATATCTCTGTGTGGGAGCTTGCTGTGCGCAAATTGGCTGCTGGGTTTCCCACATTACAACAGTGACTACACTCCAATAAGTATTTCATTGGCTGTAAAGTGCTTTGGGACGTTCGGTGGTCGTGAAAGGCGCTATAGAAATGCAAGTCTTTCTTTCCAAACCTTAACTCTTATTAACAAGTACACAGCTGTCATTTTGACATCAGGATTCCAAATGATTCATTCTGCAACTGGCTTGCCAAACTTTGGGACATGTATATCATCCAGGTGCCTTGTTAGATTCTTGAGAAGCATTATAGGATCGATATTACAGATGCGTCACAATTGGTTGTCGTCAGCGCTGACAAAGATACGTCATCGGGCCCCTCGCATCTCCGAGTCGCGCATTGCCAGGATTTTGTCAGCAAGCAATTCATTTCGACAAAAACAAAATAGACATTTTAAAGAAATACAAACGCCAGTCCCATAGTTCCTTTCGCATTGCAATTGGAAATAAAAATCGCAGCCAACAGCTGTCATCATTAAAAGCAGTGAGACTGAGTTTAAATGCTCTGAAATTTAATCACCGTTCCTGTCAATCAGCCTATGTAAACTTTCATGTGACGGAAGAGAGTACGTGTGGGCCGAGGAGGATTACAGAGCCAAATACACACTGCAGTCTTTCAGAGTATTGTCGGAGAAGAGGCCAATGGCAATCCTGTCAATCGCAGCTCCACTTTACCCACCAACAGCTCTTCGTTTAATTTCAGGATCAGTATTGGCCATTGAGACCTGACATTGTATTCTTCTTTGACACGCGAGAGCTAGTTTTGCATTTTCCACTCTTGGCGCTTACAGCAGTAAAGCTCACTTAAAAGAATACCTCGGCTCCATCCTGCTTTTCAGAGGCTCCGGCAGTTTCTCCGTACCCTGCACTTTAACTTGCTGTGTTAATGTTAATGTTAATGCTCTTGCACATTGGGAAGGAACTCCTAATTAGAAAATCCACTTTATTGGCCCAGCTGTTTCTGTGCATACCAGATGCATATGTACCTATTACTCGCCCTCGTAAAACCATTCATGTCTGTTGATGCTTGTTGTAGACCACGGAACATTTCGCACTTTGTAACATTACCTCTTAATATTATCACCTCCAACGTCCTTATTCTCTGCGTGAGGTGTGCTAACCAGCGCTTTCTGATTCACTCCAGCACAGTTACGCACTTCCCGTGATGTCCTCTGAAACTCAACAGTGGCTCAGTGGACAGCACTCGCCTCTGAGTCAGAAGGTTGAAGGTTCAAGTCCCACTCCAGGTACATGAGCACTAAAATCTAGGCTGACGCTCCAGTACAGTGTTGAGGGAGTTCCACACTGTCGGAGGGGCAGCACTGAAGGAACGCTGCACTGTCGGGGGGGCAGTACTGAGAGAGTGCCACACTGTCGGAGGTGCCATCTTTCAGATGAGACGTTAAACCGAGGCCCCGTCTGCTCTCTCAGGTGGACAAAAGATTCCATAGCACTATTGCGAAGAAGAGCAGGGGAGTTTGTCCTGGAGCCAATATTTATCCCTCAATCAACATAACAAAAAAAGCAGATTATCTGGTCACTATCACATTGCTGATTGTGGGAGCTTGCTGTGCGCAAATTGGCTGCCACATTTCCCATATTACAACAGTGACTACACTTCACAAAGTACTTTGGCTGTAAAGTGCTTGGGGACGTCTGGTGGTCATGAAAGGCGCTATAGAAATGCAAGCCTTTCTTTCAGATTGTTAATTTGCATTCAGGGGTACATTTTTCCCACTGTCCTGTCCATGAACACACAGCAGATCTTTGTTTTGAAGACAGAGTACCCAATGGATGTGCCCACCAACTTAAATCCACGCCGTGGCAAGAGTGTACTGGCACATAACTTGGGATTGCACCATGGATTTTTGGCAGTGTGTCCACACTAGCATTTATACTGGAGCTAGTGTGGCAGGAAATCTGTCCGAGTGGCACAGACTTGTACAATTCTCTGCGCATACAATCTTCTGTCAGAGCCTCATTCATCCCACCTACATCAGGGGTCTTGGCCTGGAGGTTAAGCACTTAAATCAATTGCGGTATTTAACAATTGTCCTGGCCAAAATCTATCCCTAAAATCAATATCACCACCACAGATTATCGGGTCATTATCACATTGCTGTGTGTGGGAGCTTGCTGTGTGCAAATTGGCTGCTGCGTTTCCCACATTACAACAGTGATGACACTACAAAAGCACTTCATTGGCTATAAAGCACTTTCGGACATCCTGAGGTCATGAAAGGTGCTATAGAAATGCACGTCTTCCTTCTCCTTTTACAGCGCAGTAGGATTTTTGTGCTTATATCCACACCTGGAGTATTGTGTGCAGTTTTGGTCTCCTTACCTAAGGAAGGATATACTTGCTGTAGAGGGAGTGCAGCGAAGGTTTACCAGATTGATTCCTGGGATGGGGGGATTGTCCTATGAGGAGAGATTGAGTAGACTAGGCCTATACTCTCTGGAGTATCGAAGAATGAGAGGTGATCTCATTGAAACATAAAACCTTCTTACAGGGCTTGACAGGGTAGATGCAGGGAGGATGTTTCCCCCGGGGCTGGGGAGTCTAGAACCAGGGGTCACAGTCTCAGGATAAGGGGTCGGCCATTTAGGACTGAGATGAGCAGAAACCTCTTCACTCAAGTTGTGAATCTTTGGAATTCTCTACCCAAAAGGGCTGTGGAGGCTCAGTCGATGAGTATATTCAAGGCTGAGATCGATAGATTTTTGGATATTAAGGGAATCGAGGATTATGGCGATCGGGCAGGAAAGTGGAGTTGAGGTCGAAGATCAGCCGTGATCTTATTGAATGGGGGCAGACAAAAGGCAGGTAACTATAGGCCGGTTAGTTTAACATCTGTAGTGGGGAAAATGCTTGAAACTATCATTAAGGAAGAAATAGCGGGACATCTAGATAGGAATAGTGCAATCAAGCAGACGCAGCATGAATTCATGAAGGGGAAATCATGTTTAACTAATTTACTGGAATTCTTTGAGGATATAACGAGCATGGTGGATAGAGGTGTACTGATGGATGTGGTGTATTTAGATTTTCAAAAGGCATTCGATAAGGTGCCACACAAAAGGTTACTGCAGAAGATAAAAGTACGCGGGGTCAGTGGAAATGTATTAGCATGGATAGAGAATTGGCTGGCTAACAGAAAGCAGAGAGTCGGGATAAATGGGTCCTTTTCGGGTTGGAAATCGGTGGTTAGTGTTGTGCCACAGGGATCGGTGCTGGGACCACAACTGTTTACCATATACATAGATGACCTGGAAGAGGGGACAGAGTGTAGTGTAACAAAATTTGCAGATGACACAAAGATTAGTGGGAAAGCGGGTTGTGTAGAGGACACAGAGAGGCTGCAAAGAGATTTAGATAGGTTAAGCGAATGGGCTAAGGTTTGGCAGATGGAATACAATGTCGGAAAGTGTGAGGTCATCCACGTTGGGGGAAAAAAAACAGTAAAAGGGAATATTATTTGAATGGGGAGAAATTACAACATGCTGCGGTGCAGAGGGTCCTGGGGGTCCTTGTGCATGAAACTCTTTTAGAAAATATCACACGGCGAGTTAGCTGATCGCGGCAGGAATCGAACCGGCAATCTTCTGATAACATCACAGTTACATTTGAAGTCAGACGCCTTATCCATTAGGCCACGCGGCCGATAAAAATGCAGTTTAATCCCTAGAGTGAGACTAGAACCCGCAACCTTTTGATTCAGAGGCAAGTGTGCTACCCACTGAGCTACAGCTGACAAAAAAAAAAAAATCACCCGACGAGGGGCTCGAACCCATGACCCTGAGATTAAGAACCTCATGTTCTACCGACTGAGCTAGCCGGGCTTTCCTTGTGCATGAATCCCAAAAAGTTAGTTTGCAGGTGCAGCAGGTAATCAGGAAGGCGAATGGAATGTTGGCCTTCATTGCGAGAGGGATGGAGTACAAAAGCAGGGAGGTCCTTCTGCAACTGTATAGGGTATTGGTGAGGCCGCACCTGGAGTACTGCATGCAGTTTTGGTCACCTTACTTAAGGAAGGATATACTAGCTTTGGAGAGGGTACAGAGACGATTCACTAGGTTGATTCCGGAGATGAGGGGGTTAACTTATGATGATAGATTGAGTAGACTGGGTCTTTACTCGTTGGAGTTCAGAAGGATGAGGGGTGATCTTATAGAAACATTTAAAATAATGAAAGGGATAGACAAGATAGAGGCAGAGAGGTTGTTTCCATTGGTCGGGGAGACTAGAACTAGGGGGCACAGCCTCAAAATACGGGGGAGCCAATTTAAAACCGAGTTGAGAAGGAATTTCTTCTCCCAGAGGGTTGTGAATCTGTGGAATTCTCTGCCCAGGGAAGCAGTTGAGGCTAGCTCATTGAATATATTCAAGTCACAGATAGATAGATTTTTAATTAATAAGGGAATTAAGGGTTATGGGGAGTGGGCGGGTAAGTGGAGCTGAGTCCATGGCCAGATCAACCATGATCTTGTTGAATGGCGGAGCAGGCTCGAGGGGCTAGATGTCCTACTCCTGTTCCTAATTCTTATGTTCTTCTGTAATGGCGGAGCAGGCTCGAGGGGCCGAATGGCCTACTCCTAATTCTTATAAATTCAAGATGAAATCTTAGTATAATCATAATTTAACACCCATTCAGGTTGTACTTTTTGAAAGTACCAGCTCAGAGCCATCTGCTCACACTTCCACTCATTTATCATTGATTTTTTTTTTTGCATAAGGATCCTTTGTTCAATATGTATAACAGTTTAATTTTGGAGAGACACTTCATTAAGCAAACACCCGCTGGTTGGGAAGTCTAGGACTAGGGGGCATAGTCTTGAAAAACAAGAGCCAGACCTTCCAGGAATGAAATTAGGAAACACTTCTATGCACAAAGGATGGTAGAAGTTTGGAATTATATTCTGTAAATGGCAATTGATGCTAGATCAACTGTTAATTTCAAATTGGAGATTGATAGCTTTCTGTTAACCAGAGGTATTGAGGGATATGGGCCAAAGGCGAGTATATGGAGTTAGGTTGCAGATCAGCCGTGATCTCATTGAGTGTCTCGAAGGGCTGAATGGCCTCTTCCTGTTCGTATGTTCCTATGTACTGCTATACTGCTTGTATAACACCCATCCTTATGGCCATTTTTCTCAACTGAAAGCTGGTGTTGTCGGTTTTGGGGTCAGTACACTTCCTGTCAGCTTTTTCCATTATCAATTCCTTTGCCCACAGGTATAATGGAAATTGCCTTGCTTGCTGCAGTTACACCTCCAGCCCATTGGAGATGCTGCAGCACCCGTCACAGAATGTAATTATAGTTTGGCAAGTTTACAAAGACAACTCCCATTGTAAATGTGGGCATAGGAATTTATGGTGAAATAGAAAAATAAGGACAAAATCCATGACTTTAAAATGAAGCCTGAAATATGTCTACACACCCTCGTTCAAATATCACTTGGCCTCTAACCCCAATTTGCAAAGACGACATTTGGTCTTGCTCCCCATGTACAATGTCACAGATGATTGACTACTGGACATATATAATATGAATTAAAATCTCATAGTTACTCGAAGTTGGAACTTTGAAAAAGAGTGGGCCATGCAGAAGCATAAAAAGCAACTGAGAAACATTAGCGCATCTATTAAATAGAGAGAAAAGTTTGTAATGCAATGAAGGTGTAATGTCTGTAAGCTTGTAATGTGTGTAGCTCCACACTGTGGATGTGGACGTATTGTGTACTGCAATTGCACAGTTAATCGTTAGACAAAACCAGGCAATTCTGGAGACTTCCGAGAGAGCTGCCTGCCATGTTAGGAAGCTGTGTGTGCTGTGTTCTGTGAATATATCACAGAAGGTAATAACTTGTTCAGCATTATTGAATGCTTGAGTTAAACATAAATGGTATGGGAGTGAATGAGTGGTCCCACACATCGGAGCTCTCGTACACCATGCCATGAGGAGGTAGGAGGTATTTGCAGTCATAAAAACATAAGGATTAGGAGCCCCTCGAGCCTGCTCCACCATTTAATAAAATCATGGCTGATCTGATCTTGGCCTCAACTCCAGTTTCCTGCCCGCTCCCCATAATCCTCGATTTCCCTGTAGTTCAAAAATCTGTCTATCTACACCTTAAATATATTCAATGACCCAATCTCCACAGCTCTCTGCGGTAGAGAATTCCAAACATTCACAACTCTTTGAGAGAAGAAATTCCTCCTCTTAAATGGGCGACTCCTTATTCTGAAACTATGCCCCCTAGTTCTAGATTCCCCCTCGAGGGGAAACAGCCTCTCTGTATCTACCCTGTCCAGCCCCCTCAGAATCTTATACATTTCAATACGATCACTTCTCATTCTTCTAAACTCCAATCAGTACAGGCCCAACCTGCTCAACCTTTGTTCATAAGACGACCCCCTTCATCTCGGGAATCAACCGAGTGAACCTTCCCTGAACTAAGGCCAACATTTCATTGGTCTTCCAAATTACTTGCTTTACCTGCATGCTAACTTGTTGTGTTTCCTGTACTATGACACCCAGATCCCTCTGTACCGCAGCACTTTGTAATCTCGCTCCATTTAAATAATATTCTGCTTTTCTATTCTTCCTATCAAAGTGGATAACCTCACATTTTCCCACATTATGCTCTATCTGCCAATTTTTTGCTCACTCACTTAGCCTGTCTATATCCCTGTGTCCTCTTCACAACTTGCTTTCCCACTCATCTTTGTATTGTCAGCAAATTTGGCTACAGTACATTCCCTTCCTTTATCCAAATCATTAATATAGATTGTAAATAGTTGAGGCCCCAGCACTAATCCCTGTGGCACCCCACTAGTTACTGTTTGCCAACCTGAAAATTATCCATTTATCCCAACTCTCTGTTTTCTGTTAGTTAGCCAATCTTCTAGCCACGCTCATATATTACCCCCAATCCTGTGAGCTCTTATCTTGTGCAGTAACCTTTTATGTGGCACCTTATCGAATGCCTTCTGGAAATCCAAATACACTACATCTACTGGTTCCCCCTTGATCCACCCTGCATGATTCCCTAAATACTGGTGGTTTGTGACTTGTTTTGAGCAGTTGGGTGCTACAGTGATGTAAAGGCATTTCTAAGTGCGGATTTGCATCACATTTCTTGCTGAAGTATGGTGCAATTTGCATTATCATTCATAAAGACAAAGTAAATATACAGTAAGTCCCGAGTACTTCAAGACATGCATTAATTATTGCAAATTTAATTTCTGTGGCTTTTAGCTGCACCAAGTGATTTCCCCCTACCCCTCCTGTGAACAACAGTACAGTATGTTTGATGACCATGACCATTCACTTAGGATGGCTGCCCAGTGCATGGGACGTTCACAGTATGTCCACCTGTTGTCCACTCAGCCCCACCAGATCAAAGCTCAGCCTCACAGAATCACCATCCATTCCCAGTGCCTATCGCCGCTCATGACAATCTAGTCATTCATAAAACATAAGGTGCATACCAATCTTGTTACTTTCACTTGACTGAATCCAATTGCTCAATTCTCTCCACTGGGCAAAAGCTAACTTGTCTTACCTGCAAATGGAAAGATGATGGAAAGTATTTTTATTGCTTTTGGATATTTTGATGCAAAGCCTGTAGGCATTTAGCAAACAGTTAGAAGCCGTTGCTTGAAGGGAAGCATTTAATTATTTCTGTAGATCGATAGATTTTGGACTCTAAGGGAATCGAGGGATATGGGGAGCGGGCAGGGAAGTGGAGTTGAGGTCGATGATCGGCCATGATCTTGTTGGATGACGGAGCAGGTCCAAGGGATCGTGTAGTCTCCTCCTGCTCCTAATTCTTAATTCTTATGTTGCTGCGAAACTGATTGAAGGAATGTTTTCTGAGTATTTTATAACGTGCCAAATAGAATGTGGCTCGCGTTCCTGTGATTTCCCCTCACCTGAAAACCGGTTCACTTCAACGTAGACATTCGCCGACACACTGCTCAGATTTGTTTCTTTGGCCCGACGCGTTGCTTTAGCTCAGTGCTGAGACTGTGACCGAGTGAAGATCAGCTGATCGCTCGCTCGGAGAAGCAAAGGATGCAAATGTTAACGGGGCATCGAATGTGCAGGTCAATCTCCCAATCCATGGCACAAATGCATTGACACATTCAGTCTTTTCTTCACCTTGCTTCTACAGTGGAGCATAATTTAGGAACATGAACAGGTCAGCAAACATAATTAGCACTTCACAATTGAAAGGAAAGAGATTGGACGGTGCCAATGTTAATATGAGGGGGAGTTCTCGGTAGCCATCGTATGCTCAGATTGTAAGTTATTAGAAGTGAAACTAAACAGGCCTACAAGCATTTAAAAAGATGAGAGCACAAGAATTAGGAGCAGGAGTCGGCCATTTGGCCTCTCGAGCCTGCTCCGCCATTCAATAAGATCATGGCTGATCTGATCATGGACTCAGCTCCACTTCCCCGCCCGCTCCCCATAACCCTTTACTCCCTTATCATTCAAAGATCTGTCTATCTCCACCTTAAATATATTCAATGACCCAGCCCCCACAGCTCTCTGGGGCAGAGAATTCCAGATTTACAACCCTCAGAGAAGAAATTTCTCCTCATCTCAGTTTTAAACGGGCGGCCCCTTATTCTAAGACTAATTGCTTGCTGTTCCTGCATGATTTTTTGGCATCTGACCGTTGCTGAAATCTGCAACGCAGCTACGAAAGAGTTAACACGGAGAGAGTGAGCAGCAATGGAGCCAGTGTATTATGGAACCTTTATGGAATTAATGAGAGCGCCGAGATTGGCACCACACATTTAGAAGTATTTTCTGGTTTTTGCTCCAAATGCTCAAGTTAGCGGAGGAAGAGATGCAGACAGGGTTGGCTGCAGATGGACACATCGGCAGATGACAGAGGCTGCTGCGTGACTAATGTGTGGCAGGCCTTATAAAAGTGGCCAGTCGAGCACACACACACTCGCACCAGGTTCAGTCAACGTGTCTCCCGACTAACTGAGGGCTATTTAGGAAAAGGGCTCCATGTGATCAGGCTTGGTTAAAATAGCCGTACTGCCATGACAACCGAAACCACACGCATTTGAAACCACCTTAGCAACCAGTTGTTTGCAGACAGTGTGAACAAAGGATAGAGAGGTTTCTTCTCCTGCTCCTGGTGATTATGAGGGTGTGACATGAACATTGACAGCTGGCATTCTGAGATATGCCCATCAGCGCACCGTCATATTTGTAAATAGAGGTTGCATTTTTACTTTTCTGGTAATTAAAATAATCACCTTGATCCCAGTTGGCTCTGCTGAATAAAATAACCTTTTATTTTTTTTTAATAGAAATTGCAGCATTTTAAATATAGATCGTATTCTGTGTACAGCTTTATTGAATTTGGTCTATGTCCTAGTGGAGACCAGTACAAAAATCCAGGCTGACACTCCCAGTGCAGTGCTGAGGGAGTGCTACACTATCGGAGGGGCAGTGCTGAGGGAGGGCCGCACTGTCGGAGGGGCCGTTTTTCAGATGAGACATTAAACCGAGGCCCTGTCTGCTCTCTCAGGTGGACGTAAAAAGTCCCACGGCACTGCTCTGAAGAAGAGCAGGGGAGTTATCCTCGGTGTCCTGGGGCCAATATTTATCCCTCAATCGCCATAACAAAAAACAAACTATCTGGTCATCATCACATTGCTGTGTGTGGGAGCTTGCTGTGCGCAAATTGGCTGCTGCATTTCCCAAGTTACTACACTCCAAAAAGTACCTGATTGGCTGTAAAGCGCTTTGTCATGTCTTGCAGCTGTGAAAACCGCTGTAGAAATTGAAGTTTTTCTTTTCTCTTTTACTTGTGAAGCAAGAGAAAAACGATTGAAAAAAAAAGCAAGTTGGGTATAGATTATTGGCTCGATATTAATCCAGGAGAAAGGGGATGGAAATGTAGCATTGTCCAGGCTGTCAGACCTCACCAGCCTTAGCAACTGGTAGGAGAGGCCACTGTTGTCTCATTTGTAGAGTTGTTCAAAGATGGTTGGGGAGAAAACGTATGTGTAAATAGCCAAGAGAGCGAGGCGGCTAATATAAATTCACAGGTAAATTTATTTGCGTTTAATTTAATGTTGATAATACTCTCTCCTCTGGGTCAGAAAGTTGCAGGTTCAGGCTTGACAATGGCGCTTGGGCAGATCATTCATTCTGACACTCCCAGTTGTACTGAGTCAGGGACGATTGTCCTTCACATGAGATATTGCACTGAGATCATGTCTGCTTGTTCAGGTGGATGTTTGCTAATGTGAGGGTGAAGCAGTCGGGTTGGTATCCTGAGTGGCTGAGCTCATCCTGGCCAAAAAGCATTCCTCATCCAATCGCATTTAATTCCATCAGTGGCGGTTTACTGAAAGCCTGCACTGGCCAAATGTTTTTTTCGTTCCTGGGATGTGGGCGTCGCTGGCAAGGTCGGCATTTATCGCCCATCCCTAATTGCCCCTGGAGAAGGTGGTGGTGAGCCGCCTTCTTGAACCGCTGCAGTCCGTGTGGTGAAGGTGCTCCCACAGTGCTGTTAGGGAGGGAGTTCCAGGATTTTGACCCAGCGACGATGAAGGAACGGCCGATATATTTCCCAGTCAGGATGGTGTGTGACTGGGAGGGGAACGTGGAGGTGGTGGTGTTCCCATGTACCTGCTGCCCTTGTCCTTCTAGGGGGTAGAGGTCACGGGTTTGGGAGGTGCTGCCGAAGAAGCCTTGGCGAGTTGCTGCAGTGCATCTTGTAGATGGTGCACACTGCAGCCAGGGTGCGCCGGTGGTGGAGGGAGTGAATGTTTAAGTTGGGAGTGAGAAATTCACCCCCAACAAAAGTCTGTCCCGTTTGTATGGTAAGCAGATCCTTAATTCACAAGTGGCAAACTTCTGTGCTTAGACATTTAGAGAAGATGTAATCATCATCAGAGGCAGTCCCTCGAATCGAGGAAGACTTGCTTCCACTCTAAAAGTGAGTTCTCAGGTGACTGAACAGCCCAATACGGGAATTACAGTCTCTGTCACAGGTGGGACAGACAGTGGTTGGAGGAAAGGGTGGGTGGGGAGTCTGGTTTGCCGCACGCTCCTTCTGCTGCCTGCGCTTGGTTTCTGCACGCTCTCGGCGACGAGACTCGAGGTGCTCAGCGCCCTCCCGGATGCTCTTCCTCCACTTAGGGCGGACTGGTCTTTGGCCAGGGACTCCCAGGTGTCAGTGGGGATGTCGCACTTTATCAGGGAGGCTTTGAGGGTATAAAGCACAAGGCTGTAACACATGGGGGGAAAGGAGGCAGGCATCAAATCATAATTCACAAGAGCAACATTTATTAACATCACTTCAACCCCTCAATGTCACAGCCTCGGAAGTCTCCACACGTTCATATATATTGTGCGTGCAGAATACCCTCTGTGTAATATGCACAGGGTGATTTCCTACATTATTTTGCCTGGGTTTTTTTTGGATTCCATGATTGGCAGCAGACGCCTACAGCATGAGCACATGGTTTGCTGAGCAGTGATGTGGGTATATATTTATATATATTATATATATATATATAGCTGACCCAGCCTTGTATGTTATGACACTGATTTTGTGTAAGTGGGAGGGGAGAGTTCACAGGCGGGCAAGCTCACCTACCATCAGTGGAAATTGGGAATTTGGGCTGCAAGGTCCCGTCATTTTCCAAGCATTCGTTTCAATGGCTGGCATTGTAATGGTCAGATAATTGTGGGCCTGGTGCACCCATGTTCACGACTCGTGTTGCTGGCGGGCAATGCTCTCTGCCAACAGTGCCAATTCATAGAATTACCCCCTATCTCGAATACATTCATCTTTTGTGTACAGCGTGTACCTGTAAGTGTCATATTTACTTCCTGTCACCATTTGCTGACTTGATGCAGCAGCATGTGACTTATTCACGCACTGTAAATCAGCGGCTCTGATAGTCGTCCATAGTGCATTATGGGAGAGAATATTTCCACTTGTGGGGAAGAGCATAACTAGAGGCCATCAATATAAGATAGTCACCCAGAAATCCAATGGGGAATTCAGAAGAAACTTCTTTACCCAGAGAGCGGTGAGAATGTGGAACTCGCTGCCACAGGGAGGGGTTGAGGTGAATAGTATCGATGTATTTAAGGGGAGACTGGACAAGCGTATGGGGGAGAAGGAATAGAGGGTTATGCTGATAGATTTAGATGAGGAAAGACGGGAGGAGGCTCGAGTGGAGCATAAACTCCGGCATGGACTGGTTGGGCCGAATGGCCTGTTTCTGTGCTGTGTATCCCATTTAATCCTCTGTCAGGATACCCCACTGTTCTAAAATAGTGTATTCTCCCATTCCCTGGGAGCAATGCTACTCGAGATCTGTCAGTATTTCAGTACAAACACACGGACTACTTTAATAGTTCTCTACATGCTAGAATATATTTGAATGCTTTAATTGGTCAGAAACTTAACTGGACCAGCCACATAAATACTGGGGCTACAAGAGTAGGTCAGAGGCTGGGTATTCTGCGGCGAGTGTCTCACCTCCTGACTCCCCAAAGCCTTTCCACCATCTACAAGGCACAAGTCAGGAGTGTGATGGAATACTCTCCACTTGCCTGGATGGTGCAGCTCCAACAACACTCGAGAAGCTCGACACCATCCAGGACAAAGCAGCCGCGTGATCAGCACCCCATCCCCCACCTTCAACACTCACTCCCTCCACCACCGGCGCACCGTGGTTGCAGTGTGCACCATCTACAAGATGCACTGCAGCAACTCGCCAAGGCTTCTTCGGCAGCACCTCCCAAACCCGCGACCTCTACCACCTAGAAGGACAAGGGCAGCAGGCGCATGGGAACACCAACAACTCCAAGTATGTGTGCTCCAAAGGGCAGACATTGTTTTTTCGTGCCCTGCAGATTATATGCATACCTCTGGGTTGGTTAGCAATAGGAACTTCAAACCTTTTGTCAGATGATATAAAAGGAAACATTGATGTTTGTATTATATGCGTATTGGAGCCAAGCTGTACTGAGGATAAGCATCAGTTGCTCAGCTTTCAAGTGAAACTAAGATTAAAACTCATCCTAACGTAGTTTGTCCTGTTCTCGTATAAAATCATAGAAAATTATGGGACAGAAGGAGGCCATTCAGCCCATCGTGTCCGTGCCGGCCGACAAAAAGCTATCCAGTCTAATCCCACTTTCCAGCTCTGGGTCCGTAGCCCTGTAGGTTACAACACTTCAAGTGTACATCCAAGTACTTTTTAAATGTGGTGAGGGTTTCTGTCTCTACCACCCTTTCAGGCAGTGAGTTCCAGACCCCCACCACTCTCTAGGTGAAAAATGATTCTCCTCTACTCCCCTCTAATCCTTTGACCAACTACTTTAAATCTATGCCTGCCCCCTCCCCTGGTTAGTGATGCCTCTACTAATAAAAAGTCCTTCTTACCCACTTTATCCAGACCCCTCGTAATTCCTAGCTAAAATTCTTCAGTCCAGACAACATCCTGGTAAAGCGTAGCTCCTGTGCTATGGTCAATATGCAAGTTAGCCAGAGGGAGCTGGCACTGGGGAGTACATGATTGCAGCAGCAGAAGATAACGGTTCGGTTTTGCCGAGCCGAGTGGATCTTATGGTTTGTGCGTTACTGGAAAGAGGAGAGGCATAAATCAGCACTGGTTGTTGCCTTTTTAAATCTCTGAATTAAGATGTGGCTTTGCTTTACAACAACAACAAATTGTATTCATTTATATAACGCCTTTAACATATTAAAACGTCCGGTGCTTCACAGGGCAATCCAATGGACGGCAGAATTGGAAATGGCTTGAAATGATCAAGCAACATAACCGCTTCTATCCTGAACTCTCATATCTTGGTTCTAGTGAAGTCAATACTAGAGAGAAATGAATCTCTCTTATGCAGGAGTTTTCCGTCACCGAGTTGAAATTTGCAGAAAGACGGTACTCCTAACGATCAGGATGGGGGCAAATATTTGTGTGCCGCACAGTGGTGTGGGGATAGCTACTGCGATATGAGATATGAAGATGTACACATTCTTCAGATAAAAGCTGTACTATCTATTTGCACACACAGTGGTTTTTGTCCTTAATCTGTTGACCTTGATGGGAGACATCTTCACCTTTATCAGACTTTGGCTGTCACTGGGGAATGGGTCCTACTCTTGCCCAAATTTGGTTCCAAATCACTCTGGGAATCTCTCTAACTCTTTTGTTGGCTGATTGTAATGCCGCAGAAGGTTGCTCTGGTTGCTATAACGCTGCCTTTCACTGTGGCTTTTGCCTGTTAATTACTAATCAGATTAGTGGGAAGAGCAAAATGATTCTTCTTTTTTGATAGATTTTTAAGCAAATTAAGGTAAGGAATATCCGTGCTGGAGGAATGGAATATTTTGCACTCCGTGTCCATTTCATAGGCTTGTGGATTACGTACAAAAATCCCAACAGTGAGAATTAACAGCAACCTTGGAAGAGTGCCCTCTAATTGTGGAGGAGCGTTCCTCCAATGAACCAATGGGAAAGCTTGGAGGAACACCTCTCTAATAAACCAATGAGAAACCTTGGAGGAGTGTCTCTCCAATGAACCAATGAAGCATTTGCTTTGCCCACACCAGCCATCTTTGTACGTTGAGGAATATCGCAAATCTGGGCAATCCTCCGGCACAATGTGATGGGTTGAATGACCACCTCCTGTGCCGTAAATTTCTATGATGCAATGATTCTGTGCAATGAGACTGGGCAAAATTATTTCCTGTAGGACCCTTACAGCTAGCCCAAAGAATCAATTTTTTTCAGCTATTAACTCAGGATTTGAGCCCAGGTCCCAGAAGTGAAAGACTGTCCTTTTATTTACATTACGTGCACAGGGATACATGCAAAGAGCAGCAGCAGCATCGTCATCGGCAGTCCCTCGGAATCGAGGAAGACTTGCTTCCACTCCTGAAGTGAGTTGAACTGTCCAATACGAGAGCCACAGACTCTCACCGGTGGGACAGATAGTCGTTGAGGGAAGGGGTAGGTGGGACTGTGTTTTTCTGGTGAAGGAGCTCAAAAGTTTTCAGAAAGGGAGTTAAGTACCTGGTACCTTCCCATGGACTTACAGGTACAACGTCTCAATTCCGGCTGTCTGAAAATTCGGAATTGTCCGAAAACCAGATATTTTGGAGAAAAATCTCCGTTTGATATTCAGTAAAATAAAATCCGTTATTGTCCAAAAACCGCGCGCTGGACTAGTTGTCGGCCTCGCCGCTATGTTTTAAATGACGTGCGATTGGTCCGAGCCTCGCCAAATGACCTTCGACCCAACCCGACCCACCACCACCATTAGTACTTTGTCTGTCTCGCTCTTGGTTTTCTTGTCCGAAAACCGGCACGGTCTCAGTCCCAGAACCTCAAAAAATGCTTGACAGGCAATGAATGTCGGCTGGAAACGTGGGCCAGTGCCCACCGAGGGAGCATAGAATCTGTTGAAATGATTAAGTCACTCCTTTATTTATATTTTAAGAAAGTTGGCAAACTGGCCAACGAGTACTTTAGAATCAGCACCAACCGTGAACTCTGGGGACTCCATCAGAGGTCATGGGGTTATTGGATTACCTCATTTTGAACTTTAGTATTTTCCCCTAACAAGCTGGACCAATTAATTCAGCTGCATCAAACCCACCTCCTTTCAAGCTGGCTAAATATAGAAAATCATGGAATATGATTCCTCCTGTGCAGAGATAGCCTTCGCAGTAAGCTCACACAGTAATGGTCATCATCATATACATCAGAACATAAGAATTAGGAGCAGGAGTCAGCCATTTGGCCCCTCGAGCCTGCTCCACCATTCAATAAGATCATAGCTGATCTGATCATGGACTCTCAGCTCCACTTCCCTGCCCGCTCCCCGTAATCCTTGACTCCCTTATCGCTTAAAAATCTGTCTCTTTCCACCTTAAAAACATTCAATGACCCAGCCTCCACAGCTCTCTGGGGTAGAGAATTCCACAGATTCACGACCCTCTGAGAGAAGAAATTCCTCATCGTTTCTGTTTTAAATAGGCGACCCCTTATTCTGAAGCTATGCCCCCTAGTTCTAGATTCCCCATGAGGGGAAATATCCTCTCTGCATCTACCCTGTCAAGCCCCCTCAGAATCTTATACGTTTCAATAAGATCATCTAAGTCTTCTAAACTCCAATGAGTACAGGCCCAACCTGCTCAATCTTTCTTCATATGACAACCCCTTCATCTCAGGAATCAACCTAGTGAACCTTCTCTAAACTGCCTCCAATGCAAGTATATCCTTTCTTAAATAACTGTATGCAGTACTCTAGGTGCGGCCTCACCAATACCCTGTACAGTTGTAGCAGGACTTCCCTGCTTTTATACTCTATCCCTCTTGCAATAAAGGCCAACATTCCATTTGCCTTCCTGATCACTTGCTGTACCTTCATACTAACTTTTTGTGTTTCATGCACAAGGACCCCCAGGTCCCTCTGTACTGCAGCACTTTGCAATTTTTCTCCATTTAAATTATAATTTGCTTTTTTGCAGATTTGTTGTGTCCTCCTCACAATTTGCTTTCCCACCCATCTTTGTATCATCAGCAAACTTGGCTACATTACACTCAGTCCCTTCATCCAAGTCATTAATATAGATTGTAAATAGTTGAGGCCCCAGCACTGATCCCTGCGGCACCCCACCAGTTACTGTTTGACAACTGGAAAATGACCCATTTATCCTGACTCTCTGTTTTCTGTTATTTGGGACAAACCTAAAGCGGTTTGCAAAATCATGAGGGTAGGTCATCAGATGAACCATGTCGCTGTTTTATCATGTAATAAAATATTTAGGCTAGGGAAACCTTCTCGAGACCAAAGCAGAAACTTGATTGACGAACTGTCACTTATCAATAATTAAATAGTTCAATTAAATGTACGTGAGACGTATAGTTTCTTGGAGTCATGTTACAAATGAGTCAGATCAATTTCTGAGAGTAATGCGTCACATTAAATGGCATGTGGATAATTTTCAACTTCACTTCCTAGGCACGAACATAAGAGCATAATAATTAGGAGCAGGAGTCGGCACGGCTGATCTTCGACCTCAATTCCACTTTCCCGCCCGATCCCCATATCTTTTGATTCCCCGAGACTCCAAAAATCTAGCGATCCCAGCCTTGAATATACTCGAAGTCTGAGCCTCCACAGCCCTCTGGGGCAGAGAATTCCAAAGATTCACCACCCTCTGAGTGAAGAAATTTCTCCTCATCTCAGTCCTAAATGGCCGATCCCTTATCCTGAGACTGTGACCCCTGGTTCTAGACTCTCCAGCCCGGGGGGGAACAACCTCCCTGCATCTACCCTGTCAATCCCCCTCAGAATCTTGTATGTTTCAATGAGATCACCTCTCATTCTTCTAAACTCCAGAGAGTATCGGCCCAATCTATTCAGTCTCTCCTGATTGGACAACCCTGTCATCCCAGGAACCAATCTAGTGAACCTTCTTTTATCTGCCTCTCAGGTAAGTATATCCTTCCTCAGATAAGGAGAACTTAGCAGAGTGGATCGCACGTTCATTGTAGAACCCTCCCGAGTTTCGTTTGATTGAAGTGGGCTGAGGATCGGGTAGGTTCTGCAACAGGCAGACTGATCGCTCTGCCAGTTTATCAGGCAGGTAGCAAAGTTGAAAATTCAACTGGGTCCTGGGTTCAATTCCAGCCCAAGCTGATGCAGTGAAAGTCTTCACTGTCTTATGTAAAATAGGATTGGGCCGTCTCGATGGCATTCCAAGTGGGCATCGAACGAAAGCACAAAACTACCCTTAATTTGTCAATCTCACTCCGCTCAAGAGAAATGAGAGAATACCTCAGTGGTGCGATAGAGGGGATGAGCTTGTATTGTTGGAGCGGAGTGGAGCTTTATTCTGCATTCGGCATTGCTCAACCTGACCGGAGAATATCTGAACTATAAGCAGAAAATGACTGGAAATACTCAGCGGGTCAGGCAGCACCTGCGGGGAGAGAAACAGAGTTAACGTTTGAGGTGATGACCTTTCGGCAGAACTGAGAATATTTGATGCTGATACATTGGCTGGCTGGACTGGAAAATCATTCCAGTCCAAAAATTCACCCAAAAATGCTCCAAGGCACTGAATGCATCAAACTGTCGTGCCTCGGGGTGAGTCGAGTGCCAAAGTTAACATTTAATTCACGATGTTACAGTCAACCCTGGAACACCCCCTAGTCTGTGTGGCTCACAAACATGCTGAACTTCCAGGGATAAAATTGCTTTAAGCTTATGGGTAGCAGCAATGTCCAGTGCCGTGTTCTCCCAGAGGGAGCACAGACCTGCGTGGTTGCTGTGTATTTCAATTTATACATTGCCATCGTTCAGGATAAAGAAAGAAAGACTTGCATTTATATAGCGCCTTTCACGACCACCGGATGTCTCAATCGGCTTTACAGCCAATGAAGTAGTTTTGGAGTGCAGTCACTGTTGTAATGTGGGAAGCGCGGCAGCCAATTAGCGCACAGCAAGCTCCCACAAACAGCAATGTGATAATGACCAGATAATCTGTTTTAGTGATGTTGATTGAGGGATAAATATTGGCCTCAGGACACCGGGGAGAACTCCCCTGCTCTTCTTCGAAGTAGTGCCATGGGATCTTTTACGTCCACCTGAGAGAGCAGACGGGGCCGCGGTTTAACATCTCATCTGAAAGACGGCACCTCCGACAGTGTGGCGCTCCCTCGGCACTGCACTGGGAGAGTCAGCCTGGATTTTTTTGTGCTCAAGTTCCTGGAGTGAGACTTGAAACCACAACCTGCTGACTTAGAGGTGAGAGTGCTACCCACTGAGCCACAGCTGACACACACAGTAAAGAAGGGGCCAGAATTTACTGTAACAATAACAGTGAGGCTAAAGGCGCTCCCCGTTATTTATGTGTAAATTGGACCGCAACTTCCGGTGGGCACCCACGTGCAGTTAAGCAGGAAAATCTGGAAGTTGCGGTCTGAGATGCGCTGCTCCTCCGTAAGCTGCGTGAGAACAGAACCTCGCCGTGTGGCTCCCTGCTCAACGGCGTGAAGTTCCTGTACTGACCTCGTAGATACGGACTAAACTTGCCATAGTCGGTCACGGCTTGTCCATTCCAGCCAAAGTACCTTTTTAACAGCGTGATAAGTAATAATTACTGCCAAACAACCTCTCTGCTCTGAAAATTAACTTTTACAGGTGTGGTGTGTCATTCCTTCAGCTTTTAACTTGTTGGAGATTTAGAAAAAAATGTAAAACTTTTCTTTCTGTCTCTTTTTTTCTCTCTCAATTCATTTCTTTCCCTCTCTCTATTTCACTTTCTGTACCTGATTTGACCTTGAATTCACTATTCGAACTGGCACTTCCTGGTTCAGACTCTGCACTGCTCAGTAGCGATTCTTCAATCTGATTGGTTAAGGAGACCACTTCAAGGAGCAGCACGAGCTGGTGTGGGAGGGTGACGCCTGTGAAGACTGACGTCATCAAGATCCAGGTCGATGATTGGAGCGTGGGCAGATACAGCAGGAGCGGCGAGAGACTGTAGAGGGACGTGATCGGGGCCCAGATTAGCCGAAGGCCCAGGGGCAGCACGGGCCGCGCCAGCCCACACTGCGATATGTGTGCGCACTAGGTCCGTGCAGCAGAGCAGGTCTCCAGTCGTCGTGGTTAACCCTTGCCACTGGACCAAGACCTCGCTCTGTCAAGCCCGTGTGGTGGCTGGTGTGCAACGGTCACCCCATGTTAAAACAATCCACGCACAGGCATCTTCCACCCTTCACCATGTAGTTCGGGTCCTTCATTGAAACACCTGTGAACTTGTCCTTTCTTTGGCGTGGAAGCAAGTCATCCTCGTTTCGAGGGACCGCCTATGATGATGGTGGTGAAGGAGATAACACAGTGGCTTTTCCTGTTCACGCAGGTAGCAGATGCCCTGTAGAGGGCGCCGTGCCGTTCCCATCTCCCACTTCCAACTTCCAGCAACTTTCCGGGCGAAGCCTCGTGGAAATTAAACGGGCAAGGTCAAGGCCAACGCTCCGCTCGTTCGCCGGTTACAGTAAATCTTGGCCCGATATGTGGCAAAAACCAGTGTTTCTCTTGGCAAGACCACAGACTATTTCACTGAAGACACGGGAAGGCCGGGAGTTTAATAATGGCAGAAAGATCAGATCGAAGGCGTGCAATCCAGCTGATGTACGCGCCGTCCGAAGGTTGAAAGGGCCTTGGTGAGCCACCTGCTCAGTGAATGTTGTTTGGGGAGGAGGTGGAGTCAGGATCACTTCTGGTCGAGCATGCCTCCATGTGTCCAGCCATGTGTTCCACACAGCATTATGCCTCAGCTCACATTCTGACCGATTCAGTCTGAATGTTGCCAGACCGTGTAAAATACAGAAACGGGGAAAATGTCAAGGTCCATTTCTTCTGTCTTCCTGCTGTCGTAGAGGTTGTAACCCAATGATTTGTTTCTCTTTAAAATACTGATCCATTTTGACCTTGAAGAGATCTAAGCCACTTGGTCTACAACCTCGCTTGATAAACTGTTCCAAGAACCGACCTCCCTCAGTGAAGTAATGTGTTCTCTCTTCACAAAGCTGCCCTTTCTCAGCCTGTATCCCTTTGCTCTGTCATCCTGTATCAAATCAAATATCCCCGCCTGACCCTGCACACTCTTGAGCCTTCATTCATAACCTTCCCCACTATTTTCCTCTCCAGAATCCCAGTTATGTAAGTCTATCCCTGTATATTTTATTCTCTGGGCCGTCCGCTGTGGCTCAGTGGGTAGGACTCTCGCCTCTGAGTCAGAAGGTTGTGGGTTCAAGTCCAACTCTAATGCAGTGTTGAGGGAGTGCTGCACTGCCGGACTTGCCGTCTTTCAGATGAGACGTTAAACTGAGGCGCTCTCGGGTAGACGTAAAGGGTCCCACGGCACTATTTTGAAGAAGAGCAGGGGAGTTATCCCCTGTGTCCTGTTCAATATTAATCCCTCAGCAGCAGAACAAAATTGATTATCTGGGTCGTTATCATGTTGTTGTGTGTGGGAGCTTGCTGTGCGCAAATTGGCTGCCATGTTTCCCACATTACAACAGTGACTACACTCCAAAAGTAATTCATTGGCTGTAAAGCGCTTTGAGACATCCGGTGGTCGTGAAAGGCGCTATATAAATGCAAGTCTTTCTTTCTCCTCTTCTTAGGCAGTCCCTCGGAGTCGAGGATGACTTGCTTCCACACTAATGAGTTCCTACAGTCTCTGTCACAGGTGGGGCAGACGGTGGTTGGAGGGGCGGGTGGGTGGGGGGGCTTGGGTTGTCGTGCGCTCCTTCCGCTGTTTGCTCTTGGCCTCCGCGTGCTCCCGGCGAAGGGACTCGAGGTGTTCAGTGCCTTCCCGGATGCTTCTCCTCTACTTTGAGCAGTCTTGGGCCGGGGATTCCCAGGTGTCGGTGGGGATGTTGCACTTTTTCCAAGGAGGCTTTGAGGATGTCCTTGAAGCGTTTCCTCTGCCACCTGGGACTCGTTTGCCGTGTCGGAGCTCGGAGTAGAGCGCTTGTTTTGGGAGTTTAGTGTCGGGCATGCGGACAATGTGGCCCGTCCACCGGAGCTGATCGAGTGTGGTCAATGCTTCGATGCTGGGGATCTTTTTCTTTCTCTAGTCCTCTAATCATTCTATAATTTTTTCTCTGTTCAGCTATTTTCTTTCTTTAGTGAGGATTTCCGACCCCCAGGAGTATCCTGACCATGCTCTGTACAATAGCAGGACACTTTTCTTTCATCTGCACTCTCTCTCTTTCTCTCTTTTTCCACCTAGTAGCCATTTTGCTGTCTTGACAGCAGCCAGACATTGCCTTGATCGATTTGACTCCCAGATCCCTTTTCCTGATTTTTTTTTTTGTCCGTATTTTTCCAGTGGTTCTGTAATCCCTCTGCCTATTCCATGCATGACTATGTACTAACTCTGCATTCGACTGTGTCTGCCAACTGTTCGCCCACCTGCCTCCCAAAACAGCCCAAGGCCCCTCGTAACCCGTCTCCCCTCTTCCACCGCGGTAACCGCCTGCCACAACTTCGAAGTAGAGGCGACCGACGACCTCTTCCCGGCCGTGTGCGCGGAGACGTTGCGCGTCCTCCCCAGCCCAGCGCCGCCTTTGCCAGTTACCTGAGCAAGGTCGCAGACGAGGGCAACTAAGGTCAGCCGACTGTAGCTGCCATTGGCAGGGGAGCCTGGCCAATTTGTGCTTCAGCTGGAAGTCTGATACACAAGATATTGGTCGTCTGTCAATTTCAGTAGGTTAGGCATCGTAAAAAAATGTCTGCAGGAGATTCTTGGCCTCCCGTGGATGCATAGTTTTGAAAAGTACCCATGATTTTGGAACGAGATTGTTGAAGAGATGCCAGTGCGTTACAGATAGTTATTCCAGCACACCGTGGGCTAGGTACACCCAGCCCTTTATCATGCTGGGTTGTTTTTAAGAAGTATGTAATAAAGTGGCTGCATGTGGCTCTCAATCTCGATGACTGCAAGTGAAAGACAGCAACTCTCTCCTGTCCGATACCAGTGTCAGCCGTGGCTCAGTGGGCAGCACCCTCGCCTCTGGGTCAGAAGGTTGTGGGTGCAAGTCCCACTCCAGAGACTTGAGCACAAATCTAGGCTGACACTCCCAGTGCAGTGCTGAGGGAGTGCCGCACTGTCGGAGGTGCCGTCTTTCGGATGACAAGTTAAACCGAGGCCCTGTCTGCACACTCGGGTGGATGTAAAAGATCCCATGACCACTATTTCGAAGAAGAGCAGGGGAGTTATCCCCGGTGTCCTGGGGCCAATATTTATCCCTCAACCAACATCACAAAAACTGATTATCTGGTCATTATCACATTGCTGTGTGTGGGAGCTTGCTGTGCGCAAATTGGCTGCCGCGCTTCCTACATTACAACAGTGACTACACTCCAAAAGGTACTTCATTGGCTGCAAAGGGCTTTGAGACGTCCGGTGTTCATGAAAGGCGCTATATAAATGCAAGTCTTTCAGTTATTACTGCAGTGCCTAAGAAGCCAATGGGAAAATGAGCAGACTACACGACAGCACAGCACATCTGCTTTTTGTGTTTAAACCGGTGAAGGCAAAACAAATATTAACAAAACTATAACAAGTTGGACGGTGAACAAATATAAAGGTGCCTCACAAAGCAAGTGCCTTCATTTAATTAACTAAAAACTCACATTATTTACAAAGCATTGCATGCATCTCCAGAGTTAAATATCAACATACAGTAACCAGGACTGGGGTGGAACCTGAATTCCTTCCACTTGACTTGTTTAACACGCGAGACTGAATAGTGGCATAGGATCGCATGCTGTCCATTTGCCTCTGGGTCCCAGGTTCAATTCCCAGCCTGAGCTGACGGAATTCAAGTCTTCGGACGCTGGAAATCTCAGCGGGTCAGGCAGCATCTGTGGAGAGAAATACAGTGTTAACGTTTCAGGTCGATCATCGATCATCGATCATCGATCATCGATCATCGATCATCGGCCTGAAACGTTAACTCTGTATTTCTCCCCACAGATGCTGCCTGACCGGTTGAGCTTTTCTGTAAAATAAGATTGGGCAGTCTCTAGATGCTGTTCCAAGCTGGCATTGGCCCGAAGCGCACAACTCCCCTAAATTGGCCAAACTCACTCGGATGGGCTGCAAGGTTTGGGGGGGAAGGGGAAGATGTCAGAGTGGTGCGATGGAGGGTAAAGAGCGGGGAATTACTCTGCCCCTACCAGTGCTCAACCTGACCAGAGAATATTTGATGCTGCTACTATGGGCTCCTGAAATGGAAAATCACTCTCTCACTTTGATAAGTGCAAAAATACACCCCAAATTATTGAAGTAAAACATAAAACAATATATAATACATCTAAGGCACTAAACGTATCAAACTGTAATGTGAAAGAGTTACTTTTATGCCCCAGGATGAGTCCGATACCATGTATCATTTCATTCACTGTTACAATGCAGTCAAGCTGAACACTTACTCAGTCAGACTACTTGTCACTATAAACTCAAAGTCACCCCCCGCCCCCCCCCCCCCGCTCCCCGCTCCCTTGCATCCAGTAATTCTTGCAGTTACTATAAACGGAATAAATAAAATGCAATTTGTGTTTGAAACTGTAAGATATCTGGGGTTCCGTGGATGGACAGAAACCATTCTAACTTTACGCCAATAAATTCTGAGATCGTCAGAGAGCTGTAACGTGTTATAAACATTCTGCTAAATATCTGTTACACTGTGTGTACGGGAGTGCTGCACCTACCAGCAGCAGGTATCGACGATTTGAACACGTATTTTCCAACCATTCAATCTCAGTGATTATAGGTTCATGTATGTCTGAATTTCTATTATACACTCGGAGCAGGCAAGGATTCCCACCAAGAGGGCAAAGACCAGACACTATATGGGGGAGAAATTGGCCTCCTTTGCGCCTCCCGGGGGCGCTCACGGCTTACCGACCGGGCGTGGTGAAACTACCGACACCCGCGAACTTGCATGGCGGGGGTTAGTGCTGGCGCTGCACCTTACCGCCTCCGAGATCGTGATGTCATCTGCTGCGCGGCTCATGATGTCATCTGGTGCACGCGCCCCATTACAGCCCCGGATCTTGGATCCGCTCCCGCCCCCTGCAGCCTTGCCGGGTGTCAACAGCGGCAGCCGCAGGAGGCGTGGCGATCTCGGCCGGCCGCTTGGGGAGCACTAATTAAAGACAGTGTGGTCAGATCGGGCAAAATGTTATTCTCAGCCCGGTCTGCTGGCTTTTCAATTTTTCCCATCCTGTGATTGAGCAGCCCTGCACTCTGTTACTTCCTTAACCTCACAAAAGCCTTCGACACTGTCAACCGCGAGGGACTATGAGGCATCCTCCAAACTCGGCTGCCCCGAAAAGTTTGTGGCCATCCTTCGACTGCTTCACATGCAGGCCGTGATCCTGACCAACACGTCCACCACTGACCCAATTCACGTTCGGACCAGGGTCACGCGAGGCTGTGTCATCGCACCAAAGCTCTTCTCGATCGGACATCAGTGGTGTTGAAATTCACGGTTGTCGGAGAGTTGCAAATGATATCCGCCATCGTCTAAACAAAATGATGGAGTACAGGGGGGTGAGGGACTTTAGTTACGTGGGGAGACTGGAGAAACGGGGATTGTTCTCCTTGGAACAGAGCAGGTTAAGGGGAAATTTGATTGAGATGTTCGAAATTATGAAAGGTTTTGATGGAGTAAATATGGCGAAGCTGTATCCACTGGCAGGAGGGTTGGTAACCAGGGGACATGGATTTAAGGTAATGGGCAAACAAAGCAGAGAGGGTGATGAGGAGAACGTCATGCAATGAGTTATGATCGGGAACGCACCGCCTGAAAGGGCGGTGGAAGCAGATTCAATCGTAACTTTCAAAAGGGAATTAGTTTAATATTTGAAGGGGGAAAATTTGCTGGGCTGTGGGGAAAGAGCGGGGGGAGTGGGACTAATGGGATCGCTCTGCCACAGAGCCGGCACAGACACGATGGGCCGAATGGCAGCCTCCTGTGCTGTATAATTCTATGAAAAAATCTATACAGTTCGAAACGCTGAATGAAACCAGGTTTCCAACCCCGAGAGGGTATGTGCCTCAGAGCTATGTTAGCTGTGGCTCAGTGGGTAGCACCCTCGCCTCTGAGTCAGAAGGTTGTGGGTTCAAGTCCCACTCCAGAGACTCGAGCACAAGAATCTAGGCTGACACTCCAGGGCAGTGCTGCACTGTCGGAGGTGCCGTCTTTCGGATGAGACATTAAACCGAGGCCCCGTCTGCTCTCTCAGGTGGATGTAAAAGATCCCACGGTGCTATTTCGAAGAAGAGCAGGGGAGTTCTCCCCGGTGTCCTGGGGCCAATATTTATCCCTCAATCAACATCACAAAAAAGTATATCAAAAGCTCGATATAAATGCAAGTCTGTCTGTCTTTTAATATATCGAGTTATTTATAAACATCATCTGTTACTACCTTGTAACACAAATCGCCCTGTGTGCCACAGAACCTCCACTTGTATCATGCTGAATTTATGATACTTGTTCAGTGCACCCTGAATGACCTTTTAAACTGACTCTTCACTAATCTTAGCCTGGACTTCTGACCTCGGGATTTCTGACTTCTGCCAGTATCAGTTTCCTTTCTCGATTGACACTTTATTATTTTTCTGATGATACCACAGATTGAGTCAGCTTCGGTTATACTCTAACAATCGCAGGGGCATTTGGTTATCTGATTGCATGGCTTGGATTTGAATGGCCGATAGCAAATTTGAACCCTAAAATCCAAATTTGCTGATTGGACATTTCACATCTTAACGGGGACACTAACATCACTATCAGATTGTGTTTTTTTTTTAATCCATTCCTGGAATGTGGGCGTCGCTGGCAAGGCCGGCATTTATTGCCCATCCCTCATTGCCCCTTGAGAAGGTGGTGGTGAGCCGCCTTCTTGAACCGTGTTTTTTTTTATTCGTAGCCAATCTTTCCAATTCTTTGTCAAATCACAAACGCCAGAGGTCACCTTGCACACATCAGGGATCACTCTGCGCCAATGCTCTTAGCCAAAAGGCCGAGAGCCACTGCACCGTTCCTGGAAGTACTGCAATACCAGGTTCGTGCCATGGAGGTGGATGGGTCAGGCCCCCCACACACCTCCGTGGAGGTGGATGGGTCAATCCACCCCACCCACCTCCTATTTCTTGAACCGTGTGGTGAAGGTGCTCCCACAGTGCTGTTAGGGAGGGAGTTCCAGGATTGTGACCCAGCGACGATGAAGGAACGGCCGATATATTTCCAAGTCAGGATGGTGTGTGACTGGGAGGGGAACGTGGAGGTGGTGGTGTTCCCATGCGCCTGCTGCCCTTGTCCTTCTAGGTGGTAGAGGTCGCGGGTTTGGGAGGTGCTGCCGAAGAAGCCTTGGCGAGTTGCTGCAGTGCATCTTGTAGATGGTACACACTGCAGCCACGGTGCGCCGGTGGTGGAGGGAGTGAATGTTGAAGGTGGTGAAACAGTCGGCTCTTTGTCACTATTAAAATACAGCCGACATTCGGAGGCCAGTCAGCTGAATGCTCAGTAAACCATGCTGCATGGTACTCCACTTTCTCCTTGAAGGTTGGTCCCACTCCAGAGACTGGAGCACAGAAATGTAGGCTGACACTCCAGTGCAGTGCTGAGGGAGTGCCGCACTGTCGAGGGGCAGTGCTGAGGGAGTGCCGCACTGTCGAGGGGCAGTGCTGAGGGAGTGCCGCACTGTCGGAGGGGCAGTGCTGAGGGAGGGCCGCACTGTCGGAGGGGCAGTGCTGAGGGAGTGCCGCACTGTTGTAGGGGCCGTCTTTCGGATGAGACGTTAAACCTGCTCTCTCAGGTGGACGTAAAAGATCCAATGGCACTATCTTGAAGAGGAGCAGGGGAATTATCCCCGGTGTCCTGGGACCAATATTTATCCCTCAATCAACATTACTAAAACGGATTATCTGGGTCATGATCACATTTCTGTTTGTGGGAGCTTGCTGTGCGCAAATTGGCTGCCGCATTTCCTACATTACAACAGTGATTACATTTCACAAAAAGTACTTCATTTGGCTGTAAAGCCCTTTGCGATGTCCGGTGGTCGTGAAAGGCGCTATATAAATGCAAGTCTTTCTTTGACCAGAAAGCATTTGCGGAGCTGCCAGTATAACTTGATTCTAAGCAGATAGCTGTAACGTAATGCACACCCTGCCCCGCTCCTGCAATTGCAGTCACTCGACTCACATATTCCAAGTTTAGCGCACAGTGTCACGATTGCCGATCTCATTCTATTTCCCTCGGGCGTTGCAAATGTGTTGGGGAAATAGAACCCATTGCGGGAGATTGCACTCCGCCAGCTAACGCCAGGGAATTCCGAACAAAAATCATGTGGAACATGGTTCTAAATGGAGCCACCCCTGGAATAATGTCCAACCAGCCAGAGTGTTTTCTGTCTGCCCATAGTGCTCGGTTGTTGTTGACTGGATCGTGTGAGCGGTGATCTCCCGCTGCCCCGGTTTACCCGGGCTAGTGTTTACTGCCCCGGTTAACGCACTGTCTGTGCCAATAGTGCAACTTCTACAATTGACCAAACTGCAGTAAAGGTGTGGTGCGGTTTACGCCCTAAAGCGCTTACACTTTTAAAAACCCACGCAAGAAAACTTACTCCAGTGTTCACTGTGAATTCATAGAAACATTAAAAAATAGGTGCAGGAGTGGGCCATTCGGCCCTTCGAGCCTGCACCACCATTCAATAAGATCATGACTGATCATTCCCTCAGTACCCCTTTCCTGCTTTCTCTCCATACCCCTTGATCCCTTTAGCTGTAAGGGCCACATCTAACTCCCTTTTGAATATATCCAATCCTAGTATTGGATACTTTATTTTTGTGGATCATACACCGGTTGAAGCCTGTTTCAGTGAGCAGTCACTCTCTGAGCGAACAGCTTTCCAGTTTACATAACACTGACCACACTTCCAAAGTATTTAATCAACCGTGAGATACTTGAGAACATCCTGAGGTAGTGAAAGGTGCTATATTAATGCAAATTCCTTCTTTTCACTATTCGGACTTTCGCTATTTAATTCCATTTGGAATGTGTTGTCTGGTAAAGAATGTCTGTTTGAAGACTGGTTATTATTTACAGTTTTAAGATGCATTTATTTTAAAGGTGGGATACTCACCGGGAGGGTGGGGTGGGGTGGGGTGGGGGGGGTGTTTACTGAAGTGTTTTTTTACAAAGAATCGTGACACCGTCGCCCATTGAAATCAGTGACGGTAAGCTGGAGCCAAGGCGGGGGGGGGGGGGAAGAGAAATGCTAATAAAAATGGGCCGCATTCTGTCAGGGTGCAACCCAGAAATACCGTGTGTGCAAATTATCTTCGAGTAATTACTGTTAATGCACGCAGATGCTGCCTTTGCCATTGCAAACAGCAGGAGCCCAGGGAAGTGTGGCATCATGTTCGTGTCACCCCTGGGCAGCGTACGATAAACAGATTGGCCCACGCCTGTTCCACACATACATCCCGTCTTTGCACAGTTTCCAGGAGTCACTCTCGGACAAGTATTCAACACTTCTATCCCATCGCAACCCCCACTCATCAGCATAAACTGTTGGTACAACACGTCCTGAACTCAGTCCAGGATTTAAAACAAAAAAATTTGCCTCTCGTGACAGCAAAAAATAACTTGCTGACACATAGGGATTTGCACACTTCGACTAATGACTAACCCCCCAACTATAATGACTAACCCTGCCAACCACACAAGTGGAGTCAGACGCTTTCGGCTTAACCCCTGAAGCTCTGAATTTCCACTGAGCGGTACACAGGAGCCAACCTTTGCCCAGCATTGCTCAGTTGGGTCTTTTTCTTTGCCAGGAACGAGCTGTTGTGTTACTCGGACAGCTCTCTTGCAAAATAGTGTCATTCAACTACAACAACAACAACAACTTGTAGTTATATAACACCTTTAACGCAGTAAAATGGCCCCAAGGCGCATCGCAGGAGTGCAATACGACAAAACAAATAGATTTGACACTGAGCCGTATAATAAATTATGGCAGATGACCAAAAGTTTGTTCAAAAAGTTAGGTTTTAATGAGGTAGAGAGACGGAGAGGTTTAGGGAGGGAGTTCCAGAGCTTGGGGCCCAGGCAACAGAAGGCACGGCCACCGATGGTGGAGCGATTATAATCAGGGATGCTCAAGAGGGCAGAATTAGAGGAGTGCAGACATCTCGGGGGTGGTAGGGGTTGTGGGGTTGGAGGAGATTACAGAGATAGGGAGGAGTGAGGGCCATGGAGGGATTTGTAAACCAGGATGAGAATTTTGAAATCGAGGCGTTGCTTAACCGGGAGGCAATGCAATTCAGATAGAACTGTGTCTTTTCAAGTTTAAAAAAAAAAATTTATCATGAAAAACAATTATTCACCTCTTGGGAGGTCAAATGTCACACTCCAGAGAGTAAAGGGATGGAAAGCCATTTATGTCCTTCTCGCCCAGAGCTGGAAATTTACAAGCACCTGAAGATCTGTGAATGTTCTTTATCAAATAGTCATTCATTCATCATCGGCGTTCCCTCAAAACGAGGATGACTTGCTTCCACGCCAAAAAAAGGATGGGTTCACAGGTGTTTCAATGAAGGACCCGAACTACATGTTGAAGGGTGGAAGATGCCTGTGCGTGGATTATTTAACGTGGGGTGGCCGTTGCACTCCAGCCACCACACGGGCTTGACCAAGCTAGGTCTTGGTCCAGTGGCAAGGGTTAACCAAGACGACTGGAGACCAGCTCTACTGCACGGACCTAGTGCGCACACACATATCGCACAGTGTGGGCTGGCCCGTGCTGCCCCTGGCCCCGAACTCTCACCTCCCCTGGGTCCCGGTCACGTGCCTCCACAATCTCTCGTCGCTCCTTCGCCCCGACCTCGACGCTCCTGCTGCACCTGCCCGCGCTCCAATCACCGACCTGGACCTTGATGATGTCCCTCTTCGCTGCCGTCGCCCTCCTGCACCAGCTCGCGCTGTAGCCTGTCGTGGCATGTCTCCACGCTGCCCATGACCGTTCCTTTTATGGCCCGACCTGCCGCTGATGTTCCCTCGCAGGTCGGGGCCTTCACGCTGCCCCGTCAAATAGTAATTGAACTCCGGTTCACCTCGAGACGTATTTAGGCCGTGTCCCCACAGGGAGTACCTGAGCAGCGACTGGGGAGTACAGAACAGGCTCACAGCTAAATATTGCAAGTGTGGTGCCGGTCCCATACTATCCATAAGCAATATTACCGGGGATCAGCAAGTGGTATTTTTCCGGTGCGCAGTTTCTTGACCAGCTTTATCCAAGCTGGCAAAGTAAATTTAAGCGATTTCTTTACTTGCTCCTCCCATCGGGACCTTCTGACTTTATAGAGTATCGCTGTCGGGAGCAGCAACTGCGCACAAGATTCACAAGCCAGATGAGTATATTCAAGGCCGAGATCGATAGATTTTTGGACTCTCGGGGAATCGAGAGATAAGGAGATCGGGCGGGAAAGTGGAGTTGAGGCCAAAGATCAGCCATGATATTGAATGGCAGAGCAGGCTCGAGGGGTCGTGTGGGCGACTCCGGCTCATAGAAAGTTACAGCACGGAAGGAGGCCATTCGGCCGACCGAGAGCTACCCAGCCTAATCCCACTTTCCAGCTCTCGGTCCGTAGCCCTGTAGGTTACAGCACTTCAGGTGCACATCCAGGTACTTTTTAAATGTGGTGAGGGTTTCTGCCTCTACCACCCTTTCAGGCAGTGAGTTCCAGACCCCCACCACTCTCTGGGCGAAGAAATTCCCCTCAAATCCCCTCTAAACCTCCTACCAATTACTTTAAATCTTTGCCCTCTGGTTATTGACCCCTCTGCTCAGGGAAATAGGTCCTTCCTATCCACTCTATCCAGGCCCCTCATAATTTTACACACCTCAATTAAGTCTCCCCTCTGCCTTCTCTATTCCAATGAAAACAGACCCAGCCTATCCAATCTTTCCTCATAGCTAAAATTCTCCAGTCCAGGCAACATCCTGGTAAATCTCTGTATCTGCTGTGGTGCAATCCTGTAATGTGACCAGAACGGTATGCAGTACTCCAGCTGTGGTATAACTGGTGTTTTATACAGTTCAAGCTCTGCTATTCTATCACTTGGGTGGCAGGCTGCAACATCCTAAGACACCTCACATGGGATGACCTTTCGTCAGAACTGGAAATGGCTAGAGATGCAATGGGATTTAGGCAAGTACAGAGGCAGGGAAAGAGGGGTGGGTTAGTTGAGCGATAAGAAGCCATTGGGCGGTGAGTGAGAACAGGGGAGATGGGTGAGTGAGCCTCCGTGCATGTGTCATGTCGGGCACATTGACGTTTGTATTGGGGAGGAGTGCAGGAGGTTTCTAAAAAGGCCAAATGGGAGATAACTGGGCAAAGAGGTTTAGGCAGGGAATTCCACAGCGTAGGGCCAAGATGGCTGACTGTTCTTCCACCAGGAGTAGAGATGGGCTTTCCAGAAATTAAGTTTTGTAGTTACAAAAACATAAACAAGAACTTTAGCATCAGTGGGCATGATGGGGGATGAAGGTGAGCAATGTTGATGTGGTGTACAGGATGTGGGGTTTGAAGTGAGATCACCATCATAGGTAGCCCCTCGAAATCGAGGAAGACTTGCTTCCACTCAGTGAGTTCTCAGGTGACTGAACAGTCCAATACCGGAATTACAGTCTCTGTCACAGGTGGGACAGACAGTGGTTGGAGGAAAGGGTGGGTGGGGAATCTGGTTTGCCGCACGCTCCTTCTGCTGTCTGCGCTTGATTTCTGCATGCTCTCGGCGACGAGGCTCGAGGTGCTCAGCGCCCTCCCGGATGCACTTCCTCCACTTAGGGCGGTCTTTGGCCAGGGACTCCCAGGTGTCAGTGGGGATGTTGCACTTTATCAGGGAGGCTTTGAGGGTGTCCTTGAAACGTTTCCTCTGCCCACCTGGGGCTCACTTGCCGTGTAGGAGTTCTGAGTAGAGCGCTTGCTTTGGGAGTCTCGTGTCGGGCATGTGGACAATGTGGCCCGCCCAGCGGGGCTGGTTGAGTGTGGTCAGTGCTTCGATGTTGGGAAGCGAGGTGCAGGGCTAATCACGGCACTGAGGTTGCGTTCCGTCTGGTTCAGCATGAGTGAGGAGCCAGGGAGGGCCATTGAATTGGGAACAAGAGAGCGGAATTTTTTAAGGGATTTGAATCAGATGGCTTTGGTTTTCCCATTCAGCTGGGAGAGGTTCCAGCTTATCCACAACGTGGTGTCAGTTTGACAACAAAGGAATGCTTGTATAATTGAGGGTGTAGAAGCAGAGAGCTGGGTGTCATAGTATAAGTATGGAAACTGCCCCAATGTAACCCCTCGCCTCAACAAACCACCCTCGGCCCTCGGCTCTCACTAACCACTGCCACATGTCCAACCTCCCATTGCTCTCCAAGTTTCTTGGAACATCTTGCTGCCATATCTCAGTGCTTGCCTCTCGCAAAATTTCCCTTGTGAATCCCTGTCATTTGGTTTCTGCCCTGCACGCAGCACCGAGATAGCTTCAGTCAGTCACCAGTGACATTCCCTCTGCTACCATCACTGCTTGCTCTCTCTGACTGCTGTGCAATGTTTCAACGTGGTTCGCGGTTCCATGGAGCAGCGTGTAAATGAATCATAGAAGGGGACATGGGACAGAACCTCAGGGTATCTCGCAGATCATCTTGGGGAAGAACGATTATGTTACTGGACTATTAATCCAGAGGCCTGGACTAATGATTCGGGGACATGAGTTCAAATCTTGGGATTCAGTTCATTAAATAAATCTGGAATAATAAGCTCGTACAGGTCCAATGTCCGGAATCCTCATGACTGAATCCGTTCCAGTTTTTGGGTTTTTTCCGGATTTCAGACAAGAAAATCAATAGTTTGAAATCTGGAATCCTCGACTGAATCCGTGCCGGGTTTTGAGCGGCGAGGTCCAAAAATCCGGCAAACAACAAAATCCGGCACGGATTTGGTCAAGGATTCCGGATTTCAGACTTGATTTTTTTTGTCTGAAATCCAGAATCCTCGACCAAATCTCTGTCAGATTTGGGGTTTTGCCTCAAATGCCCAGTTTTCGGACAAAAATTCCGGATTCAGGTCAACTCCATCAGCTATGCGCAAAACGTCCGGTTTTTGGACAATTCCGGTTTTCGGATTTCCGGATTTGGGACATTACACCTGTATCAGTAATGGTGACCATGAAATTATCAGACTGTTGTAAAAACCTATCTAGCTCACTAATGTCCTTTCCCAGTCTGGGCCTATATGCGACTCCAGTCCCACAGCAATGTGGTTGACTCTTAACTGCCCCCTGAAATGGCCCAGCGACACACTCAGTTGAGGGCAATTTGTGACGGGCAATAAATATTGGCATTGCCAGCGATGCCCACATCCTGCGAATGAATCATTTTTTTAAAAAGCAGTTGCTGGAGATATGCTGAGTCCGTTGCGACAAATATTAATGCAATCAGTCAAGAGCAATCCCCTGAAGGTTGGGCACAGATGGTGGAGGAGGATAGAGTGATCAACCATGTTGAAACATTGCACAACAGTCAGAGAGAGCAAGCAGCAATGGCAGCAGAGAATGTCACTGGTGACTGATTGAGGCTGTCTCGGTACGGTGTGCAGGGCAGAAACCCGGTTGCAGGGATTCACAAGGGAAATTTTGCGAGAGGCAAGCACTGAGGTATGGCAGCAAGACGTTCAAGGAACTTGGAGAGCAAAGGAAGGTTGGACATGTGGAGGTGGTTAGTGAGGGCCGAGGGGTGAGGCTGGTTTTGTTTAGGCGAGGCGTTACAATGGTGGTTGTGAGGCAGAGAGGAACAGTGCCTGAGCTGAGAGCAGCATTTATGATGTTGGAAAAGAGAGGGAGGTCGTGCAGCTTGGAGGAGAGCGTTCAATGAGAAGTGTACTGCATTCCTGGCCGGCCTCCCACATTCTACCCTATGTAAACCAGAGTCGATCCAAAACACAGCAGCCGGTGTCCTAACTCGCACCAAGTCCCGCTCACCCATCACCCCCTGTGCTCGCTGCCCCGTGCCCTAACTCGCACCAAGTCCCGCTCACCCATCACCCCCTGTGCTCACTGCCCATATCCTAACTCGCACCGAGTCCCACTCACCCATCACCCCCTGTGCTCGTTGCCTCGTGTCCTAACTCGCACCGAGTCCCGCTCACCCATCACCCCCTGTGCTCACTGCCCGTGTCCTAACTCGCACCGAGTCCCACTCACCCATCACCCCCTGTGCTCGTTGCCTCGTGTCCTAACTCGCACCGAGTCCCGCTCACCCATCACCCCCTGTGCTCACTGCCCGTGTCCTAACTCGCACCGAGTCCCACTCACCCATCACCCCCTGTGCTCGCTGCCCCGTGTCCTAACTCGCACCGAGTCCCGCTCACCCATCACCCCCTGTGCTCACTGCCCATGTCCTAACTCGCACCAAGTCCCGCTTACCCATCACCCCCTGTGCTCGCTGCCCGTGTCCTAACTCGCACCAAGTCCCGCTCACCCATCACCCCCTGTGCTCACTGACCTACATTGGTTCCCGGTTAAGCAACACCGATTCCAAAATTCTCATCCTTATTTTCAAATCCCTCCATGGCCCTCGCCCCTCCCTATCTCTCTAATCTCCTCCAGCCCCACAACTCCCCGAGATGTCTGCGCTCCTCTAATTCTGGCCTCCTGAGCATCCCTGATTATAATCGCTCCACCATTGGTGGCCGTGCCTTCTGTTGCCTGGGCCCCAAGCTCTGGAACTCCCTCCCTATACCTCTCCGCCTCTCTCCCTCTCTTTCCTCCTTCAACACGCTCCTTAAAACCTCCCTCTTTGACCAAGCTTTTGGTCACCTGCGCTAATTTTTACTTATGTGGCTCGGTGTCAAATTGTTTTATCTCATAACACTCCTGTGAAAGCGTCTTGGGACGTTTCACTATGTTAAAGGCACTATATAAATCTAAGTTGTTAATGTTTGTTTTCTCCTCCTGGAGAGGGGCAAATTGCAGCTTTTCCCAATGGAAGAATTGTTGGTGGGACTTGTATGGCATTGTCTGGCTTCAGACATCCTCATTGACCTGCGAGGGGATCGGAGCCCTCTCGTCCTGGATGCCTCCAGCCTTTAGAACATTAAAAGTAAAGTTTAGCTCCAGTTGGAACCCACATTTAGCGGAAGATTTTGGAGTACCATTGGCAGAGGCCTCAACGTGTCACTCGCTCGCAGAGGGCAGTGCTGCAGAAATTAAGGCCGAGAAAGTACTGTTTGCAGTATTCCGTATGAACTTTTGTTCTGATAGTCCTCCTCCTGTTTTTAATGGAGGCATTAATCCATTAAAAGTGGTTGGCTGCTCTGTTAAACTAGTGAACACCACACAAGCTGGCAAGCATTCCCACTCTAACACTGGCAACAGCAATTGAGAGGTTTAAAGGTCCGTATGCAGTGCAGGGCTCTGAGTTGGTGAGATTCAAGTCAAAACCCTGAGGGGCCTGGACAGAGTAGATCGAGAGAAACTGTTCCCATTGGTGGAAGGGTCGAGAACCAGAGGACACAGATTTAAGGCGATTGGCAGAAGAACCAAAGGCGACATGAGGAAAAACCTTTTTTACGCAGCGAGTGGTTAGGATCTGGAACGCGCTGCCTGAGAGGGTGGTGGAGGCAGACTCAATCGTGGCTTTCAAAAGGGAGTTGGATGAGTATCTGAAGAGAAAAGAATCACAGGACTACGGGGAAAGGGCGGGGGAGTGGGACTGGCTGAGGTGCTCTTGCAGAGAGCCGGAACAGGCTCGACGGGCCGAATGGCCTCCTCCTGTGCTGTAACCATTCTATGATTCGACTATATTGAGTTGTGGTCTCGTGAGACATTGGCCTCCATGTTAATCCCCCCATGACGGGTTCTTGTAGTATATATGACACAGAGAACTTCAAGGTAGTTAAATCATGTTCACTTCTTGACTTAATCGCATCCATCTCCCTATTGTGTTGTAGACTCAACATAACTGTGCTGGTACCTTTATCACAATATATCAACAGTATTGTTCATTAGCTGTAATTTTGTGTGAGTTCTAAGTAAAAATCTGTAATACTTATGGCATTAACAATTACCAATAATTTCTGTTTCGTGATGATACAACAGTGACTACACTTGAAACGTGTTTCATTGGTTGTAAAGTACTTTCAAAGAAAGACTTGGATTTATATAGCGCCTTTCACGGCCTCAGGATGTCCCAAAGCGCTTTACAGCCAATGAAGTACGTTTGGAGTGTAGTCACTGTTGTAATGTGGGAAGCGCGGCAGCCAATTTGCGCACAGCAAGCTCCCACACACAGCAATGTGATAATGACCAGATAATCTGTTTTAGTGATGTTGATTGAGGGATAAATATTGGCCCCAGGACACTGGGGATAACTCCCCTGCTCTTCTTCAAAATAGTGCCTTGGGATCTTTTATGTCCACCTGAGAGAGCAGACGGGGCCTCGGTTTAACATCTCATCTGAAAGATGACACCTCCGACAGTGCGGCTCTCCCTCAGTACTGCCCCTCTGACAGTGCGGCGTTCCCTCAGTACTGCCCCTCCGAAAGTGCGGCGCTCCCTCAGTACTGCCCCTCCGACAGTGCAGCACTCCCTCAGCACTGCCCCTCCGACAGTGCAGCGCTCCCTCAGCACTGCCCCTCCGACAGTGCAGCGCTCCCTCAGCACTGCCCCTCTGACAGTGCAGCGCTCCCTCAGCACTGCCCCTCCGACAGTGCAGCACTCCCTCAGCACTGCCCCTCCGACAGTGCAGCGCTCCCTCAGCACTGCCTCTCTGACAGTGCAGCGCTCCCTCAGCACTGCCCCTCCGACAGTGCAGCACTCCCTCAGCACTGCCCCTCCGACAGTGCAGCTCTCCCTCAGCACTGCCCCTCCGACAGTGCAGCGCTCCCTCAGCACTGCCCCTCTGACAGTGCAGCGCTCCCTCAGCACTGCCCCTCCGACAGTGCAGCGCTCCCTCAGCACTGCCCCTCTGACAGTGCAGCACTCCCTCAGCACCGCCCCTCCGACAGTGCAGCGCTCCCTCAGCACTGCCCCTCTGACAGTGCAGCACTCCCTCAGCACTGCACTGGAGTGTCAGCCTAGATTTTTTTTTTGTGCTCAAGTCCCTGGAGTGGGATTTGAACCCACGACTCTCTGACTCCGAGGCGAGAGTGCTGCCCACTGAGCCGCAGCTGACACTGAAACTTCTGGAACGTCCTGTGGTCGTGAAAGCCCTCTATCAATGCGATGTCTTTGTTTGCCAGTACATTTCATTAGTGGGGCTTGGAACTGCCGAGACCTTCTAGATTCTGCTTTTTGACCTTTTCATTTCAGTTCGGAGTTCTGGGCCCGATGGACTGGGTGGATCTGGGAAATGGCGCCTGCCTGGGAGTGCCTGCGTTGGGCACGTCTGCATTGCGGATCCTCCGTGCTTGACGCTGGTGAGAGGACGGTGGGTGACTGGACGATCTGTCTCCGTACTGCTCCTGGTGCCACTGATGGGCATGTGGTTCAATTATCGCACTGTCAGTCCTTGTTCCCATCAGCCGAGCCAGTGACCTGAACACAACAGCGGGCTGTATAATACCCCAGGCGGCAGGGGCTGGATGTGATGCCCTGTTGCACAGTGCTGGCAGGAAGGTTACATCGTGGTCTGTCTCCAAAACCCAACCTTTCAAACTCCTCGCATTAACAAAGAAGCTGTTAATTCCGATCCAGGCTGAAGTAAAGAGACAGTGTGTATTCTGTTGGCTTCTGCGCACTTAAAATATCTCCTTCAATTAAAGAAGACAGGGCTTCTATGCCTGAAATATGCCCTTTGATTGCTAATGACATGAGCCCAATTTATAAACCACAGCCTCTTGGATTTTTTTAAATCGGGAGCAGAAAACACAGATTGTGTGTTTGTCTGTCGCCGCCACTTCCACAAATCCTGCAACGCTCTCACAGTACCTCTTGTAATGTAAGGGAAAAGATTTCCCCAGTAACTCTGAATGCACCAGACAGGCTGCAAACTGGCAAAAGCGTACTGCGCGACACCAGAGAACTGGAGGTACCGAATTATCGCCTGATTTTCAAAACTGGCCTCAAATAAATTCATCGCACGATTGTAGTTCCAGCTTCAATGGGGTAGATTGTCCCCAAAATCTGCCAGCGCCAGATTACCGCCCAAAACACCGCTAAGATTTTCAAATTGGTGCCGGTGAAAAGTTCCATTTTAAAAAGAAAAAATTCTGCCCGCCGGGGAAAAAAAATGGACCTCCCACCCCAATTCTGGCGGAAAATGGAAAATCTCGAGCCGATAGGGCAGCTCTTAAACAAAATGGGCGATAATTACTCAAATTTACACCGAGGCTGTGGGTTGGGCCTAGGAGGAGAAAAACACACATTTTTTTTTTTGAAAAAAAAAATATAAAATAAAAAATCAGAAAACATTCTAGAGACCCTTTTCACTTTAATCACGAAGAGAATTTAAAAATAATGATTAAAAACCCCTGGACTTGCCTTTTTTTGCTGGACTAATTATCCACAGCCCAACTGCCACTGCTTCTCCTGAGTGGCTTTTTTTTTCAACTTCCCTGCGGGTCAGCGCTGAGTCAAAGGTCGGGCGATGGCAGTCGATGGACGATGCATGCCGGCCAGTGCTCCACTCCCCCAGCGGTATTTCAAAACTGCCGGTGGAACTCTTTTTGGGGAGTATTCGCCCAAAACGACCAACACCGTCGATAAACCGGGCGGCGATACAGTGCAAATTCTAGCCCAATGGGACTTATTTTTTTGCAAAGTCATAGCCACGTTAATTATAGCACGTAAAAACAGAAAACGCTGGAAATACTCAGCGGGTCAGGCAGCATCTATGGAGAGAGAAACAGAGTTAATGTTTCAGGTCGATGACCCGTCGTCCGAACTGGGAACTGTTCGAGATGTAACAGGTTTTAAGCAAGTGTCGGGGGCAGGGAAAGGGGGAGGGGAGGGAAGAACAAACGGGAAGGTCTGTGATCAGGGGGAAGGCAGGAGAGATGAGAGACAAAAGGGATGATGGTGCGAGGCAAAAGGAGATGGTAATGGGGACAAGTGAACAAACAAAAGATTGGGTCGAGAGGGGGGTTTGAATGGGAATAGCAGAATCAGGAACAGCTTGTTAATTATAGTACACTTGTGACTCCAGTAATATCTCTTTCCATTAAGTAACTGGTGGGAGTTGGACTTTGGAAAATGGACAGGGACACACAGGCACTAATTTAATTTATTTCTCCAATTTTTCTCTTGCCCTTTCCCTATTGGACAACGTGACTCACAGTGTGATACAACTTTATCAGTGTTAGCAGCCCTCCTCAAAATAAGGCATCGGCCATTTAGGACTGAGAGGAGGAGAAATTTCTTCACCCAGAGGGGGTGAATCTTTGGAATTCTCTATCCCAGAGGGCTGTGGAGGCTCAGTCATTGAGTATATTCAAGACAGAGATCGATAGATTTTTGAATATTAAGGGAATCCAGGGATATGGGGATCGGGCGGGAAAATGGAGTTGAGGTTGAAGATCAGCCCTGATATTGAATGGCGGAGCAGGCTCGAGGTCCGAATGCCTATTTTTTTCTCCTATTTCTTGTGTTGTGATCGCTATTCATATGTCAACTGAGGCAGTGACTTCCTGGGGCTATTTGACAATGGAGGCCATCACAACTGAACCCGATCCTGTTCTTCGAGGTCAGCACTCTCAGACTTCCAGCAGGGTTACTGGATAATGATAATGAACAGGGGTCCTGGTAGAACTTGGCCTTCCCAACTTGGGAATTTTGTGGCAACTTATAGTGTCGCCACTGTTATCTCACTGCAGGTAACTCTCGGCACTAAGTTAACTTGGAGCAGGTATTAAACTTGGCACATTCCTGGTTTAGTACCTTGAGTCACATTTACTCATTGAGCCACCAGCGGAGTTCTCCATACAAGGTTCTGTGTAAAAATGACCAAACTCAGCAAATATCATTCCTCTGCCTCCAGCAAGAAAATATCCTCATAAATCACATCGGCACACAGAAGAGAGAGAGTGAGAAATAGAGAAAATGTAGAGAAGAGGAAGATAAATTGTGCTGGGAAAAAAAATGGAGCGAGACAGCACCTTCCAAACCCGCGACCTCTACCACCTCGAAGGACAAGGGCAGCAGGCCCATGGGAACACCACCACCTCCACGTTCCCCTCCCAGTCACACACCATCCTGACTTGGAAATATATGTTCCTTCATCGTCGCTGGGCCACAATCCTGGAACTCCCTCCCTAACAGCACTGTGGGAGCACCTTCACCACACGGACTGCAGCGGTTCAAGAAGGCGGCTCACCACCACCTTCTCAAGGGGCAATTAGGGATGGGCAATAAATGCCGGCCTTGCCAGCGACGCCCACATCCCAGGAATGAATTTTTTTTAAAGAGGGAAGAGTAATCTATGAAATCAACGTAGACATTCTGTGAGTCCCCAGGTGATGGAATGTAGCTTTCTGCTCTTATCTGTGTTCATGTTTTTGACCTGAGGCTACAACTTGGGTACATGACTCACAGCTGAAACTGTAACCCCGATGGTTGAATGGCATCCTTCTCTTCCTATGTTCAGCTGATCTTCGCAAGGTGCAATGGTACGGAGCCTACAGTTTGATCTCGGTGCTGCTGGAGTAAGGCAGGGCAATGGCCCAGCATTGCCGCTCCTGATTGGTTGCTGCTCGGGGCAATGTAGTGACTCGTGGTGCGAGTGATGCAGGCTGGTCAATAACGTGAACCCTCCCACAAGCAGGAATGGTCACTTGATATGGGAACAGTGCAGGTATAAACAGCGGAAGGAGCGCATGGCACCCCACCCACCTGTCCCTTCAACCACCGTCTGCCTTACCTGTGACAGAGTCTGTAGATCCCGCGTTGGACTCATCAGTCACCTCCGAACTCATTTTAGTGTGGAATAAAAACAGAAAATGCCGGAAACACTCAGCGGGTCAGGCAGCATCTGTGGCGAGCGAAACAGAGCTAACATTTTGGGTCGACGACCCTTCATCAGTGTGGAAGCAAGTCATCCTCGACTCCGAGGGACTGCCTAAGTGGGAGAGTGCAGGGAAGTGGAGTTGAGGTCAAAGATCAGCCCGCTCTCATTGAATGGCGGAGCTGGCTCAAGGGGCCGAATGGCCGATTCCTGCCCCTAATTCTTTTGTTCTTAATGGTGTGAGAGGCCGACTCATTAACCTTTCTCATGCTTTCTTCAAATTTGATTTGTGCTTTGGCAAGGGAGCTGGGGGTTAATGGTTCCTCGACCGTCCAATGATGCATGTTTATTCAGGTTTTGGTGGACAAGGGTTCATTGTAGCATTTGGCTTCATCTGGTGCCAAGACAAACACTGGGTTGCTAAAACCCTCCTAAAATCCTCACTAAACACACATCTCCTCACCCATGATTATCTAAATGAACAGGTCATATTCTGTAAGCAAAGCTTGGCAGTTTTTCTGGCGTTCTCTTTTGCGAGAAGATTGAAGATTGAAATATCTGCACTTCTGCAGGATGCATCATCTCCAGGGGACAGAGAGGTATAATGTAGCCCACCTCCCAAGTACGAGAGGGCGAGGAGCGGGAACTAACCCTTCGTATTCGACAACAGTGACAGAAATATATATTTAAAAACAGGAACACTTGGGGCTGAATTGAATCTTTAGCTGAGCATTGTCCGGCGGTGGTTCGGGGCAGATAAACAGCAGCAGAAACATTGGGCAAACACGTCTTGCAACAGCCTGCCACGTGAAGCCACCTGAACCCAAGATCACCGAGAAGTTGTGGCTGATGTGATTTTGATATTGTATCAGCCATGGCTCAGTGGCAGCTCTTTCAGCTCTGAGTCAGAAGGTTGTGGGCAATGTTCCCGCGAGGCTCCAAGGCCGCGCAGTCAGCGGCAAGATCGCGCACAGGCCGCTCACCGGCGTTTGGATTATCGCTACCGCGCATGCGCAAAGATTTGAACGGGCCGTGGGTTGGAAGAGGCGGGGCAGCTTACAGGGGGACATTTGGTTGTGGGTTTACGCCCTACTCCAGAGACTTCAGCACAAATTCTAGGCTGACACTCCCAGTGCGGTACTGAGAGAGCACCGCACTGTCGGAGGGGCAGTAGGGAGAGTCACACTGTCTGAGGGGCAGTACTGAGGGAGCACCGCACTGTCAGAGGGGCGGTACTGAGGGAGCACCGCACTGTCGGAGGGGCGGTACTGAGGGAGCACTGCACTGTCGGAGAGTCACACTGTCTGAGGGGCAGTACTGAGGGAGCACCGCACTGTCGGAGGGGCGGTACTGAGGGAGCGCAGCACTGTCGGAGGGGCCGTACTGAGGGAGAGTCACACTGTCGGAGGGGCAGTACTGAGGGAGCGCTGCACTGTCGGAGGGGCAGTGCTAAGGGAGCGCCGCACTGTCGGAGGGGCGATATTGAAGGAGAGCCGCACTGTCGGAGGGGCAGTACTGAGGCAGAGCCGCACTGTCGGAGGGGCAGTACTGAGGGAGTATTGCCCATCCCTAATTGCCCCTTGAGAAGGTGGTGGTGAGCCGCCTTCTTGAACCGCTGCAGTCCGTGTGGTGAAGGTGCTCCCACAGTGCTGTTAGGGAGGGAGTTCCAGGATTGTGACCCAGCGACGATGAAGGAACGGCCGATATATTTCCAAGTCAGGATGGTGTGTGACTGGGAGGGGAACGTGGAGGTGGTGGTGTTCCCATGCGCCTGCTGCCCTTGTCCTTCCAGGTGATAGAGGTCGCGGGTTTGGGAGGTGCTGCCGAAGAAGCCTTGGCGAGTTGCTGCAGTGCATCTTGTAGATGGTGCACACTGCAGCCAGGGTGCGCCGGTGGTGGAGGGAGTGAGTGTTGAAGGTGGGGGATGGGGAGCCGATCAAGCGGCTGCTTTGTCCTGGATGGTGTTGAGCTCCTTGAGTGTTGTTGGAGCTGCACCATCCAGGCAAGTGGAGAGTATTCCATCTCACTCCTGACTTGTGCCTTGTAGATGGTGGAAAGGCTTTGGGGAGTCAGGAGGTGAGACGCTCGCCGCAGAATACCCAGCCTCTGACCTGCTCTTGTAGCCACAGTATTTATGTGACTGGTCCAGTTAAATTTCTGGTCAATGGTGACTCACAGGGTGTTGATGATGGAGGATTTGGCGATGGTAATGCCGTTGAATGTCACAGGGTGGTGGTTAGACTCTCGGTTGTATAAATGCATGTTCTTTCGATATAGGTTAATGTCCCAAAACGAAAATAAATATTTTCTCTACAAGATAAAATTCACAATGACGATGTATGCAGCGTAGGTTCCCACCATGCTCAGCCATTGGTACAGGCTTGTCGGAATCAACATAAGTGTTTTCCTGCCGTGGTCCCTCGATGGCCAGAAAGGCCTCACTTTGAACCCATGGAGGTCCCGCTCTCAGTCGAGCGAATTCTGTACTGCGTTTGGTGCCCTGGGGTAGTGTCTGGGTCCGCACTGATTAATCCACAGCGTCTCTGGTCTCAGCTGTTCCGATGGGAAGAACTCGCAGACACTTTCCGACAAGGTGTGCAGGCGAGGAGAGATGGGAGGATGAGCTGGTGAGAGGAGATCACAGATACTCCTTCCACAGTTGCACGGACAGAGACCTGGGGATAGGTTCCCTGCCTCCCTATCCTGCGAGCACCATCGGAGCAGGCCGGGGAGCGGAAGGAGCAGTGTGGCGGTGTACACTCCAGGGAGCAGCACGTGCTGGAGCAGGAGAACAACGGCAGTGAAAAAGGACATCACCAAGATCCAGGTCGGTGATTGGAGCGTGGGCAGGTACAGCAGGAGCGGCAAGGTCAGGGCGAAGGAGCGGCGAGAGATTGTAGAGCGACGTGATCGGGGCCCAGGAGAGGCGAGGGCCCAGGGGCAGCACGGGCCCAGCCCATACTGCGATGTGTGTGCGCACTAGGTCCATGCAGCAGAGCAGGTCTCCAGTCGTCCTGGTTAACCCTTGCCACTGGACCAAGACCCAGCTCTGTCAAGCCCGTGTGGTGGCTGGTGTGCAACGGTCACCCCACGTTAAAACAATCCACCCACAGGCATCTTCCACCCTTCAACATGTAGTTCGGGATCCGGAATATTAGGTCCTTCATTGAAACAGCTGTGAACTTTTTGACGTGGAAGCAAGTCATCCTCGATTCGAGGGACCGCCTATGATGATGATCATCATCATCCCAACAATATGTGACACCAGAGATCCAAAAGAATTTTAGCAGGTTAAGAAGTGATTTGATCAAAATTTTCAAGAACAGATAAGAGAAACTATTTCAGTTGGTTGGGCCATCTAGGACTCGGGGACATGGGTTTAAAAATTAGAGACAGACCTTTCAGGAGTGAAATTAGGAAACACTTCTACACACAAAGGTTGAAACTCTCGCTCGATCAATTGTTAATTGTAAAGCTGAGGTTGATAGATTTCTGTTAACCATTGTGTCAGCCATGGCTCAGTGAGCAGCACTCTCGCCTCTGGGTCAGAAGGTTGTGGGTTCAAGTCCCACTCCAGGGACTTGAGCACAAAATCTAGGCTGACACTCCCAGTGCAGTACTGAGGGAGTGCTGCACTGTCGGAGGGGCCGTCTTTCAGATAAGACGTTAAACCGAGGCCTCGTCTGCTCTCCCATGGCACTATTTCGAAGTAGATGAGGGGAGTTCTCCCCGGTGCTCTGGGGCCAATATTTATCCCTCAATCAATATAACAAAAACAGATTGTTGGGTCATTATCACATTGCTGTGTGTGGGAGCTTGCTGTGCGCAAATTGGTTGCCGTGTTTCCCACATTACAACAGTGACTACACTCCAAAAGTACTTCATTGGCTGTAAAGTGCTTTGGGACATCTGATGGTCATGAAAGGCGCTATATAAATCCAAGTTTTTTTTTCTTTTTCTTTTTCTTTCTAAGGTATCCAGGAATATGGGCCAAAGGCGGGTATATGGAGTTAGGTCACAGATCAGCCACGATCTCGTTGAATGCAGGAACAGGCTCAAGGGGCTGACTGGCCGCCTCCTGTTCCTGTGAAAGCTGGTGGAGGGGAAGGGACATTTTGCAGGAAGAGGTTACTGAGAGAAAAATACAAAAAGCTGTACAAATCCTCCTGCTCCTGATTATTGATGGAATACTGCAAACAGCCCGCAATTTTGTGCTGTTTATTATATATATAACACATATTTTTGATGCAAGAAATGTTGAGATACTGATTTTGGTGGGTATCGTCGTATTATCCTGGCAGCACAAGTGTTGTATTATCAGTTCCATCATTGGTGGTTTTGAAATCCAGAAACATTTGTCACTGAGCTGCAAACAATAAAACGAAGATGTTAGTTCCTTAGCAAGCTGTCAACGTGGCTCTAAAACTGGCTAAAACCAATAAGTAATTATTCCCTGCCCCCACCCTCATTTAGTTGAAGTGGTGTTTGGGGAAGCGGTCCCAGAATCAGGCACACAGCCAGCCCAATCATTTTATACTGTGCACTTATAAATAAGTACAGTAGGTACATGCTAATAGTCTGGAGATCCTCTGGTGATTAGTGTGCGTGTTCGGGAGACACGGCACCGGGTGACCTAGATTCTCATCCTGTTCACCCTAGGGGTGATATTCTGATACTCTTGCACGTGGAAGAAATTGCAGCGCTCAGGTCTTTAAATGATAAATGTAAATCAGCCTTTTGTCAAAGGAGCCGCTTTGAAAATCATTTTCATTTACTCCTGCTTCTCTTCCCCCCCCCCCCCCCCCCCCATCTCATTTCCTGCAGGGGCTCACCTCTTTTAAATTTATATTTTAAATTCTCATCCTTGTTTTCAAATCCCTCCATGGCCCTCGCCCCTCCCTACCTCTGTAATCTCCTCCAGCCCCACTACTCCCCGAGATGTCTGCACTTCTCTAATTCTGCCCCCCTGACCATCCCTGATTATAATCGCTCCACCATCGGTGGCCGTGCCTTCTGTTGCCTGGGCCCCAAGCTCTGGAACTCCCTCCCTAAACCTCTCCGCCTCTCCACCTCTCTTTTCTTCTTCCAGACGCTCCTTAAAACCTCCCTCTCTGACCTTGGTCACATGGCTCAATTTCTCCTTATGTGGCTCAGTGTCAAATTTCATTTGATAATCGCTCCTGTGAAACGCTTTGGGATGTTTTGCTACTTTAAAGGTGCTATATAAATGTAAGTTGTTGTTTTCTGGTTCTATGAGCTCTTACCACTCACTGGATTGTCCTCCAACTGACTTGTCCCATTCGGAGCCCGTCTTAATGCAGTGAGTGTCGACATGTTGTTGAAATATGATGGCGGGGGGAGAGAGAGATGGGGGAGGTGGAGGTCATCGCCATTCAAACGCGTTCCTGTCCTCACTGGATAATGATCAGGAACTTAAAAATAATTAATTCATGGGATGTGGGTGTCGCTGGCAAGGTCGGCATTTATTGCCCATCCCTAATTGCCCCTTGAGAAGGTGGTGGTGAGCCGCCGCTTTGAACCGCTGCAGTCCGTGTGGTGAAGGTGCTCCCACAGTGCTGTTAGGGAGGGAGTTCCAGGATTGTGACCCAGCGACGATGAAGGCACGGCCACCGATGGTGGAGCGATTATAATCAGGGATGTTCAAGAGGACAGAATTAGAGGAGCGCCGATATCTCGGGAGGTTGTGGGTCTGGAGGAGATTACAGAGATAGGGAGGGGCGAGGGCCATGGAGGGATTTGAAAATAAGAATGCGAATTTTGAAATGGAGGTGTTGCTTAACTGGGAGCCAATGTAGGTCAGCGAGCACAGGGGGTGATGGGTGAGCGGGACTTGGTGCAAGTTAGGACACGGGGCAGCCCAGTTTTGGATGACCTCTAGTTTACAGAAGGTAGAATGTGGGAGGCCAGAAGGGAAGAAGAATCTGAACATAAAACAAAAATAGGGTAATGCTGGAAATACTCAGCAGGTCAGGCAGCATCTGGAGAGAGAAACAGTTAATGTTTCAGGTCGATGACTTTCCGTCAGATCCGAACATTGTGGCTGCTGGGCACATCATTCTTCCCCGTCACTGCGACCCCGTGCACTGCCCTCTGAACACGTGGATCGTTACTGTTGTGCGAAAGCCAGAAGTTTTTCAGAAGCTTTTCAACAAGTGTTTATTTCTGAGCTCAGTCTGAACTGGAGCAAGACATTAAGCTTGGATCCCTGCAACTGTAATCGGAATGAGCAGCTATAGGGTGAATTAGTAAATCTTACCCCTGACAGCGTGTAATTAAACTGGGTCAGACATGGAATATATCGTTGCAGCTTGTTTGTGGGTGGGGGAAAGCGCTATAGACAGTCTTACCTGTGCAGCATGCAGAGGTATAACTGGTATTGCTGGTAAGAGGATTATTATAATTATATGTGACATAATAACTGAGAGTAGTGGCATTGCTGCATAATAACTTTTTCGTGGCACAATGTGCCGATTCCCTCCCCCTCCTCCTCCACTCTTAGATTATAATTCTGCTGATGCCTTCACCACAATCAGGCATCAGCCCCGAGGCTGTCTCTGTGTGCACATTTTAATGAGAGGTTAGCGAGCGTTGGCTTCATGGCACTGAGCTCGCAGTGTACAGCATCAGACAGGGGACCATTGCACCGGGTTTAGCTGTTTTACGAGGACTGAATAATGGAAAGTTGTCTTGTCGGGGGGAAAAAAAATTGTGTTCAAGCAAAAACTCAAGCTGTGCGCCATCAGAGTTAACGTTGTGCTTCCGGACAGAAAGCACACAAAGGTTTCATCCCGTTATTAGCACCAAAAATAAATTTGTTCCGGCGAGGATAGGATTCAACACCAAGGGCTGGAAATTCGGTACGGCCCACTTTGAGGCGGTGCCGGAGTGCGACCTTTAGCGCCAGGCGATGTTTACCACCTCAAAGTGGGATATTCGGTTGTATCGCCCCAAGAGGGCAGTGGAGCACTAAGGGAAGGGTTCCAAACTCCTTGGGTGCAAACGGAGTGCTAGCGCAGGAAGCCATAGCGCCAGAAGCTAACCCCCCAAAAAATTGTTGTGAAAACTTCAATAAACCTCACCCACCGTTCCCCCACTACTGCAGCAAACATCTAGAAGTTGAAAAAGTGAAATTTCAGCCCTTACCTTGCACCCCGGACGATATCACCCCGGGATCGTCGCTGGACTTGACTGCCTTGCCCGGCCGGTCTCAGCGCCAGGCGCTACGGGGGCAAAAGAGTGAATTTTGCAAACGTGGGGCTCCGGGGGCGTTACACACTCGGTGATGTCACAGAGTGGGCGGGGCTGGCGAGCGCAACGCAAACTGTCAGCGCCACCGCTAAACCTTCACTGAAGTTCACGGCAGGCGGTGACGGCACGGCGCTCGGGCGGGAGGGGCTTAGCGCCCTCTCTCTGGCGCTAAATAACCGAATTTCTAGCCCAAATTCAAGTCTTTCTAAATTGCTGGGCTGTGGAAAAATCCAACTTGTTGCGAATTAATTCTTCCATTGCTTCTTCATCGTGCAGTGCATTCTGGGCAGTGCGCCGTCATGGTGACCGAGCTGCATTGTGCGGCTAGGCTCGTATAATCAATGTATACTCTCCGCCAAACTTTGGCTCTTGAAGCGGGAGAGCTAACGTTAGTGCTTTCTCGCCCAGAATTCTCTGCAGAAGCCTCCAGCACAATGTACGAGAATGGTTCCAGGGATGAGAGACTTCAGTGACGTGGATAGACTGGAGAAGCTGGGGTTGTTCTCCTTGGAGCAGAGAAGGTTGAGAGGAGATTTGATCGAGGTGTTCAAAACCATGAGGGGTCTGGACAGAGTAGATCGAGAGACACTGTTCCCATTGGTGGAAGGGTCGGGAACCAGAGGACACAGATTGAAGGCGATTGGCAGAAGAACCAAAGGCGACACGAGGAAAAATGTTTTTACGCAGCGAGTGGTTAGGATCTGGAATGCGCTGCCTGAGCGGGTGGTGGAGGCAGACTCAATCGCGGCTTTCAAAAGGGAGTTGGATAAGTACCTGAAGGGGAAATAATTGCAGGGCTCCGGGGAAAGGGCGGGGGAGTGGGACTGGCTGAGGTGCTCTTGCAGAGAGCCGGCACTGGCTCGATGGGCTGAATGGCCTCCTGTGCTGAATCATAGAATGGTTACATGGTTGTACAAGCTGGCTGCAGTGGTCCTGTCATTCCCAAACTGCATTATCGTGAGTGAACCACAACCACTGATGGATTGGAGCTTTGATCAAGACCATCATTCACTATGGAACTTGGGAATTATATATTTTTTAAATGGGGCAATTTCGCCATCAGGTATTTGGTAGCCCTCAGTTGAAGAGATAAAAGACAGGAAGGAACGTTGCAGGCCGGGGTGACTTCATGCACCCCAATCGTGGTAACCTGGGGGGAAAATGCCGTGTAACAAATAGTGAAATGTGTTCAAAAGCAATTCTCTGCCCTTGGTAACGTTCGGGTTAAATTCACGGTAAGAAAGAACGAAGACAGGAATACAACTGATTACATATTGTCAGGATGTTCCAAAGTGCTTCATGCCCAATGAATTAATTTTGAAGTGCAGTTACTGTTATGTCGGCCAATGTAGCAAGGTCCCACAAACAGCAATGAGGAAAAATCAGCAAGTATAAAATGGGATCGCATTTTTGACCATTATGACTTTTTGTAAGGGGTGTGTTCTACCCAAGCGCTTACATTGGCCCAAGCACGGCCTTTAGTTCAAAAGGACCAATTTGGAAAGATAGGAACAACCTAGGTTAAAGTTATTTGAAGTAGATCCTGATTTGACAGCACATTACTCAAGTTCTGACCACATGTTGGATCTTTAGTCAGTTGAATATTATTCTTAATTTTATCCCTCAATCAGCATCACTAAAGCAAAACCGATTACCTGGTCATTATCACATTGCTGTTTGTGGGAGCTTGCTGTGCGCAAATTGGTTGCTGTGTATCCCCACATTACAACAGTGACTACACTCCAAAACTTACTTCGTTGGCTGTAAAGAACTTTGAGGTGGTGAAAAGCGCTATATAAATTCAAGTCTTTCTTTCAATTCAAATTCAAGAGATGGATCCTGTAGCATAGTGCGGCTGGAACCCGATCGTTGCTCTTTCATGCAGTGGTCGGTCAGAAGGATGACATCACTGTAGCCAGCGTGTGCTCTGTGCCAGCTCCTGATGCATTGTGCAATAATAAACAGGTCCCCGGAATCTCAGCCAAAGTTCTCCATCAGAAAGTTCACAATGTGACTTTCCGTGTAACTGTGCCTTGTGTTGAATTGCCTGAGAGACAACAGCGGAAACACAGGCACAGTTCCCTCCAGCATTTACTGTTCCCCTGTTGAGCTCGAATTGAAATCCTGTGGCTGTGTTGTGTCTTTGTCCATAACGTTGCACTCTCTAAATACAGGACTGATTCACTCACTGCTGCAACTTTGTTTTTCTCCTGGCGCTTGGAGCAGTGTTAGCCCTCTGAACACGTTCCAGTTTCAGATACCCTGCTTTAGCATCGCGGGAACCCAGGTCAGGTCAGAGTCTGCTGCGTGGCATGGTCTGCGAAACCAATCTACTCTGCCCCCAAGAAAGACTTGCATTTCTATAGCGCCTTTCATGACCACCGGACTCCTCAAAGCGCTTTACAGCCAACGGAGTAGTCACTGTTGTAATGTGGGAAACGCGGCAGCCAATTTGTGCACAGCAAGCTCCCACACACAGCAATGTGATAATGACCAGATAATCTTTTTGTTATGTTGATTGAGGAATAAATATTGGTCAGGACACTGGGGATAACTCCCCTGCTCTTCTTTGCAATATTGCCATGGGATCTTTTATGTCCACCTGAGAGAGCAAGACAGAGCCTCAGTTTAATATTGCATCTGAAAGATGGCACCTCTGACAGTGCAGCACTCTCTCTCTCAGCACTGCACTGGAGTGTCGGCCTAGATTTTTGTTCCTGGAGTGAGACTTGAACCGACAACCTTCTGACTCAGAGGCGAGAGCGCTGCCCACTGAGCCACGGCTGACCCTTCAAACACGTTGCAGTTTCAGGGACCCAGCTTTAGAATCAAGGGAACCCAGGCCAGAGTTTAGTTAACAAAAGGTTTTTTGCTGAAGATCTACACAGTGAACAAAGGCAACGGTTATGCATCTTTTGGTTAGCACCGGAACTCACCCGGTGATTGAGAATTGGTGCTAGTGCGAAGTTGGTATTGTGGGAATGGTTCATCTTTGTTCCGATAATTGCCCACACTGCGTGTTGCCATTCTCATGTTGGGGTGGAGTGGGAGAGGCAAGTTTGAGAACCGCGAAGCAGAGTTAGAGGGTCTAACAGATGGAGGCGAAATGCTGACTCAGATTATATTCAAGGCCGAGAGCGATAGATTTTTGGACTCTCGAGGGATATGGAGATCGGGCGGGGGAAGTGAAGTTGAGGTCCATGATCAGCCATGATCGTATTGAATGGTGGAGCAGGCTCGAGGTGCCACTGGAATGTGCCAGTGCATATACTCTCTCGTGTCAGTGGTGCTGGCTGAGATATTGGCCCAGAAGTTTCAGCTTCCCCGGGTCTGTACGGACTTTAGCGGCTTTTGCGATGCCTTGCCGCACACACTCCGTACACACTGGAGCTTGACAGATCGTCCATATCTCCACATCCAGGACATTCGCATGGGCAAGATTGCCGCATTTACCCACAGCTTGCCCAGCGGATGTTCTGAAAACCCTTACGCCTGACTGGCCACCTCGGACGGAGACGGTGCACGCTTGTGAGGGAAGGAGATTGGATGAAGAAAATAGGAACAACACCAGCCTGCTACTTGCTGTGACACAGGTTGGCTCAAAAAAGTATTGGGGCCAAATAATGAGTTTGAAGTTGCTCAGTTTGTGAAAACTGACAGCTACACAGTGTACAGACAGTAAAATCAATAAATAGTCACCTTTGGCAAGTGTGGAAGCTGTCTGTTTGCTGAAAGCAAGTGTGTGTGCAAACCAGATGCCAAAATTTATGTCTAAGGCATTCTTAAACAATGATGGTGATTCTTGTAAGAGCGACGGTTTAATCTACTTGCAGGTTATGTTGAATTCCTGTCTCCAGGTTTAGGGACCATTTTCATCTTCAAATTCCAAAACTGGTGGCCGAGGGGATGTAAGGTGGGGCGGCAACTTGGCATCACCACGGGCTACAAAATGGGCAAATATACGCACTTCATCACATGTTCTTGGCCTTGCTAAGGACCAGATGTTTCCCCATCGGGGTGGGGGGGAGAGAGAGAATTAGAAAATATCTTTGCTTACTGAGCAAGCTGTGGCTCAGTGGGCAGCACTCTCGCCTCTGAGTCAGAAGGTTGTGGGTTCAAGTCACACTCCAGAGACTTGAACACAAAAATCCAGGTTGACACTCCCAGTGCAGTGCTGAGGGAGTGCCACACTATCGGAGGTGCCGCCTTTCGGAGGCCCTGTCTGCTCTCTCAGGTGGACGTAAAAGATCCCGTGGCACTATTTCGAAGAAGAGCAGGGGATTTTTCCCCGGTGTCCTGGTCAATATTTCATCATCATCATAGGCAGTCTCTCGGAATCGAGGAAGACTTGCTTCCACTCTTAACATGAGTTCTTAGGTGGCTGAACAGTCCAATACAAGAATCACAGGTGGGACAGGTTTGCCGCACGCTCCTTCCGCTGCCTGCGCTTGGTTTCTGCATGCTCTTGGCAACGAGACTCGAGGTGCTCAGCGCCCTCCCGGATGCACTTCCTCCACTTTGAGCAATCGTTGGCCAGGGACTCCCAGGTGTCGGTTGAGGTTGTTGCACTTTATCAGGGAGGCTTTGAGGGTGTCCTTGTAACGTTTCCGCTGCCCACCTTTGGCTCGTTTGCCGTGAAGGAGTTCAGAGTAGAGCGCTTGTTTTGGGAGTCTCATGTCTGGCATGCGAACTATGTGGCCTGCCCAGCGGAGCTGATCAAGTGTGGTCAGTGCTTCAATGCCAATATTTATCCCTCAATCAACATCACTAAAAACAGATTATCTGGGTCATTATCACATTGCTGTTTGTGGGAGCTTGCTGTGCGCAAATTGGCTGCCGCGTTTCCTACATTACAACAGTGACTACACTTCAGTAAGTACTTCATTGGCTGTAAAGCGCTTTGGGAGGTCCTGTGTTGTGAAAGGTGCTATATAAATGCAAGTCCTTCCTTCCTCTGACACAGTTACTAACAGTTGGAGTAAGTGAAGGTAACTCTGGTCGTAGCTGAAGCCCTGGCTGTTCTCTCGGTCAGGACATGTTGCATGGGAGGGAGGGAGAAATACAATTTCAAAAGGTATTCATCCTCCAATAACAACAGCTCGTGCAGGTTCAAGATAAAGAGCAGGACAAAACAAATCAAACATTCCAAACGTTACAAATTCACCTCGTGTCCAGCAAGGAGGCTTAAATACTATTTTATCCCCACTCTGTCTACCCACAAGGAACATTAGCTACATTGAGGGGGATTGACAGGGTAGATGCAGGGAGGATGTTTCCCCTGGGCTGGAGAGTCTAGAACCAGGGCTCACAGTCTCAGGATAAGGGGTCGGCCATTTAGGACTGAGATGAGGAGAAATTTCTTCACTCAGAGGGTGGTGAATCTTTGGAATTCTCTGCCCCAGAGGGTTGTGGAGGCTCAGTCTTTGAGTATATTCAAGGCTGAGATCGATAGATTTTTGGAGTCTAGGGAAATTGAGGGATATGGGGATTGGGCTGAAAACTGGAGTTGAGGTCGAAGATCAGCCGTGATCTTATTGAATGGCGGAGCAGGCTCGAGGGGACGTACTGCCTACTCCTGCTCCTAATTCTTATATTCTTGCGTTAAGTGGTGCAACAGGTACTTGTACAAGAAAAACACAAGGTGTATGTGCAGATAAAAATGTAATAACATAAGAATTAGGGGCAGGAGTCTGCCATACGGCCCCTCGAGCCTGCTCCACCATTCAATAAGATCATGGCTGATCTTCGAACTCAACTCTACTTTCCTGCACTGTCCCCATATCCCTTGATCCGCTTAATATTCAAAAATCTATTGATCCCTGCTTTGCATATACTCAACGACTGAGTCTCCACAGCCCTCCGGGGCAGAGAATTCCAAAGATTCACCACCCTCTGAATGAAGAAGTTTCTCCTCATCTCAGTCCTAAATGGCCGACCCCTTATCCTGAGACTGTGACCCCTGGTTCTAGACTCCCCAGCCCGGGGGAAACATCCTCCCTGCATCTACCCTGTCAAGCCCTGTAAGAATTTTGTATGTTTCAATGAGATCACCTCTCATTCTTCTAAACGCTAGAGAATATCGGCTTAGTCTGCTCAATCTCTCCTCATAGGACAATCCCCCCATCCCAGGAATCAGTCTGGTGAACCTTTGTTGCACTCCCTCAAGGCAAGTATATCCTTCCTTAGGTAAGGAGACCAAAACTATGCACAATACTTCAGGTGTGGTCTCACTAGGGCCCTATATAATTGCAGTAAGACGTCTTTACTCTTGTACTCAAATCCTCTTGTAATAAAGGCCAACATGCTATTTGTTGTCCTTACTCCAATTCTGTATCCAGCAAAGTCAGCAAGAAAGAATGAGGAACATAATACCGAGCCTATCCTTCAGCTTGCTTTGTGACATTACTCTATCCTCCACATGCCCTGCTGTTGTCCTTCAGGGATTGCAACAATCTTCTGTCTAAAAAGCTGCGTTGGCAAAATCAAAGTTGTGTTTTGTGATGTGATATTTTGAAAGTGTCTACCGGAAATGCCCATAAGCTGCCAGGAAACTCCTGTAATCGCCTTGAAGTTGGCTCAGGGGTGACCACAGTGAAGCTTTACCCATCGCAGCATGCCGACAGCAGGCATCACTTCATATCCAGCCGGACGGAGGAACAGGAATCGTGCCCAAATCCCAAATCCCTCAGCCGCGTTTGGCCATCAATAATGCACGGAGTGGTCCTCTCATAGAATATCAATTAGCCGCCTGCAGCTGAAGCTCATCTCCACTCTGTGGCTTCAATACCATCAGGTGTGCTGACAAAGAGAACACAAACATAACAAAAGGCTTCTGCTGGTGTTGCAGGATGTTCAGCTACCTCTCTTAAAAGAAGGTCTGTGAGAACTATTTATTTCTTAAGAACATAAGGATTAGGAGCAGGAGTCGGCCATTCGGCCCCTCGAGCCTGCTCCGCCAATCAGTGAGATCACGGCTGATCTTCGACCTCAACTCCACTTTCCCGCCCGATCCCTTGATTCCCCAAGAGTCCAAAAATCTATCGATCTCAGCCTTCAATACACTCAATGACTGAGCCTCCACAGCCCTCTGGGGCAGGGAATTCCAGAGATTCACCACCCTCTGAGTGAAGAAGTTTCTTCTCATCTCAGTCCTAAATGGCCGACCCCTTATCCTGGGACTGTGACCCCTGGTTCTAGACTCCCCAGCCCCGGGGAAACATCCTCCCTGCATCTATCCTGTCAAGCCCTGTAAGAATTTTGTATGTTTCAATGAGATCACCTCTCGTTCTTCTAAACAATAGAGAATATCGGCTTAGTCTGCTCAATCTCTCCTCATAGGACAATCCCATCCTCCCAGGAATCAGTCTGGTGAACCTTCGTTGCACTCCCTCTGTGGCAAGTATATCCTTCCTTGGGTAAGGAGACCAAAACTGTACACAATACTCCAGGTGTGGTCTCACCAAGGCCCTGTACAATTTTTGTTATATAGAAAGAAAGACTTGGATTTATATAGCGCCTTTCACGATGACCGCACGTCTCAAAGTGCCAATGAAGTACTTTTGAAGTGTCGTCACTGTTGTAATGTAGGAAACATAGCAGCCTATTTGCGCACAGCAAGCTCCCACAAACAGCAATGTGATAATGACCAGATAATCTGTTTCAGTGAGGGATAAATATTGGCCCCAGGACATCGGGGATAACTCCCCTGCTCTTCGGGGAACTTGAACCCACAACCTTCTGACTCAGAGGAGAGTGTGCTACGCACCGAGCCATGGCTGACACACTATAATTTAGACAAAAAAACCATCATTTGGAACAGTTTGCCTTAGGCTGCAGGACAGCTGAAGCGGTAGACATGTGAATGACCCTGACACCACGTGCTACTGTCCTTAACGTGCTGCGTGGGCAAGAACCTGCAGTTGGCATCTACTGGGTCTGTCCACCTGCAAAATCCCCTAAGGTCAGAGCAATGCTATCCCCCGTTTTGCTGTGAATTTTTTCCTCTTACTTTTGTTTCCCTTTATTATGCATAGTTTCAGTTGGCGGTCCAACCACCGGCGAAGCCAATTAAGGCAACCTGCATTTCTTTAAGGATCAGCAGTCAGCAGAAAGGTGTATATTTTACAGATCCATCTGGCACCGTTTACCTCCAGTATTGGCGTGCCCTGGTAATGGGAGAGAGTCTCAGTCTCGAACACACCCAGCTTTGTCCTGCGTGCGAACAAGAAGCAAGGCACAGGGTCGCTACATGCTAATCGAAAAACCACTGCACTGCAGCGACTGTTCGAATGGAATTTGCTGAATTTTGATCTTGTACGTTGGCGACTTTTAAAAATAGACTATTATAATTAACTGAGGAGCTCTTTCCCCATTAGTCTCAATAGTTTCCTGTTAACTTCCCGAGTTAACCATTCAAGAGAGCCATTTTTCTGCGCTCCTCTAATTCTGCCCTCTTGAGCATCCCTGATTATAATCGCTCCACCATCGGTGGCCGTGCCTTCAGCTGCCTGGGCCCCAAGCTCTGGAACTCCCTCCCTAAACCTCTCCACCTCTCTTTCCTCCTTTGAGATCCTCTTTAAAATCTACCTCTTTAACCAAGCTTTTGGTCATCTGCTGTCATTTCTTTTTCTGTGGCTCGGTGTCAAATTTATCTGTTTTGTCTGTAACACTGCTGTGAAGCACCTTGGGACGTTTTACTCCGTTAAAGACGTTATCTAAATATAAGTTATTATTAATGTGTGTAATGGTGTCTGCGGGAGTGGTTACTGAGCTGGCCTTGTTTGAGCTGGGTACATCGCCCCGCTGGGCGTTTACTTTATGATGTTGGCCGACTGATGGCACGAAACACACTGTATTGACAGGAAGTCAGAGTTAGAAGTTAATAATACAACATTTTTTAGGAAGTGGGAAAGGCCATTAGGTTCGAAGAGCCTGCCCTCAGGCTGGAGACTGGAAAATAATCGGCCAGGGTCGCCACACTTAAAACAAACCCTGCTGGAAATGCAGAGTGAGGAGAGTGTTAGCTGACATGGTCTTTGTGGGAATAAAGCGTACTGACCATGATTGCCTCGGCTCGAACATGAATGTCACTTGGGTGATGTATCACAGACTGTAACTGGGCTCTACCATGAGAAACCATCGGGAGAGGAGCTAGAAAGAAAGATTTACATTTCTATAGCGCCTTTCATGACCTCAGGATGTCCCAAAGCGCTTTACAGCCAATGAAGTGCCTTTTGGAGAGTAGTCACTGTTGTAATGCGGGAAACGCGGCAGCCAACTTGCGCACAGCAAGCTCCCACAAACAGCAATGTGATAATGACCAGATAATCTGCTTCAGTGATGTTGATTGAGGGATAAATATCGGCCCCAGGACACCGGGGATAACTCCACTGCTCTTCGAAATTGGCAACAAAATGATTTCTGATTGATTGGCACTGATCCAGTGGCCTGTCCGGGCACAATGCTAAACCCTACACATGGTGGATACACTTGTTCAGATTCCGGTTTGTAGCTGACAGCTGACATTGTTGCAGTAACAAAACCAAACACTCAAATGTATTTTAGGTCCTCGGCTATTGGTTGGGTATCTAACATATGTGTTCAGGCTCTGGCCAAAAACTTCCACGTGAAGGAGGGGAGGATGGTGGGAGTGGGGGTGGGGTGGTGTCATTCAACAGGATAGTACCGTATTCCTGAGCAAGGCACCGTTTTTGGATGAATCAGGTTTCCATCACTGCTGCCCATCAAATGTCGCAAATCCCACTCTCCGTGCCTGTGGTGCATTGTATCTCCTCGACCTCGCTGCAGTCCTTGATGGGTTCCATTGTACCATCCTCCGCCAATGTCTCTCCTCCATTGTCTTCCTCTGTGGGACATTTTGTTGTTCATTCTCAGGATGTGGTTGTCCCTGGCAAAGCCGGCAGTTATTGCCCATCCCTAATTGCCCCTTGAGAAGGTGGTGGTGAGCCGCCTTCTTGAACCGCTGCAGTCCGTGTGGTGAAGGTGCTCCCACAGTGCTGTTAGGGAGGGAGTTCCAGGATTGTGACCCAGCGACGATGAAGGAACGGCCGATATATTTCCAAGTCAGGATGGTGTGTGACTCGGAGGGGAACGTGGAGGTGGTGGTGTTCCCATGTGCCTGCTGCTCTTGTTCCCTCTAGGTGGTGGTTTCTGCCGAAGAAGCCTTCTCTTATACACTTATCTGTTCAACAACAAAAACGTATATTTATATAGCGCATTTAACATGGCATAATGTCCCAAGGCGCTTAACAAGAGTGCTATCCATTAAAATCACTTTTGACACCGAGCTACATAAGAAGAAATTAGTGCAATTAATCAAAAGCTTAGACGAAGAGGTAGGTTTTAAGGAGTGACCTAAAGGAGGGTAGAGAGGCGGAGAGGTTTAGGGAGGGAGTTCCAGAGCTTGGGGCCCAGGCAGCTGAAGGCACCGCCACCAATGGCGGAGGGACTAAAATGGGGGATGTGCATGAGGCCAGAATTGGAAGAGCGCAGACATCTCCGAGGCTTGTAGGGCTGGAGGAAGTTACAACAACATCTCCAGCAATGGCTTTTCTTCCAACTGCTGCACTACCTCTGGAGTCCTTTAAGGGTCGATCTTGTTCCTCATCTCCATGCTGCCCCTTGGCAACATCATCCACAGACACGGGGTCAGATCACAAATGTACGATGACGCTCCCTCAACTCCACCTCCCCTCCGCCTGTCTCAGCCCTTCCACTACCTCTGTATTATCGGACTACTTGTCCGACACCCAGTCTTGGATAGGCCATAAATCCCTCCAGTTAAACAATGGGAAGACTGAAACTATCGCTGCGAGCCCCCGTCACAAACTCCAATTGCATCCCCCTCTCCAGCCACTGTCTCGGGCTAAACCAGATTGTTTGCAACCTTGGCATCCTGTTCGCCCTCAACGATAGCACAGTGGTTACGTCACTGAACCAGTAATCCCGAGGCCTGGACTGATGATCGGAGACAGGAGTTCAAATCCCACCATGGCAGCTGGGGAATTTAAACTCAGTTAATTAAATCTGGAATAAAAAGCTGGTATCAGTAACGGTGACCAGGAAACTACCGGATTGTCGCAAAAACCCATCTGGTTCACTGATGTCCTTTAGGGAAGGAAATCTGCCGCCCTTTCCCGGTCTGGCCAACATGTGACTCCAGTGACTCTTAAGTGCCCTCTGAGATGGCTGAGTGAGCCACTTCCGAAAGCTTCATATGCTTAGCTAACCGACCCCTAGTTCTGCCCACAAGTGGAAACGCTCTCTGTATCCACTCCATCAAAACCCTTCATAATTTTAAAGACCTCTGTTAGGTCAGCCCACAGTCTTTTTTTCAAGAGGAAAGAGACCTAGCCTGTTCATCCTCTCACCCACGGGACTTTTCTCTACGTTGAAGGCTATATAAATGCAAGTTGTTGCTGCTGAATGTTGGCAGGAGAGTCTCGCTGTTGCTATGGGGAAATGTTACAGGGGATGCTCCAGATGGCATTGTACCCGGTGTACAACTCGCACTGAGTCCCGCTCACCCATCACCCCCTGTGCCCCGTGTCTTAACTCGCACCGAGTCCCGCTCACCCATCACCCCCTGTGCCCCGTGTCTTAACTCGCACCGAGTCCCGCTCACCCATCACCCCCTGTGCCCCGTGTCTTAACTCGCACCGAGTCCCGCTCACCCATCACCCCCTGTGCCCCGTGTCTTAACTCGCACCGAGTCCCGCTCACCCATCACCCCCTGTGCCCCGTGTCTTAACTCGCACCGAGTCCCGCTCACCCATCACCCCTGTGCCCCGTGTCCCAACTCGCACCGAGTCCCGCTCACCCATCACTCCCTGTGCCCCGTGTCTTAACTCGCACCGAGTCCCGCTCACCCATCACCCCGTACTCACTGTCCCGTGTCCTAACTCGCACCGAGTCCCGCTCACCCATCACCCCGTACTCACTGTCCCGTGTCCTAACTCGCACCGAGTCCCGCTCACCCATCACCCCCTGTGCTCACTGCCCGTGTCCTAACTCGCACCCAGTCCCACTCACCCATCACCCCCTGTGCTCGCTGACCTACATTGGCTCCCAGTTAAGCAACGCCTTGATTTCAAAACTTTCATCCTTATTTTCAATCCCTCCATGACCCTCACCCCTCCCTATCTCTGTAATCTCCTCCAGCCCCACAACCCCCAAAGAGTGACCTTCTCTGATTATAATCGCTCCACCATTGGTGGCCGTGCCTTCAGCTGCCTGGACCCCAAGCTTTGGAACTCCCTCCCTAAACCTCTCCGCCTCTCCCTTTCTTTCCTCCTTCAAGACGCTCCTTAAAACCGACCTCTTTGACGACGATTTTGGTCACCTGCGCGAATTTCTACTTGTACGACTCTGTGTCAAATTTTCATTGCATAACACTCCTGTGAAGCGCCTTGGGATATTTCACAGGCAAAGGTGCTATATAAATACAAGTTGTTGTTGTTGAAATGGTGCTGTCAGCAGTTGGGGGGAGGAGGAGGAGGGGGCGGGGAGAGGGAGAGAAGCTGTATCTTTAACTCGGGACGATGACCGCGGTTCAAAGTAAGCTTTGAAACCATTAGCCGCAGTGTATTTAAATGTTCCGATAATCTTTCAGTAATTGATGAACTATTCAATTTGCAAAATGAGTGGGTGGCTCAGCCCTATTCAAAAGGGACAGTGTCACGTTGCTGGGGAGTTTCCAGACAAGCTGAATTCCTGCAACAGCCTACTCCAAAAAAAACCTGGCATTTCCAAACCAGGAATAAAAATACGACCAAGTCTGCATATTTTCAGTTCATTGAAAGAGTTCTGGGAATTGAGCAAAGCTCTTGTGACTCTGTCTGTTCTTCAGATTTGCAACCATTCCAGAGCTTTTTTTTTTATTCGTTCCTGGGATGTGTGCGTCGCTGGCAAGGCCGGCATTTATTGCCCATCCCTAATTGCCCCTTCAGAAGGTGGTGGTGAGCCGCCTTCTTGAACCGCTGCAGTCCCGTGTGGTGAAGGTGCTCCCACAGTGCTGTTAGGGAGGGAGTTCCAGGATTGTGACCCAGCGACGATGAAGGAACGGCCGATATATTTCCAAGTCAGGATGGTGTGTGACTGGGAGGGGAATGTGGAGGTGGTGGTGTTCCAATGCGCTACGCGGGGGGCAGGTAGGCTACAGAACTAATGAGAATCGGCAACACCTCAGTACCGATGTATCTTTCTCCCAATTTTATTGGGAATGTGTGACGAGGAGAGATTTGATATGACATTAACATCACAATCCAGCCTATAATATCCAACGATATGGGCACTGCACCACGTGCGGGTGTGGGTAAATAATTTGGTCGCAGTTATTTGGAACTGATTATTCTCTACAAACCCCCCTCTTTTGTTATTGCTTTGATAAAAGAAAAATAAAGATTTAAATTTATACCTTAAAGGTGATAGCACCTTTCACGATCGTCTCAAAGCACTTTACAGACATTGAAGCACTTTAGAAGTGTAGTCACTGTTGTAATGTGGAAAACGCGGCAGCCAATTTGCACACAGCAAGCTCCCACAAACAGCAATGTGATTATGACTGGAAAATTTGTTTTTTGTTTTGTTGATTGAGGGATAAAATATTGGTCAGGACACGGGGATAACTCCCCTGCTCTTCTTCGAAACAGTGTCATGGGATCTTTTACGTTCACCTGAGAGAGCAGACGGGGCCTGGGTTTAACGTCTCATCCAAAAGACGGCACCTCCGACAGTGCGGCACTCCCTCAGCACTGCACTGGGAGTGTCAGCCTAGATTTTTCTGCTCAAGTCCCTGGAGTGGGACTTGAACCCACAATCTTCTGACTCAGAGATGAGTGTGCTGCCTACTGAGACAAGACTGACACTAAAACAAACCTGTTTTAGACAGAATATCTCTGGACTGGGGAGACTGGGGCAGTCACTGTAGGAACCTCAACGATTGTCTTTACAGAACCTCTTTAAAATGTAGAGTGAAATATCACTGATGATCATAATCAGGCTGGTTATTTAGGTGACATTTTGCCTGTTCTACGGGTCATGTCCTGTATCACAGAATTAAAAGTAGTGGTGTGACACTTAAATTAATAGATTAAGTCCTGCACACAATACCATAGAATTAACGTCAGTCAGAAGAAAGATCTCGGGTGATTTTCTCCTCCGTTGTGCTGTTGCTAATTACATCATTCCTTGGGTTAATTACAGTAAACCCACTCCCGAAAAATCACATCTGTATGATAGTCTGACAGGAATAAAGCGTTACATCAATTTCAGAAAATTCAATATATTTACAGGGTGAGAAATATACAAACCCCTCTTTGAAAGCTATTTTGGACTTGCTAACTCTACAAGACCCACTTGTTTGAAAACAGCCTCTTCATACCAGCATGACTCAGGAATGTGCCTGACAGAGATTTCTTTTACCCACCCCAGTGTTCTCTCTTGAAAGCGATGTGCCCACTGGCACCTTACTCCAGTGACCATTCTTCATGTAGATCGTCGGGCTGTGAGGGACAACAGGCGAGTCTGCCCCGGTGAATGTTGAACCCAATCCTCTCCTGCACCGCGCTGGGCGAACTCTTTCTTTTGTTTGTTTGCCGTATGTGGTCGACATTTTATTACCCATCCACAGTTGCCGCGAGAAGACTTTCTAATGTGGAGGCGATGGTGGGCTTTGCTTTGAGTCAATGAAGTGTCAGCCCTGGCTCAGTGGGCAGCACCCTCGCCTCTGAGTCAGAAGGTTGTGGGTTCAAGTCCCACTCCAGAGACTTGAGCACAAAAATCTAGGCTGACACTCCAGTGCAGTACTGCGGGAGTGCTGCACTGTCGGAGGTGCCGTCTTTGGGATGAGATGTTAAACCGAGGCCCTGTCTGCTCTCTCAGGTGGATGTAAAAGATCCCATGGCCACTATTTCGAAGAAGAGCAGGGGAGTTATCCTCGGTGTCCTGGCCAATATTTATCCCTCAATCAACATAACAAAAAAAGATTATCTGGTCATTATCACGTTGCTGTTTCTCATCACCGAGAGCATGCAGAAACCAAGCGCAGGCAGTGGAAGGAGCGTGCGGCAAACCAGTCCCACCCTCCCCTTCCTTCAACCACTGTCTGTCCCACCTGTGACAGAGACTGTAATTCCCGTATTGGACTGTTCAGTCACCTGAGAACTCACTTTTAGAGTGGAAGCAAGTCTTCCTCGATTTTGAGGGACTGCCTACGATGATGATGCTGTTTGTGGGAGCTTGCTGTGCGTATATCGGCTGCCGCGTTTCCCACATTACAACAGTAACTACACTCCAAAAGTACTTCATTGGCTGTAAAGTGCTTTGGGGGGTGCCCGGTGATTGTGAAAGGTGCTATATAAATGCAAGTCTTTCTTTCTTTCAATCATGGGATTGGAGTAGATCAGAACGCGTGGGTGTGGCCAATCTCTTTCCCTGTCAGCCGTTGCCTGGTAATGCTCCTGTGAAGCACCTGGGGCTGTTGTACGACGTTGAAGGTGATATATAAATGTAAGTTGTTGGTGTGAAGTCAGGGTTTCTGATAACCTGGCAATTTTCATGGTATTTTTCCTGAAGCGAGCCTGGGATTTGAACACTCAGCCTCTTGTGTTGCTGGTCCAGGGGCAGAACCAGTAAACTATCATACCCAACGGGAAAGCAAGCCGGGATTCCCACCCCACTCTACAGTTTTGCCGGCACGAAAAGTTCTTTGAGATAAATAATTAATAAAAGTGAAACTCAATGCGTCAACTTCACTTAATAACATCCTCGCACACTTGACCAACCTTTTGCGCGCAGGCTGAATGATGGGAATGAGATGAGGATTAATAATCCAAAGGTGGTTGGGGATTTGTCTGCCACAGGGTGTGCGCAGGTTCAGCCTTGGCGTGGGTGCAGCAGATCAGGCCCCTGGATTGCTCCAGCAAAGTTTTGCCTGTAACCCGAGCCTCTGCCTGTGCTGTAAATGGCACCTCACTGCACAGCAAACAGATGTTGCAAGCTCGCGGCTGCACCAGGAATCTCTGGTAGCCACAAGCCCTTGCAGCAGCGCCAGGGTATGGGCAAAAGCCAGTCATTGCGTGTGTAACACTGCGGCCAGATACTTGTCTGCTGTCCTGTGGTATTTTAAAATTATACAGCAAACCAGAGCAATATTTTACATTGTCTGAATTGTCTTCCCATCAATCCTGCCAACAGTTATTTTTAAGAGTAATACTGAATCTCCTTCCTTGGTGCACTTGTTTTGTTACTGTTTGTAAGCAACGCATCGATTTTTAGAATATTCATCCTCGTTTACAAATCCCTCCATGGCCCTCGCCCCTCCCTATCTCTGTAATCTCCTCCAGCCCCACAACCCCCCGAGATGTCTGCGCTTCTCTAATTCTGGCCTCTTGAGCATCCCTGATTATAATCACCCCACCATCGGTGGCTGTGCCTTCCGCTGCCTGGGCCCCAAGCTCTGGAACTCCCTCCCTAAACCTCTCCGCCTCTCTACCTCTCTCTCCTCCTTTAAGACGCTCCTTAAAACCTCCCTCTTTGACCAACATGTTCTGATCTCTCCTTATGTGGCTCGGTGTCAAATTTTGTTTGATAATCGCTCCTATGAAGCACCTTGGGACGTTTTACTACATTAAAGGTGCTATATAAATACAAGTTGTTGTATAAAAAGTGTATTATTTTTGGAGTTTGAGCAAAGCAAAGAGACTGTTTTGAAACACTTTTGTTTCTAATATGGAATACTGTCTGGATGGGAGGCATCCTAGTTTGCAAAGGGAAGGTGGGGTGGGAATAGCAGAGACTGTGACCACAAGCTTCCAATCCTCCCGGGTATGGGAGTGGTGCCAGAGAACAGGAAAATTGCAAATATTACAATCCTGTTCAAAACAAGGGGAGAGGGATGAAGTATGGGCGAGTCAGCCCAGTGTTGGTGATGGGGAAACTTATAGTTAGTAGCATTCTCACCTGAGCCGGTGGGTTGTGGGTTAAAGCCTCACTCCCGAGATTTGTGCACCTTGTCTCATGAACACTTCAGTGCAGTACTGAGGGAGCGCCGCACTGTCGGAGGGGCAGTACTGAGGGAGCGCCGCACTGTCGGAGGGGCAGTACTGAGGGAGCGCCGCACTGTCGGAGGGGCAATACTGAGGGAACGCCGCACTGTCGGAGGGGCAGTACTGAGGGAGCGCCGCACTGTCGGAGGGGCGGTACTGAAGGAGCGCTGCACTGTTGGAGGGGCAGTGCTGAGGGAGTGCTGCACTGTCGGAGGGGCGGTACTGAAGGAGCGCTGCACTGTCGGAGGGGCAGTACTGAGGGAGTGCTGCACTGTTGGAGGGGCAGTGCTGAGGGAGTGCTGCACTGTCGGAGGGGCGGTACTGAGGGAGTGCTGCACTGTGGTGCACTGACAACCAGCTGGTTTGCACTCCACCGACTCATTCTGCATAAAAACATAGAAAATAGGTGCAGGAGTAGGCCATTCGGCCCCTCGAGCCTGCACCACCGTTCAATAAGATCATGGCTGATCATTCCCTCAGTACCCCTTTCCTGCTTTCTCTCCATACCCCTTGATCCCTTTAGCCGTAAGGGCCATATCTAACTCCCTCTTGAATCTTTCCAATGAACTGGCATCAACAACTCTCTGCGGCAGGGAATTCCACAGGTTAACAACTCTGAGTGAAGAAGTAACTCCTCATCTCAGTTCTAAATGGCCTGCCCCTTATCCTTAGAATGAGGAAGGACAAATTAATCATGTAATTTGGCAAAGGATGAGAGGAAATATGTGTTTAATGTAACAGTGTGTCCTGAATTGACCTGTGGAGAGAGTATGGCACAACAGAAATGCACCCTGCTCCAGCAGTTTACTGCCCAGGCCGTGCCTATGTACGTCTACCCCATGGATTCACTAGAAATGAGACATTCAACACTTGGGGTCTGAAACTGCTCTTTCAACAAAAGCAGGGTATGATTTTTTTTACATCCCCAACAAAACGCTTTCCCAGAAACCATAGCTGTGCAGTTTCGCGATTCCACTGGGCGGCCATTAAAGGAACGTGGACACAATATTAATAATTCCCAAGTGGGGATGATATACTCAGTGTCAGCCATAGTTCAGTGGGCAGCACTCCCACCTCTAAGTCAGAAGGTTGTGGGTTCAAGTCCCAATCCAGGTACTTGAGCACAAAAATCTAGGCTGCCACTCCCAGTGAGGTACTGAGGGAGTGCTGCACTGTCGGAGGTGCCGTCTTTCGGATCAGACGTTAAACTGAGGCCCCATCTGCCCTCTCAAGTGGATGTAAAAGATCCCACGGCACTATTGGAAGAAGAGCAGGGGAGTTATCCCCGGTGTCCTGGGGTCAATATTTATCCCTCAATCAACATCACTAAAAACAGATTATCTGGTCATTATCACATTGCTGTGTGTGGGAGCTTGCTGTGCACAAATAGGCTGCCGCGTTTCCCACATTACAACAGTGGCCACACTCCAAAAAGTACTTCATTGGCTGTAAAACGTTTTGGGACATCTGGAGGTCGTGAAAGGCGCTATATAAATGCGTCTTTCTTTGTTTAAAAAGAAAAAAATGTGAGAATGTCTGTTGTAATTCCCAGGTGCCATGGTCTCTCTCCGAGCCCGTGTTGAAACTGGAAGGTAGTGTCTTCCCACCCCTGTTCAATTTAATTAAATAAAAACAGGCTTTCTCTCATTTTTCACTAAATGAAGAATGGGCCCTTCATTCGCCAGGACGGTGCGTTGCCAATGACACAAAGATGTATCTTCCACAAATCATTAGTAGCCTTTGTGCCTCTTGTTGGTACAATGTGTGCTTCCTGTGTGCTCCATGAGTAACTGTTGCAGATACATAAACAAGTGCTATGTAGTAACAAGACCTGCGCTCATTACCTGAGCTATTTTTAGCCTGGTTTGGAGGCATTCCCTGCTCCACAACTGGCCCAAGAGCAGGGCCCACAGCGCAGACAATCAGTCCGCACGTCCAGACCTGACTCGCAGCGATTGTTTGGTCTCTGGCTCTGCTTTCCAGTGTGCTCAGCGACCTGCCCAATGACCCTGCTGCTCACCACCTCGTCCTGAGGAGGACCCGGTTATATATGCAGACTATAGATGTACTCTCTGTGTAGTCACTGTATAGTTGCACAAGATGGAGACTTGTTACCTGATGTACTATCAGTAAGATTTATACTGTCTATATACTATGCTGGCACCACTAGAGGGTGCAACTGGTGGAGACCGGGGTTTCCCGCCCTGGTGGCAGGGGCTGTATAAAAGGGGAGCCACCATGCTTGTTGCCTCACTCTGGAGTTACGAATAAAGGACCAAGGTCACTACAGTTTGAGTGCAACACATTGCCTCGTGGAGTCATTCATAAGTACATTACACACGTAATAGACCCGGCCCTCGATGAGTCATTTTCCTCTTGGCATCTTTCAGGGCTGAATTCCACCTTGAGTGGAAAACAGAATACCTGATTTCTCCCCAAGGTTGTGGGAGCAGACGGCTTTAGAAGGTGTAATTTTTAACAATGAGGTTTTCTCCAAAAGAGATAACTCTCCGAGGGATATGGGGATCGGGCGGGGAAGGTGGATTTGAGGCGGAAGGTGATATTGAATGGTGGAACAGGCTCGGCTACAGAGAACATTGATGACGACACTGCATGTTACTCCTTCAAATTGGCGGTAGAAAGTTAACTTTGATAAAGACTTGTATGAATTTGGTAAATTGAAATAAAGAGAGGTATTTTTCCAAATCGGTTCACCGTTTCATAAACTTCCCTCTGTTAGCGAAACGTCAGGCTTGCGATATACTCTCACCGTTGCTAACACAAGTAAATGTAGGAAATTCTGCCTCTGTGTCTGTGAGCATGAAGCTTACAGTCTCCTGGGTTGTGGTGCACCTCATTGGCTCCCGTAATATGCAAATATCTGCCTGACAGACAGCCGCGATGTACCTGCCATGCAAATGAACAAGTTCGTTATTTTTAAAAATTCGGAATTGTACATTTTTAACTCGTTCTGTTTCAGATTTGCTCTTCAATAAAATGGAAAAGGTGAACAGGCTCATTGGTGCATGCTAGGAATTGTCAGCTTGTGTCAATCGCTGGGTAGCCTGGCATGTGATCGGGCTGTGTGTGGGGGGGGGGGGAGTGTGTGTGTGGGGGGGGGAGTGTGTGTGTGTGTGTGGGGGGGGGAGTGAGTGTGGGGGGGGGGGGAGTGTGTGTGTGTGTGTGGGGGGGGGAGTGAGTGTGTGTGTGTGGGGGGGGGAGTGAGTGTGTGTGTGTGGGGGGGGGAGTGAGTGTGTGTGTGTGGGGGGGGGAGTGAGTGTGTGTGTGTGGGGGGGGGAGTGAGTGTGTGTGGGGGGGGAGTGAGTGTGTGTGGGGGGGGGAGTGTGTGTGTGTGTGGGGGGGGGAGTGAGTGTGTGTGTGTGGGGGGGGGAGTGTGTGTGGGGGGGGGAGTGTGTGTGTGTGTGTGGGGGGGGGAGTGAGTGTGTGTGTGTGGGGGGGGGAGTGAGTGTGTGTGTGTGGGGGGGGGAGTGAGTGTGTGTGTGTGGGGGGGGGAGTGTGTGTGTGTGTGTGGGGGGGGGAGTGAGTGTGTGTGGGGGGGGGAGTGTGTGTGGGGGGGGGAGTGTGTGTGGGGGGGGAGTGTGTGTGGGGGGGGGAGTGTGTGTGTGTGTGGGGGGGGAGTGTGTGTGTGTGTGGGGGGGGGGAGTGTGTGTGTGTGTGTGGGGGGGGAGTGAGTGTGTGTGTGTGGGGGGGGGAGTGAGTGTGTGTGGGGGGGGGAGTGTGTGTGGGGGGGGGAGTGTGTGTGGGGGGGGAGTGTGTGTGGGGGGGGGAGTGTGTGTGGGGGGGGAGTGTGTGTGGGGGGGGGAGTGTGTGTGGGGGGGGGAGTGTGTGTGGGGGGGGGGAGTGTGTGTGTGTGTGGGGGGGGGAGTGTGTGTGTGTGTGGGGGGGGGGAGTGTGTGTGTGGGGGGGGGGAGTGTGTGTTTGGGGGGGGGGGTGTGTGGAAGGCGGGGGTGATGAGTGACAGTGTGTGCTAGTGTGCGTGAGAACAGGACTATCTGTGAACATTGACTGTCGGCTCACACAGGGGAACAAATGGCTGCTTGTTGCCGGGCCAACCGAACTCCAGGATGACTCGCCACTTTCAGGAAAGGAGAGAGGAAAATTGGGGCGGGAGTGGGGATGGGTTGTGCATTTCTGTAGCGCCTTTTATGATCACCGAACGTCCCAAAGCGCTTTACAAAATGATGTACTTTGTGAAGTGTAGTCACTGTTGTAATGTGGGAAACGCGGCAGCCAATTTGCGCACAGCAAGCTCCCACACACAGCAATGTGATAATGAGCAGATAATCTGTTTTAGTGATGTTGATTGCGGGATAAATATTGGCCCCAGGACATCGGGGAGAACTCCCCTGCTCTTCTTCGAAATAGTGCCATGGAATCTTTTACATCCACCTGAGAGAGCAGCCTTGGTTGAATGTCTTATCCGAAAGACGGCACCTCCGACAGTGCGGCACTCCCTCAGCACCGCCCCTCCGACAGTGCGGCACTCCCTCAGCACCGCCCCTCCGACAGTGCGGCACTCCCTCAGCACCGCCCCTCCGACAGTGCGGCACTCCCTCAGCACCGCCCCTCCGACAGTGCGGCACTCCCTCAGCATCGCCCCTCCGACAGTGCGGCGCTCCCTCAGTACCGCCCCTCCGACAGTGCGGCACTCCCTAGGTACTGCCCCTCCGACAGTGCGGCGCTCCCTCAGCACCGCCCCTCCGACAGTGCGGCACTCCCTCAGCACCGCCCCTCCGACAGTGCGGCGCTCCCTCAGCACCGCCCCTCCGACAGTGCAGCACTCCCTCAGTACCGCCCCTCCGACAGTGCGGCACTCCCTCAGTACCGCCCCTCCGACAGTGCGGCGCTCCCTCAGTACCGCCCCTCCGACAGTGCGGCGCTCCCTCAGCACCGCCCCTCCGACAGTGCGGCGCTCCCTCAGCACCGCCCCTCCGACAGTGCGGCACTCCCTCAGTACCGCCCCTCCGACAGTGCGGCGCTCCCTCAGTACCGCCCCTCCGACAGTGCGGCACTCCCTCAGTACTGCCCCTCCGACAGTGCGACTCTCCCTCAGTACTGCCCCTCCGACAGTGCGGCGCTCCCTCAGTACCGCCCCTCCGACAGTGCGGCACTCCCTCAGTACTGCCCCTCTGACAGTGCGACTCTCCCTCAGTACTGCCCCTCCGACAGTGCGGCGCTCCCTCAGTACTGCCCCTCCGACAGTGCGGCACTCCCTCAGTACTGCCCCTCCGACAGTGCGGCACTCCCTCAGTACCGCCCCTCCGACAGTGCGGCACTCCCTCAGTACCGCCCCTCCGACAGTGCGGCACTCCCTCAGTACCGCCCCTCCGACAGTGCGGCACTCCCTCAGTACCGCCCCTCCGACAGTGCGGCACTCCCTCAGTACCGCCCCTCCGACAGTGCGGCACTCCCTCAGTACCGCCCCTCTGACAGTGCGACACTCCCTCAGTACCGCCCCTCCGACAGTGCGGCACTCCCTCAGTACTGCCCCTCCGACAGTGCGGCACTCCCTCAGTACTGCCCCTCCGACAGTGCGGCGCTCGTTCAGCACTACATGGGAGTGTCAGATTTTTGTGTTAGTGTGTTGGATTTTTGTGCTCAAGTCCCTGGAGTGGGACTTGAACCCACAACCCTCTGGCTCAGAGGCGAGGGCGCTACCCACTGAGCCACGGCTGGCGGGTGGCGGGGATGTTGGGGAGAAGGTTGAAAGGGCATCAATAGTAAAGTCTCCATCTGAAAGCTCGTATTGTGGCTGATTTAGGAAGTGCTGAATCGTGGATTCCCCCCCGCCCCCCCGCCCCGCCCCGCCCCGCCCCGCCTCCTGTGGTGGATGAACCAGTAATTGAGTTGGGTTTGCAGAGCAGTTTGATTCAAAGAAACACCCACTGAAGCTTCCTTAAAAGCTCAGCGGGAAGACCACGGTACTGCACCCCCCTCCAGTCAGAGAGATCTTTGCTGACCTTCACGGAGGAAAGCGCAGGTTGGCAAGCGATTCAGTACCATTGCTCGATTGTAGATGGCTCGAAGTTCCAGCTCGGTCTGCTGTATTTCTCGACTGACGGGCTCCCGTTGTGGTGCAGTGAACGGTGATGTCTGCAATTGGACGGGCCCATGCCAGTTCCCGCTCAGCTGGTATCCCAGCAAAAAAGTTAATCACTTGTGCTAAAAGCAGGCACCCGCCCAGTTGCCTCACCCATCGCCTGATTGCACCTGTAATTAAGCAAAATTAATGTACAGTCAATTATCCCACAGTAACCCTGCCTGCGGCCTCTGGCTGATAAATTTAGTCAGGGGTGTGGTGCTGTTCATTTCGTGGCCAATGTAATAGTTCATGGCCAACAGCTTGCACACAGTGCCAATAAATGACGATCTCCTTGGCGGGCGCAACTGTCTTGAACGGCGGGAATCGTGGCCTGTGTATTTGTTCATCTGCAAAGGCCACACTATCTGCCCCACAACTAAAATGAGGGGAAAATAAAATCTGGCATTTATCAGACCAAAGTGGAGCAGCAACAACAACTTGTATTTATATAGCGCCTTTAACGCAGTGAAACGTCCCAAGACGCGTCACAGGTGTGTTAGGAGGCAAAAACATTAGACACCGAGCCGCATAAGTAGAAATTAGGGAAGGTGACCATAAGCTGGGTCACAGAGGTAGGTTTTAAGGAGCGTCTTAAAGGAGGAGAGAGAGGTAGAGAGGCGGAGAGGTTTAGAGAGGGAGTTCCAGAGCTTGGGGCCCAGGCAACAGAAGGCATGGCCACTAATGGTGGAGCGATTATATTCAGGGATGGTCAAGGGCAGAATTAGAGCAGCGCAGATATCTCAGGGGGTTATGGGGCTGGAGGAGATTACAGAGATAGGGAGGGGTGAGGGCATGGAGGGATTTGAAAACGAGGATGAGAATTTTGAAATCGAAGTGTTGGGGTTCCGGGAGCCAATGTAGGTCAACGAGCACAGGGGGTGAAGGGTGAGCAGGACTCGGTGCAAGTTGGGACACGGGGCAGTGAGCACAGGGGGTGATGGGTGAGTGGGACTCGGTGCGAGTTGGGACACGGGGCAGCGAGCACAGGGAGTGATGGGTGAGCGGGACTTGGTGCGAGTTGGGACACGAGGCAACGAGCACAGGGGGTGATGGGTGAGCAGGACTCTGTGCGAGTTAGGACACGGGTCAGCGAGCACAGGGGGTGATGGGTGAGCGGGACTTGGTGCGAGTTAGGACACGGGTCAGTGAGCACAGGGGGTGATGGGTGAGCGGGACGGTGCGAGTTAGGACACGGGTCAGCGAGCACAGGGGGTGAAGGGTGAGCGGGACTTGGTGTGAGTTAGGACACTGGGCAGTGAGCACAGGGGGTGATGGGTGAGCGGGACTTGGTGCGAGTTAGGACACGAGGCAGCGAGCACAGGGGGTGATGGGTGAGCAGGACTTTGTGCGATGCAGACACTCCCATTGTCCCAAGCCCATTGGGAAGCAGACTAAGACTGTCCACACTCAGTTGATGGGTATGGCAGTGTAATGATTGTGCTTCCTGCTTCCAGAATAACAGCAAGTAGTGAAATATAAATTTGATAAATCTCTTAATTTGTCGGCTGGCGCCAGGGGGAAAAAAACAGTAAAAAGTGCAGGACTGTCACTAAAAAAAAAAACAACTGGTCACTAATATCCTCCGGGGAATAGACCGTCCACCCCTCCCTCAGTGGAATGAAGTCTCCATGATGTGGTTGGACCTTAAGGTCCTCTGAAGTGGCTTCGCAAACCACTCAATTGCTCGGATAGGCAGCAAATGTGACTCGTATTTCAACAACAATTTATTTTTAAACGCAGGAGACAACTTATACACCTTCAAGACATGGTCTGCATTTGAACTCGTGGTGCCGCCCCCCCCAGTGTCCAGCATCCGCAGTATTTGGCTTTTGTATTGGTGACGAGAGGGACACAGTATTTAAGTCATGTGCAAACACAACTTTCTCAAACATTCGACCAAATGGCAACACATTTTTCCGTCTTTCGGATGAGACGTTAAACCGAGGCCCCGTCTGCTCTCTCAGGTGGATGTAAAAGATCCCGTGGCACTATTTCGAAGAAGAGCAGGGGAGTTATCCCCGGTGTCCTGGGGCCAATATTTATCCCTCAATCAACATCACTAAAACAGATTATCTGGTCATTATCACATTGCTGTTTGTGGGAGCTTGCTGTGTGCAAACTGGCTGCCGCGTTTCCCACATTACAACAGTGACTACACTCCAAAAAGTACCTCATTGGCTGTAAGGCGCTTTGGGATGTGAAAGGCGCTATAGAAATGCAAGTCTTTTATTTAAAAATTAGTAAATCCAAATTAAGGTAAAAAGGTGTCCCATATAAGAACATAATAGGAGCAGGAGTAGGCCACACGGCCCCTCGAGCCTTCCCCGCCATTCAATACGATCATAGCTGATCTGATCATGGACTCAGCTCCATTTCCCCGCCCACTCCCCATAACCCCTTATCCCCTTATCCCCTTATTGGTTAAGAAACTGTCTATTTCTATCTTAAATTTATTCAATGTCCCAGCCTCCACAGCTCTCTGAGGCAGCAAATTCCACAGATTTACAACCCTCTCAGAGAAGAAATTTCTCCTCATCTCAGTTTTAAATGGGCAGCCCCTTATTCTAAGATTATGCCCCCTAGTTCTAGTCTCCCCCATCAGTGGAAACATCCTCTCTGCATCCACCTTGTCAAGCCCCCTCATAATCTTATACGTTTCGATAAGATCACCTCTCATTCTTCTGAATTCCAATGAGCAGAGGCCCAACCTCATAAGTCAACCCCCTCATCCCCGGAATCAACCTCGTGAACCTTGTAGTTGCAGCCAATCAGCTCCCTCCCCTCCAGCTCTATCTGGGAGAAGCAGGCCTATACATTCCTGCAGGAAGTAGCTGCGTGCAAAGATTAACGAGGGTGTCGTATGTAAATTAAGTTAAAACTCTTGCCAATCACATTAAAGCGGGCAGTTCTCAAACCGTGCCCAGAACCCTCGTTTTGTCCGGCTGTTGCCGAGACCACAGTGACTCACTGTGTGGTGGATGACTCTGCATAATAACAGCATGCCAGGCCGGTTCCTCGGACTGCCCCCGTTGCCTGGGGAACAGCGGGGACAGCCCAGGATTAGACTACGGAAACTGGAGCCCAATTACTTCTCACACAGCACATTTCTCGATCGCGTGTGCAGTGAAGCATGAGACTGTGCTGGGAGAACGGGTCACCACCTGATTTCACAATAAAATATTAATTTAATCTAGAGATACGTGGGCGGTGGCAGCCAAATTAAATTTATAGTTATGATTTAGACACTCTGGCGTTAGGTACATGGTGATAGTTGCAAATTAGGTTATTTTTTTACAGCGGCAGCAATGGTGGGTGAAAATAGATGACAACGGGAGATTTTTTTGTGAAATTTTGTGCTAGTCAAGGTGAAGGGAGTTAGTTAGAACTGGAATTCTTCCTCCATTTCGGGATCAAGCGGTCCAAAGTTAACTGTAGCACTGGCTAGATACAGAATTCAGCTGCCCTGTACCCTGCCAGCTGTAATGTATTTGCTTCATGGGCTCTTTGCTTAAGAATTCATAGCAATGCATTGCTATTAAGAATTAGTTGGTTTATTAACAAATCACACTACACATTACCGGTTAATCCACTTGGCTCACAATTGCATACCTCATCGTGGATGATCTAGACGCAACTGTCTGAGATTTTATTGAGTCTTGTGAATGTCACATGACTGGCTAAGCCACTCTCAATGCAACAGCTCCACAACTATTTTAAACTAAACTTTAAATCACGTGCCCTGTTAGCAAGGGCACTCGAACCCATAAATTTAGAAATTAACTGGGAACTTTGCCAATCAAATTATAATTTGGTTGCCGAGGGTGATGATGCACTCCAGTCCCTCCGGCGCCCACCTCTCGCGGAAGGCCGTGAATGTACCGGTGGACACCGCGTGCTCCATCTCCAGGGACACCCTGGCGCGAACGTAACCGCGGAAGAGAGGCAGGCAGTCGGGCTGAACGACCCCCTCGATGCCCAGACCGGTTAATGGCACCCTTGGCCAGGCCTATGAGCAGTTCCACGAGGAGGCCCTCCGACCTCCTACCGTCCTTTGGCTGAGCTGTTAAATCGAGGCCCTATTCAGGTGTTAAATGGCTTCATTCAAAGAGCCCAGTTATCCTGGCCAGCCAGCCAGAAATAAACTGTTGGGAAATGGCTGCCGTGTTTCCCTACCTAACACCAGTCGCTCTCCTTCAAAGCAATTCATTATTTGTAGAGAGCTGTGACAGAGAGCTATATAAGTAGAAGTCTTTCTTTCTTTCGATCTGTCTTATTGCAGCAATTTTAATTTACATTGCCAAATGCTTTACAACAACAAAAACAACAACTGATATTTATATAGCGCCTTTAACGTAGTGAAACGTCCCGAGGCGCTTCACAGGAGTGTTATGATCCAAAAAAAAAATTGACACCGAGCCACTCAAGGAGAAATTAGGGCAGGTGACCAAAAGCTTTGTCAAAGATGTCGGTTTTAAGAAGCATCTTGAAGGAAGAAAGAGAGGTAGAGAGGCGGAGAGGTTTAGGGAGGGAGTTCCAGAGCTTGGGGCCCAGGCAACAGAAGGCACGGCCACCGATGGTGGAGCGATTATAATCAGGGATGCTCAGGAGGGCAGAATTAGAGGAGCGCAGACATCTCGGGGAAGGGGGGGTTGCTGGGGGTGTGGGGCTGGAGGAGATTACAGAGATAGGGAGGGGCGAGGCCAGAGAGGGATTTGTAAATAAGGACGAGAATTTTGAAATCGAGGTGTTGCTTAACCGGAAGCACAGGGGGTGATGGGTGAGCGGGGCTTGGTGCGAGTTAGGACACTTGCAGCCGCGTTTTGGAGCACCTCTTGGCCTAGGAATAGTTTTTATACATGGAGGGGACCTAAGGGAGAAGGACATTTTTAAAAAGAGTATCCTTGTAATTGTGTAAGCAGGTTCTCCACACCAGGTACTGACCAACACTAACAGCAGCTTATATTTATACAGAGCAATTTAACGTCGCAAAATGTCCCTAGGCAGGTGTGCTAGTGGGCAAGATTTGTTACCGAGCTACATAAGGAGATATTGGGGCAGATGGCCAAACGATTGGTCAAAGAGGTAGGTTGTAAAGGAGCGTCTTGAACTCAAACACCCCGAGGGAAATGCTTTCAGCCTCCGAGCCAGATCCACCAGTTCTGCTCCGAGTGCCAGGTGGATGCCCGGCATCCGGTCAACCATCTCATCCAGGCATCTGTCCGACCGTGGATTAAAGCTGTCAGCGTTTCCAGCCCCGACAGTCACACAATCGCACTGATACTCTCAGTCAGTATTTGCAACACAGATATAAGCAAATTGCTCCCAAGTCCAGTGTATTTCTATTTTGCTGACACAGTTAAGTCCTGGAATAGCCAATCCTGGAGTCAGCTCGGCTGTGCAGGACTTTTATAAACCCGTCGCTTGTTGAGCGTAAAATAATTCCGCTGTATTTCATCCGAGATTGTCTCAGATGGAGTAAACTGATGAATGCAGAGCACAAACTATATTTGAAAAAGAGAGGCTTGCATTTATATAGTGCCTTCCACAATCCCAGGATGCCCAAAGCGCTTTACAGCCAATGAGGTACTTTTTAAAAGTGTAGTCACTGTTATAATGTAGGAAACGCGACAGACAATTTGTGCACAGCAAGCTCCCACAAACAGCAATGTGATAATGAGCAGACGAGGCCGATATTCTCTAGAGTTTAGAAGAATGAGAGGTGATCGCATTGAAACATACAAAATTCTTACAGGGCTTGACAGGGTAGATGCAGGGAGGATGTTTCCCCCGGGCTGGGGAGTCTAGAACCAGGGGTCACAGTCTCAGGATAAGGGGTCGGCCATTTAGGACAGAGAGAGTGGTGAATCTCTGGAATTCTCTGCCACAGAGGGCTGTGGAGGCTCAGTCTTTGAGTACATTAGAGACAGAGATTGAAAGATTTTTGGATATCAAGGGATATGGGGATAGTACAGGAAAGTGGAGTTGAGGTCAATGGTCAGCCCTGATCTCATTGAATGGCAGAGCAGGCTCGAGGGGCTTGTAGGACCTACTCCTGTTCCTAATTCTTATGTTATGTTGTTATGAGAGAATTCCTTGCATAACGAAAAACAGGTAGGTAAATACAGACCCCATTTTGCGCTTTACATTTAACCGGATATTTCAGCTTTACAGACTGCCATTATGGCTCTTCTACTTCAATGATTGTAACGTGATTTGGGACTTCATGAGGCTGTGATAGGCGCTATAGAAATGCAAGCTCTTCTTTCTATCTAAGCCCCTTTATTTAGGTTCTAACTTAAGCGACATCTTTGCTTAATATTACTAATCGGTGTGACACAAAATCATTTTTATTTTGTTTTACTCTTTACAGGTAACTTGAGCTCATCAAAACTGTGCTGCCCCGTGTCCTAACTCGCACCGAGTCCCGCTCACCCAACACCCCCTGTGCTCACTGCCCCGTGTCCTAACTCGCACCAAGTCCCGCTCACCCATCACCCCCTGTGCTCACCGACCTACATTGGCTCCCGGTTAAGCAATGCCTCGATTTCAAAATTCTCAACCTTGTTTTCAATCCATCCAAGGCCTCACCCTTCCCTATCTCTGTAATCTCCTCCAGCCCCACACTCCCCGAGATGTCTGCGCTCCTCTAATTCTGCCCTCCTGAACATCCCTGATTATAATCGCTCCACCATCAGTGGCCGTGCCTTCTGCTGCCTGGGCCCCAAGCTCTGGAACTCCCTCCCAAAATCTCTCCACCTCTCTACCTCTCTTTCCTCCTTCAAGACGCTCTTTAAAAACCTCCCTCTTTGACCAAGCTTGCCCCAATATCTTCCTTTTGTGGCTCGATGTCAAATATTGTCCAAAAATACTCCTGTGAAGTGCCTTGTGCTTTGTGATGTTAAAGGCGCTATATAAATACAAGTTGTTGTACAATGGGTTTAAATCTTCGGTAGCATTAATTAACCCCCAATGAACAGGGTAGTGTATGTTTATCCTGGGCTGGGGCATAGCAGGGGGCCTTGGGTCTGACACAAATCCGATAGTTAAGTCAGTCCCCAGTGAGCTGCGACAGGGAGAGAGGACGAACTTTGCATTCACTGTCGCTATTGGGTGTGGGGACCTGCTCATTTCACTATTATTTTCAATCTCTTGATGTCCCGCCAACAATTGTGACACGGATCAGGGATCATCTCAAAGAAAGTGCTGATTATACGTCGAAAGTCAGTTAGCTTCTGAGAGAACAAGTTCACATATAAAATAGGACCTTTCGTAAATCGGCTCAATCCAAAATGTTAACGTATCCTTCCAAGATTTTTCATTTTTAGCCCACATTACCATAATTTGCGTTTTTTTCATTTTGTGTCCAAGACTGAAAGAAATCGATGAGTTTATTGGGATTCCAAGAACCATTCTGTTATAGGGAACCTTTTTTTTCATTCCTGGGATGTGGGTGTCGCTGGCAAGGCCGGCATTTATTGCCCATCCCTAATTGCCCCTTGAGAAGGTGGTGGTGAGCCACCTTCTTGAACCGCTGCAGTCCGTGTGGTGAAGGTGCTCCCACAGTGCTGTTAGGGAGGGAGTTCCAGGATTGTGACCCAGCGACGATGAAGGAATGGCCGATATATTTCCAAGTCAGGATGGTGTGTGACTGGGAGGGGAACGTGGAGGTGGTGGTGTTCCCATGCGCCTGCTGCCCTTGTCCTTCTAGGTGGTAGAGGTCGTGGGTTTGGGAGGTGCTGCCGAAGAAGCCTTGGCGAGTTGCTGCAGTGCATCTTGTAGATGGTGCACACTGCAGCCACGGTGCGCCGGTGGTGGAGGGAGTGAATGTTGAAGGTGGTGGATGGGGAGCTGATCAAGCGGCTGCTTTGTGTTGTCCGTATTAATATTGATAATTTAATTGGCCAACAATGGCAGTGATTGTTCAGGAGCAAATTGAAAGCTTAAATAAAACTATGGTTTCCAAGAGCTACCATGCAGCGAAAGCTTCAATGCATGTATAGAGGAATGTGCTTCATAACATTACCAACGTTGGTTCCAGTAGTTGCAAGCACTGAGGTCTACCTTTAATGACCAAACTCCCAATTTTATTTATTTATTTATTATAGCAGTGCAGCAATCTGGGAAACAGTGAGAGACTGATGCTTGTGGTGGTCAGATGGCAAAGACTTAAAAAATAATTATAGCGCCTTTTAACATAGTGACATTGAGGTCGAAGGTCAGCCATGATCTTATTGAATGGCAATGCAGGCTCGAGGGGCCGAATGGCCAAATCCTGCTCCTAATTATTATGTTCTTTTGTTCCTGTATCCTGATCTGTGGGTGGAGAGAGAACACATTGAATGGGCAACAGCCTGCAGAAGGCAGGGGAGATAGAGAGACCTCATGTCAAACAGAGAGGGAGGGAGGGAGAGCCTGATGTGCTGATCGGAGACATACTGTTCAACAGACCTTTAAAATTCCAGCTGTGTGGCATCATTCTGATGGTCTTTATTGGTAGTGTCCCGTACTGTGGGTGTTAGCCCCTTATTTGGATCTCTCAATTTTAAATAGTCTTAGATATTGAAATGAAGACAGTTTGTGATTAAACATTAGCTGTCAAACATATTCAATACCAATAGCTGTTCACTGTTCCTTTACGTGATATCTGTGGCTGATAATAGCACAGACTCTCCATCAATGCACTGTGACCATAACTGTAATAGAGCTCCCCCTAGTGGACTACTGCTCCACCTATTGGACGACTGATGTAAATGCAATAAAAGGGTCATGTGGCAAGGTCACATGATGACCGTTCTGTGTATGGAGCCATCTTGTGCAGAGTGTGTTTGTTAGTGATATCGTAAGATTATATCACAATAACTACTCGCTGAAAGAAACTGCTTTGGAAATTATCTCCAATTAAGCAGCACCTTGCAAACTATACTCATTTCACCGGCGTGTGTTTTCATTATGTAAATGAGACCTGCTCAAGAGAGACACTAAAAACAGGTTATACATCGCCAGGTAAAGAATTATTTGTAAAGGAGGACAAAAAAACACATATATTAAAAAGATAAAACTTGACATTTCGTTATTCATGCAGGCAATATTTTGAAAAGTAGACAAAATCTGCAGAGGTAAGTTGTTAATGAGCAGCAAATTAAACATATACAAAAGGATTATTTCATTGTTTTCTGTTATATTTTTTTCTCCCCTTCTTTAGAAGACAACAAAACATTTGCACTCCTCACTGATCTGTTACCGCCCCAGCCAAGATGGTACCCTAATATTCATTTAATTTTCGCAGTCAGCGTCGATTAGAAGTGGTTAATCATCATAGTCCTTTCTAAATGTCTATTTTGTGCCTCAAAGATGAAAGAAAGATATTTAGTCCTCCATGGCCTTGCCCCTGCATAACTCTGTAACCTTCTGCAGCCCTATGAACCCCTTAGACCTCTGCACTTGGCCTGTTCTGGCCTCTTCAGCCATGATCTCATTGAATGGCGGAGCAGGCTCGAGGGGCCAAATGACCTCCTCCTGCTCCTATTTCTTATGTCCAGCTGTGTCAGCTTAATGGAAATGCCAAGAAAATAAATATTTTTAAAAGTGCTTTTTGAACATCCCTGAGTTTAATCGCTCCACCATCGGTGGCCGTGCCTTCTGTTGCCTGGGCCCCAAGCTCTGGAACTCCCTCCCTAAACCTCTCCGCCTCTCTACCCCTCTCTCTCTCTCTTTCAAGACGCTCCTTAAAACCGACCTCATCGACCAAGCTTTTGGCCATCTGCTCTGATATCTCCTCATGCAGCTCAGTTTCAAATTTTGTTTTTGATAACGCTCCTGTGAAGCACCTTGGGACGTTTTATGCCGTTAAAGGCACTATATAAATACAAATGTCGATATTGATCCAATTTTTAAAAAGCTGCTTTGAAAATATTTCTTTTCTTGGCACTTTCTGTAGTGTGTTGGTTGAGCACCGAGAGCAATGGGCAGTGGCGTTTTCAGGTACTGAGGTAACCCCGATATCTTGGCCTAGTACCTTAGTCTCGAGCCCAGTCAAAGACACAACCTCAAATGGAGGACTTTGGCATAGGGCATGTTTATTTTTAATGAAACATAGGGAAACATTTTTCTGCACCACAGTTCAAGGATGAGATTATTCTATCTGAGTTCCTGGCATAAAGTAATGGGGAAGACGCTGGGTGTTTCAAAGCCACATGCCACATGTGGGTGCGTATCATGATTTGGCATGACTCAGACATCTGATTTCCAAAAATTGATAGAGGCTGTCAGTATGTGTTGACTGCAGCTCCCAAACTAGGCAGCGCTGTGGATCGGGGGAGAGAAAAATGGGGGGCAGGTTTAACACCCAGAGAGGGCAAAATTGCTGTTTTTTTTATAGCCCCATCAATGCCTCCAGGAGGTGCTAATGGGGTGCAATGAGGTTATCGCCCAAGGACAGGGGTCGATAGTGCCTCTGGGGAAATTGCCCCGAAGGTTTGGGGGGGCGGTGTTTTGTCGTGAGTGCCGTGATTTTCACCCCGGGCTGGCACGCGCATGGCGATGACATCATCAACGTGCGCGCTGACCCCTCACCGCTCCACGCTGGCCCTTTTGCACCCCGCGGGGGAAATTGCCCCGGGGCTTCTCAGTCGGCCCGACAATGGCGCCCCTCACCACAATCGGGCCGTCATCCTGCAGCCTGTCACTCTGTTATGGATGCCGCCCTGTCGGCCCGGCTGAGGTTGTCTCTGGTGGCCGCCAAAGGGACTGCAGAGTGCACAGCGGAGTTCCCCTTTAATTAAAGGGGCGGGACGGGGCGGTCTGCCGCGACAGCGCTATGCGGAGCATCCACATAGCGCTCCATGGACCTGGAGCGTCTCCCTTAGTGCTCCACCTCCGTGGAGGGGCAGAAGGATTGAATTCCCTGCCGGGAGGTGGGCAGAGCTTCCAGGCCGGGCGATAAATGTCCGGGAAAGTTACCGCCTCCAAACGGTGTAGGTAAGGGCTGGGCAAAACCCTACTACTGGCCTACGTTTGAGATAGTTTAATCCCTGGGCTTCATCGTCATACCGCTGGGTCAGAAAGGCCGGAATGGCAGTCGGTGGGGGGCTGGATTCCAGGGCACGGGAGGCTGCGGCATTTATTGTAGGGCCTGGAGGAGAATTCTTCTACATACAAAAGGAACGTTTTAGGTCGAGAAATTGCGGAGCGCTGGAAACCTGCAGCTTGGCACAGCATACTCGCTATCATCAGTGGGCCGTGAATTTCTAGTGCAATACCCTCTTACCAGCGCTAATTTCGGGAAGAAAGGCTTGTATTTATATAGCACCTTTCACGACTACCGGACATCTCAAAGCGCTTTACGGCCAATGAAGTACTTTTGGAGTGCAGTCACTGTTGTAATGTGGAAAACACAGCAGCCAATCTGTGCACAGCAAGCTCCCACAAACAGCAATGTGATAATGATCAGATAATCTGTTACACCGGGGAGAACTCCCCTGCTCTTCTTCCAAATAGTGGCATGAGATCTTTTACGGCCACCTGAGAGAGCAGACAGGGCCTCGGTTTAACACCTCATCCAAAAAGCAGCACCTTTGACAGTGCAGCACTCCCTCAGTACCGCTGAGTGTCGGCCTGGAGTGGAACTTGGACCCACAACCTTCTGACTCAGAGGCGAGAGTGCTGCCCACTGGGCCACGGCTGACACATGGAGCTGATGATTCAACACATTTATATCAAGTGTCACATGAGAGATTGTGTAACTTGTTGAGGAGACTGGCACTCCTTGTAGGAGATGGATATATTTGTATGGCAGCAGAGTGCTGTGGCTGACACTCAGACAGCCCTAGAGGGCGGGCAGGGAGAAAGATAGGAGCGTACAATGAGTAGAAGCGTGGTCATGTCGAGTAGAACAACACTTGGTCAAGGCGAGTACATAACTACTCTGAAGGAGAAAGAAATGGCAGGGATATGGGGAGTGGGACTAACTGGACTGCACTTTGAAAGAGCCGGCACAGACACGATGGGCTGAATGGCCTCCTTGTGTGCTGTGCTATTCTGTAACTCAGCCGAGCAAACTAGCCACGGTCAGATGCCAGGCAGACCGGAGAGACAGCGAAGTTAAGCGCATGGCGCTCGGACGCTGGCCATGTGTACCCCGGGGGTGGGGGGGGGGGTGCAGCTCACAAGAAGGATTTGTGGGGAAATGTACTCAAGCCCAGAGCATGAAACCCCTGTCTGCTTATCATTGAGCAACCCCACGGGACGAGGCAAGTACATAAATCCACAAATCAGTGGATGAAAGAATCTGTGTAATGACTAGTGAGTAACTGCATTGCAGTGTCGAGGGCCTGGGGTCCCTGGGATAGAGGCTGCATAGCAGGTTTCTGCTGTTTGATGGCAACAGCCAACATCGTCCTGTGGAAAGTTTTAAAAATTGTACTTTAAATGGTGTGAAGTCAAATCGCAGCGTCGTGTTTATTCTCAATATATTCCAGCCTGCCACTTTCGAAGGCAGCGCGAGTCGGTCTATTTTCAGCGGGTTTTCCCTGAAATGTTTACAACTGTTCTCTCAATTGCAGTAACTGGTAAAGATAGCAGTGGCCATAGTCCAGCGCTTGTTAACTGACATAGCGATGGTATCAGGGAGGGAGGGAGGGAAGGGAGAATTCCCCGTGCACACGCCCACACACTCCAGATCCCAACGTCAGTGCAGCCATTTCATATTTTACAGTTCTCATTTCTCAATCTGCCATTACCCCTCCCCCATCACCCCCTGTGCTCACTGCCCCGTGTCCTAACTCACACCGTCCCACTCACCCATCACCCCCTGTGCTCACTGCCCCGTGTCCTAACTCGCACTGAGTCCCACTCACCCATCACCCTCTGTGCTCACTGCCCCGTGTCCTAACTCGCACCAAGTCCCGCTCACCCATCACCCCCTGTGCTCACTGACCCCGTGTCCTAATTCACCCCCAGTCCCACTCACCCATCACCCCCTGTGCTCGCTGCCCCGTGTCCTAACTCACACCGAGTCCCGCTCACCCATCACCCCCTGTGCTCGCTGCCCCGTGTCCTAACTCACGCACACTCCCACTCACCCATCACCCCCCGTGCTCACTGCCCCGTGTCCTAACTCGCACCCAGTCCCGCTCACCCATCACCCCCTGTGCCCCCTGCCCCGTGTCCCACTCCCCCATCACCCCCTGTGCCCCCTGCCCCGTGTCCCACTCACCCATCACCCCCTGTGCTCACTGCCCCGTGTCCTAACTCGCACCCAGTCCCACTCACCCATCACCACCTGTGCTCGCTGCCCCGTGTCCTAACTCGCACCCAGTCCCGCTCACCCATCACCCCCCCCCGTGCTCACTGCCCCGTGTCCTAACTCACACCCAGTCCCGCTCACCCATCACCCCCTGTGCTCACTGCCCCGAGTCCCGCTCACCCATCACCCCCCGTGCTCACTGCCCCGTGTCCTAACTCACACCGTCCCACTCCCCCATCACCCCCTGTGCCCCGTGTCCTAACTCGCACCCAGTCCCACTCACCCACCACCCTTGTGCTCACTGACCTGTATTGGCCACCGGTTAAGCAACGCCTCAATTTCAAAATCTCTCCATGGCCTCTCCCCTCCCTATCTCTGTAATCTCCTCCAGCCCCACAACCCCCCGAGATGTCTGCGCTCCTCTATCTCTGCCCTCCTGAGCATCCCTGATTATAATCGCTCCACCATCGGTGGCCGTGCCTTCTGTTGCCTGGGCCCCAAGCTCTGGAACTCCCTCCCTAAACCTCTCCGCCTCTCTCTCTCCTCTTTCGAGACAGTCCTTAAAACCTATCTCATTGACAAAGCTTTTGGTTACCTGCCCTAATTTCTATTTAAACAGCTCGGTGTCAAATTATTTATCTCAATACTCCTGTGAAGCACCTTGGGACGTTTTACTACAGTAAAGGCGTTATACAAATACAAGTTGTTTGTATTTCTGAAAGTAAGTAATATTAAAACAGGATGAATAACAATCCACTGCATGGATGGGAAATAAAGATACAAATTTAAACCTCTCAAAAATCTGAGTGAAACATGCTATCTTGTGTTACTGTACTTTGTATTTCAACGCATGGACATTTCGGAGGCAAATATGTCTCCATCCTGATTTGTCTCTGAATGTACCCCAGGCTTTCTCGTAGTGCTATAACCTGTTGGCACTGGGGGAGGGTGGGGTGAGGGTGAGGGTGGCAAGGGGCGGAGGGGAGGGAAAGAGGGTGGGGGAGGGGTGGCGGGCGGAGAGTGGGGGGAAGGGCGGGGGGGGTGGGGGGAAGAGGGTGGCGTGGAGAAGGTAGGGGGGTGGCCGGGGGCGGGGGGGTGAGGGGAAGAGGGTGGCGTGGAGAAGGTAGGGGGGTGGCCGGGGGCGGGGGGGTGGGGGGGAAGAGGGTGGCGTGGAGAAGGTAGGGGGGTGGCCGGGGGCGGGGGGGGGGGGGAAGGAGAAGGAGGGGGGTGGGGGTGAACAAGGGGAAGAGTGTGTTGGAGCCAATTACCAGCTCTGAGACATGTGACAATAAAATCCGTCGCTTCTTCATGTCCCGCCTCTTGCTGATGGCGCGATAACCTGACGGCGTTCTCCCTTCGTGGCAGAGCAGAGTCCTCTAACCATTGGCGACAGCTTCATCAGCCAGCGCATCTCTTCGAAGCAGCCTGACATACGAGGGATCTTAAGGCAGTGGCTGCCGGGAAGCCCACCCGTCCGCTCCATTTCGATTCCTCCTCGCCAATCCCAAAGGCGTGCTGGGCTGATGCCACCAGAACATAAGAATTAGGAGCAGGAGTCGGCCATTCAGCCCCTCGAGCCTGCTCCACCATTCAATAAGATCATGGCTGATCTTCTACCTCAACTCCACTTTCCCGCCCGATCCCCATGTCCCTCGATTCCCCTAGACTCTCAAAATCTATCAATCTCAGCCTTGAATATACTCAGAGACTGAGCCTCCACAGCCCTCTGGGGCAGAGAGTTCCAAAGATTCACCACCCTCCGAGTGAAGAAATTCCTCCTCATCTCAGTCCTAAATGGCCGACCCCTTATCCTGAGACTGTGACCCCTGGTTCTAGACTCTCCAGCCCGGGGGAAACATCCTCCCTGCATCTACCCTGTCAATCCCCCTCAGAATCTTGTATGTTTCAATCAGATCACCTCTCATTCTTCTAAACTCCAGCGAGTACAGGCCCAATCTACACACATTTCTTTACATTCTGACAGCGACTTTTAATTAAAACCCAGTGTTCGAAAGTTCAGATTCCTGAATTTCCCACACCTTCAATTTTGGTGTCAGTTTGTGCTCTGCTCTCCCGCTGCAATAATTGAACTCCTCCGTTGACTGATGTCATCAGGTGAAGAGATAATGCGAGGAGGATGGCGGAGATTGATGGCGGTGGTGTGACTGGGAAGATCAGGAGAAACCGCAACACATAATTACCCGGGAAACCGCCTCCCAATATTCCAGCTGTAACTGTTATGATGAAGTTTTAAATAGCGACTTTTTGACAAAGTTGGCCGCTGTGATGTTAATCCCATTTGTGAGTCAGCAGTGCTTCCACTTTGTATTGGTAGCGTTGAACTCTTCACCTTGCCTTACCCCCCGACAAACACTTCCACCGGCAAAAGGGAAGCTGCAGTGATGATAATTGACAATAAAAGCCCAATTTTTTCTTTATTTTTTACAAAGTACATTAAAACAGAACTGCGAGCATTCAGAATTTAAAAACAAAAATGTCTCGGGGAGATCACGAACAAGAAATCAACGGTGACCTACTTTAGAAATAAACTGCCGGTCTTTATTTGTTTAACTTAAAAAAAAAATAATAAGTTACATTGAAATGACATCGAGAAATTTTTAATTTGCTCATCAAATGTTGTGATTTTTATAATCAATTATGGCAATATTGTTTTGACAGTGTTGAGTTGTAACATAGGCAACAGAAAAAAAAGCTCTTCGACTTTTCCGATAGAGAGTTGAGATTCTGTTTGATTGTCTAATCTGACTGAGCTGTCCCAGGGAGCAGGAAAAAATGGAATAAATGAATAACAATCGTCCTTTGAAATCTCTCGGCTCCCGAGCTTGCTGTTAGTGGTGCTGTAGACTCCACTTAGAATGAGAGACCAGTCTGCCATCAAACAGAGGCAAAACCCCTGGTACAGTTGAGCTGCTGATAGCTGCTATTTCCTTTTCGACTTATGATTAAAAAAAAACGAACAACTTGCATTTATATAGCGCCTTTCACGACCTCAGGACGTCTCAAAGCGCTTTACAGCCAATGAAGTACTTTTTTGGAGTGTAGTCACTGTTGTAATGTAGGAAACATGGCAGCCAATTTGGGCACAGCAAGCTCCCACACACAGCAATGAAATAATGACCAAACAATCTGTTTTTGTTATGTTGATTGAGGGATAACTATTGGCCAGGACACCGGGGATAACTCCCCTGCTCCTCTTCAAAATAGTGCCATGGGATCTTTTACATCCACCTGAGAGAGCAGACTGGGGGGCCTCGGTTTAATGTCACATCCGAAAGACACCTCTGACAGTGCAGCACTCCCACAGCACTGCACTGGGAATGTCGGCCTGGAATTTTGTGCTGAAGTGACTGGATTGGAACTTGATATGCTGACTTCCAGCCCAGACACAGACTCTCTAGTACAATGACGAGCTGTGACCCGAGGTATGGGCGGTGGTGTGGGAGAAAGACTTTTGTGCTCAAGTCTCTGGAGTGGGACTTGCAACCCACACTGATGGCAATATAAGAGGCGGGGGGAAAAAATGGTTTAGTGTGCTACCAAGAAGTGTCCCAGGTTTGATCCCTGGTGTTGGAGTCGGCTGATTTCAGTTGAGACAGCGATGAGGGCAGTGCTGTTGGCCTCAATATCGCCCAGTTGGGGAGGGGGAAATATCTCGAGGCTTAATATCTGATATGGTTCCCCCCTCCCAATTGCTGCATAGTGATGGTACAAAGTGTACGTTACTGGATGTTGGGTAAGGGGAAGATTGAACTGGAGGCTTTCTGTAGATTGAATTAGAATTGGCTCGCAGTACCCAGTCAGTTCAAATCTGCTTGCATTTCAGATGAGGATTGACACTCATCTTTGATGTACGCTGTTTCAGAAACCTGGGGCTAAAAATTCAGTATCGCCCGGTTTGAGGTGGTGACACTGCCTGGTCGCTAACTTTAGCGACGGGCAACATTTAGCACCTCCGACCGGGATAGTCACTTTTAGCGCCCCGGGAGGGGAGCGTTCCACACCCTTCTCCGGGCGCTAACCCAGATTCCCGGGGTGCTATCGCGGGAGCGCTGCTGAAGTTCTATCGCTAGGAAACCGGGATCCCAGCGCCTAAAGGGGAGGTCGGCTGGACCGCCCCGACAAGTTCCAGAAAAGCCAAGGCAGCTAAACCACAATGTGCACCATCCGGGGGAGATGCATCAACGGGAAGAAATGTCATTGTAACCGTCCACTCGCTCCCCCCTCGGACACATCGCCCCGGCAGCGTCTCCGTGATGCCCGTTCTCCCTGTCAGTGACGGCGCCGGGCGCTACGGCAGGCCAATGTGGTCAAGTTCGGGACCGTGGTACTAACTGAGGCGATGCACGCTCGGTGATGTCACCCAGTGGGCGAGGCTAGCGAACGCAGCGCTCACTATCAATGCCGCCGCTAAACCTCCGCTGAAGTTCGCGGGAGGCGCTGACGTGCGGCGCTCGGGCAGTAAGCGCTGAGCGGCCCGTCACCGACCCCTCTCGGGCACTGACCGGCTCGTCACCGACCCCTCTCGGGCACTGACCGGCTCGTCACCGACCCCTCTCGGGCAGTAAGCGCTGAGCGGCCCGTCACCGACCCCTCTCGGGCACTGACCGGTGGCGCAGGGCAAATGAATCTCGAGCCCCTGCTGTGGAAATCTAATATTTTGGTTTTGTATTTACATCTAGAAAGCGATGCTACTGAGTCATTTAATTGCCACATACGGTTTTCATCCAACTTGACTAATGCTGCAAGCTCCGATACATGTGGTTATGACCAGCCTCGTTGGCACTGCCAAAGCTATACTTAAAACCCAAGAAGCGTACTGCCTGGCCCTCTCCATGGCCAAATGTTCCTGGGTCATCCTGGAAAGCAAAGACCGCCCCCTCCTCAACCTTTTTGTTGCTACAGACCACTTCTTCGAACCTCCCTCTCTCGCACCCTGCATCCCTCCCTCTGATTGTAAATTCTTCCGTCGGTCAACATGTCCTTTCCCCCACTCCCCCTCCGCTGCACTCTGCCATTTCTCCATCTCCCCATATCCTTTCCATTGGATTTATTTTGTCCATGAGATCTAACCCCTGCTCCCTTGTCTCCCTCCCAACCCAGCTC